>NW_005054328.1:6168130-6248877 GCF_000277835.1 Geospiza fortis | reverse complement strand
CTCCCTTCTCCCTTCTCCCTTCTCCCTTCTCCCTTCTCCCTTCTCCCTTCTCTTCCCTTCCCCTCCCTTCCCTTCCCTTCCCTTCCCCTTCTCTATTTTCTGATGTCGTTCCACATCTTGAAATGTAGGCTGAGGAAAAGAGCCACTGATTTTGGTGCTAAGAAGAAATAAACAGTGCCAGAGCTTCCCCAACCACCAGAGAATGGAGTGTCTCCACTTCACTGCACTCCTGCAACCCCTCTGAGCTGAGGAGGTCACAGCCTGGCTTGTCCCTGCTGCGGGCTTGTGCCATGGGTTTAGTTTGCTCAACAAAAAAATGAGCTGCAAAATTTACTTCCTATGTGATGACACTACTAGCAGTTGTTGGAGAAATAATCAGTTCTGCTACATTCATTAAGCTCCGAGACTTGCTGGCTGCCTCACAGTGTGGCTTCAGTGGTGTCACCTGCACCTAAGCCACCTCAGAGGCATTGGCACATCCAGGTCCCAGAGCAGGGGCTGCCCCCCGCTGAAAGAGAACTCAGCACTCACAGGCTGACTCTCCTTGACTCTCCTTCAGGCTCTGGCAGCCAGAGGGTTTGCCACAAACCTGCAGTGTGCTGAGCTCCTCCTGCAGGCTAAGGCTGCCCTGGCTCCTCCAGGAGAGGCCCAGCACTGCACTCTGGACTGCAGCAGGACAAATGCTGTGCCCTGGCCCACAGGATGCATGGCTGGGATGGCTGCTGTCACACAGGTGAGGTGGCACCTCTGGACCCCTGCACAGCAGCTTCCTCACTGACAGTAGCATGTGGACCATGTGGCTCTCAGCAAGAAAACTCTGGGATGCCCACAAGGCAGATGGTTTCTCAAGATGAGCTGTATGATGACTTAGGGGTGTTTTTCAACTTAGTTTTAACTTCTCTGAGTGCTCCCTTTTAGTGTATTTAGGGTTGAGGGCAAATAAATTTGAGCTCTCCTAGGCCTCTTCTCTCTTTTCTCTCACTGTTATATTCACTCTAGGACCAGTGATTTTGATGTTTTCGGTCTCTTTGGAAACCTGTCCATGCCTCTGCATTTTCTCCAGCCTTCTTGAACTTTCTTCTGTTTCCTGCTACATTATTTGCAAAGACCACATGTATGTGCACATCTAAAGGTCAATCATATCATTCATTTATATCATTGTGTCAGCCTTATCCAGTAACACTTTCCATTCACCATTTAGCAACTCTTCAGCTACTTTTGGATCAGCACTCACCAGCCACTTGCATTTCCCTTGATGATTCCAATATATTCTTTCCTCAGAGTGACTACAGTCAATTATTTCTTCCATTCTGTGCTGCCTCCTGGAGATTTTACACTCCATTTCGTTTGCCATAATATTGCCCAGTTATCTTGCTGTGTCAAGACCCTTCTGATATTCCTTGCCGTTCTTTCTAGTTCTGACATGCTGCAGTAATTGTATTTTAAAATATGGCATTTTTCACTATTCTCTTACACTTCATCTACACAATATCGGAACATGATCAAGTCTGGATTCAAGGAGGACCTAAAAAGGAGAAGAAACACCTGCCATACAGACCCATGAGCCCTTTTGATATGAGCTTCTGGGCTTTTTATTTTTGAAAAAAAAAAGAGAAAGGAAATGATATTCTGAGGTCTGTCTGGTAGTACCTCATGTTATCAGTGCCAAGTTCCTTTTTCCTCAGTGGGTGTCCTTTCACATCACTTCTGATCTAATAGTCAGAGGTTTTGTCTGAGAGCCATTTCTGCTTTTATCTTGTTGCTATAATTGCACTGCTTATCTTTTACAGGGGCTGCTGGTTTAGAGCATCCTGTTTTAGGAAAAAAAAATGTATGGCACTAAAGAATCCTAAACAGGAGCTTACTCAGAGTAGCTTGTGGGCTTCTTTTCATCTGTACAGCTTTGGTCTGTCCCAGTAATGCAGGGCAAACATGGAGGAAACTGTGAGTAAGACTTGGGCGACTCATTTTCACACTCCTCCCAGTCATCCTGCAGAAAGAAGCAGCCTGGCCTGGAAGAATGAAAAAAAAATGAGAGAAGGATGATGAAAGAAATTTTGAGAGACTGGGTAAAGGAAAAAGCAAATTACAGACAAAACAGCAGAGAGGATGAGGAAATGGTGTTCAGAAATAAATTGCTGGAAAAATTACAATCCCAGCTCAATGTTGTTAAGATGTGGGATATCTTTTGACGCAGCTTTCACTGAAAACACACAAAATGTGTTTCAATGGATACCTAAATAAATAAAATCTTCGCATTCTCCCTTAATCTCAGAATGTCTTATTAAGAAATCAGATTCACAGAAGATTCTTATTAAGAGCTCATATTCTTTTGAAAGGAGAAAATCCTATTAAGCTACATGTACATCCTAGCAGTAATGTTTGCTTTTAAAGATCTCTCTTTCTCCTACGCAGTCCCAAATCACTTAAGAGGCTTTTATTAAATTTCAGAGTTTGATAGCTTTCCTTTGCAGACAGCCCAGGAGCAGCAAATGCTAGCTAGATATAGGAAGGGAAGACAGGCAGTATTGAATCAGGAAATAAAATGAAAAGAAAAAACATACATAAGAGAAAAAAAATGCAGAGTTCTCCCTCCTGAACCAGCTGACAATATGTTTTGAAATTATACAAGGTCTCTGTTTCATATGACCCTGTCACAAGATAGCAGCACACGAAAGAGCAGAAGACAGTACCTTAAAGCCAAACAACACTCTAAGAAATGACCTGGCTTTAATCACCCAGCAATTTATGGTGACACAGCCAAGAGAATGAGCTGTGAGAATGGTCATGCCACCCCAATAATACACATTTTCTGAGTGCAGATGGGCAAGTTTTGCTACTCTTTCACTGAGGTTATAAGGACTAATACATGTTAGTCAGATTTTTTTTTTCTGGGGGACAAATAAATAAAGATTCTGCTTTGTTACCTTGGGGCAAATCCTCAGTAACATCATCAACCTTTTTAATTCATGGGTGGACTCAATTAATTTGTTACACGGTTTTCCTCATTAGTGGCTTATTAAGGCAGGCTACAAGAACAAATGGCAGCATATGGATTTCTCACAGGCAGGCAGTGAGGTTGAAGCAGCAGCCACTGTGCTGCCCGAGTTCTGCTCCAGCCATACCTCAGGGCTTTGCACAGCATCCTCCTTTCCTTACTGATTCAGATGGAGCAGGGCTGGAAAACAAGTCCCAGAGGAACCTGCTCCAATGTGTCTTGTGGCGTATGAGGCACTGCAGCAAGGCAGATGATGTAATATCGATTGTTTCTTAGCGAGAGAGGAGGGGAATGTCAGCTGAAGAAATTATGCCTGTGAATAGCAGATGAGGAGGAAATAATGAGAGAATTGGTGGAGTAAATGAAGACATAAAAGCCTGTAATACAAAGAAAGGAGCATATGCTCTTAGCCCCATGACCTGCTGTGGTATTAGTGTACAGTTTTAGTAATGTAATGATCATTAAGGCTCTGATCCCCATTACTAGGAGCATGGAGATTTCTCTTCCTTGTACAAGACTGCGTTTCAGCCTGGTATTAATAAAAATTGGTTTCACATATCATTACACTTTCCTGGCTTAATCATCTTTGAGCGTATTGTGTGTTCAAATGTTGCCATTTTGGGCAGAGCAGTGAGCCAGTCATATTAACAGGTTGTTTTTTCCAGCATCTCAGTACAATGCCTTTCAGCATTCATGAGTGCCATCACCATGGCCCTTTCCGAAAGATGCGGATTGAGGCTCAGAGCTCTGACACAAGCATTGATGGGGTTTATTTCCTCCCTTCAGATAAATAATACTGGAGTTTTTTAGGTATCAGCCATAAGAATGACTGTGTGACATGTAACATATCAAGAAAATCCAGTAAGGAATTTTCTTGCCGACAAACACTTTGGTCCCAAACCTGAGAGGAAGATAGATAAATCTGAAATCAGGTGGCAGAAGCAGGTCAGCTGCAGCACAGCTGGTTCCCTGTCAGCTCGAGGTGATGCTGCTGTGAGGATAGTCTCTCCCAGACCCAGCTGGCTGAGCTCTGCCATGGGAAGCCCAAAACCACAGGAGCTCTGGCTCAGGCAGAAGCTCACTGGGATTTGAATCTGCTCAGCTCATGGCTGGAGGGATACTCAGGAGACAGAGGCAGCTGTTCCTCTGTTCTGCATTGGGGTAAAAATAAAAAACCATAGGAATGGTTTGATTTTTCCAAGCAATTATTTTTCCCCTTTTTTTTTCCCTCCCCACAGATTTTCCTTTTCAGGGGGAAAATGACTCATTTTTTCTGTTGAACCAAACTTTTGCAAATGTCAGGATTTCTTGCAGAATGGAAGTCCTGTGTTTCAACCAGCTCTCAGCAGAGACATTTCAAACCAAGGCATCTGCAGTGTGTTTAGTTTCCTTAGTTACACGCCACATGCATCCAGGTAGAAAGGACAAGGGTCTGACACAGCTAAGACAGTTTTTTAACTGAGTCCTTCCTTGGCTTTTAGAGAAGTGAGGAATGGATGTCTACATCCAGGAAGACAGTAATAGGAGTACCTCTGACCTTGCCTGTCCTCATCCCCCTGCTTATCATATCAGCATGCTTCCAGTTTCTCATTTCCATTGTTTGGAGGAAAACAGAGCTGCAAGGAATGGATGATTTACAGAAGACTTACTTCACTAATTCAGGCTGTATACACAAGGTTGAGAGCACGTATCCTTTTTCCCAGATATGAATAGCGGCTGCCTTACTCGGTTTCCTCTCTCAAAAGACAGCCTGACCTTCTGAAAGTCCTGACCCCACCTTCCAGGGCAGTAAAGCCTCAGAAATAGTCCAGATGCAATGGGGAGTGTCCTTCCTGGGGTATTGCCTTTTCTCTAGGTAGTTCTTTGCTGTGCAACATTTGGGTCCAGGTCACTGAAGGCTGAGTTTCCTTCTCAGGACAGAGGCTGCCCATTCCAATAAAAAACAGAAGTAGCAAACTCTGGGACAAAACTACATCAGTTCTAGCTGGGCTTGGAACAAGCCAGTTATAGTCAACCTCTTCTCAGAAGATACTTGGTACTTTGTTCCAAGAGGCTATCTTTTCCAGATGCCTTCCACGTGTAGGAGAGCATGTAAAGCTGTGAAGCATGGATCAAACGATAAAAGGATGTTTGCCTGGATCTGCAGCTTTTCAGCAACCTCCTGCTTTTCTGTGGCACATGAGCAAAGTTTGGTGCTGTAATCAGATTGACACCATTTCTAGCAGGTGATGTAGCTTTTACAATGCATTTGTTTGCATTTGGCTGTGTATAAGTTATGCTCTTATGCTGAAAGGTGGCAGAGTATGAGGCTGCCACCCAGCTTGTTCTTCTGCTTGTTGTAGTTGTGAGAAGGGAGAGCAGGCACATGGGAGAGAACTGGCTATAGAAGCTGGCAGGGCCACCAGGGACTGAGTCCTGTGGAGGGTGCACAGCATGGTTGGATCTCAGGGAGTATAGAGGTAGGTAGATAGAGACTTGACCTGGAGAGGAGAGACCCATGAGTCTCCTAAAACTTGCTGGCTGTCATCAGGCCCAGGAAGGATTTGCTGGCCAGGAAGGGGAGACCGTGATTTCCACTGCATTTCTTTTTATTTTGCCCTCCCCAGGGCCCTGGGCTTCCCTATGTTCAGAGTTGCCAGATTACTACAAAGCCTCACTTTGGAGATCCAGCCTTTGTGCTTGGTGATCCCTTCAGGGAAATGGGAAGGGGACAATCCCAAAGCTCCTGTGCATGTCACCCCAGTGACCTTTCTTGCCCTGGTGCCGGGCAGGATGCTGGATGCCAGCAGGCAGGACCAGGCTGCATGCCCAGCAGCATGTCCCACCTCAGCCCACCAAGTCATTCTCCCCCCATATCTCAGGAAAAATCTTCTCTGAGGAGAAAGAAGCCCCTCGCCCTGGAGTGGGAATCTGTGTACAAACCCCTGTTATCCTGTGCATTCCTTACCTCCTACAGTGTGGAGCCCCTCATCTACCTCTCTCCTGCGCAAGGGAAGAAAGGCATCCACAGATTCCCCCTTCCTTTCTCCATGGCCCAGTCTTGTACCCGGAGCCCTCAAAAGCCCTCCACTGAAATGTATTTTATTCAGGAAAGAGAAACAGCAACAGGAGTGCTTAAGCTGGGACATGAGGGTGTCCTTAAAGGATTAATCGGCTTTATTTATGTCTCCAAGTACAGACAATTTGTCACTGGAAAGGGGGAGACACCAGATGAAATAAATTGTGGAGAAAAACAAAGAGAAATAATTAGGTACAGAATATGCCTGTGGAGTGCATCTTAAAAAGAGTTATTTGGGACAGGCTGTACTGATTCTGGATTATAAAAAGGACTGGATAATTTTATAAGTAATATAATGCTTCCATAGTGTGTGAATGTATCTCAGGCTTCAGGAAATGAGGTACTCAGCTTACAAAAATAAAACCTGCCCCTTGTATCATATGATTATACAATTCTCTGGATCAATCACTATCTTTTTCTTTATAATTTTGCATTTCCTCAGGCCTTGGGTACCATGCAGCACTGGCAGTTGAATGTGCTATTAATGGAGCATTGGTGAGCATCCTAATGGAAAAGATCACATTACCAAAAAAAAACCCCCAACAGAATTGATTTGTTGTGTGTTCATCGATTTAGCCCCTTCCCTGACAGAAGTGAGGCATGCTGTGATCCCACTGCTTGTCCTTCAGGCGTCCATCAGTCATTCCCTCAGCCTCCCAGCTGCCGCACATGCCTCTGGCTGCCACATCCTCTGTGAGAGTCGCTGTCTGGGCTGAGGGAACAGGCCATTAGCTGGCCACACCAGCCTCTGCTTGTCTCCTGCTGTCAACCAAGAGCCTCACGGTCGATGGTGGCATTTAGAGGGCCACAAAGGAGTGAGGGCTCCTATAGAAGAGGAAAAGAAAAGATGGAGAAGGGCTGTAAGAATTGTGAAAGGTTTAGGAGGCGTGAGTGGAAAGGGGTGTTTTGTTGGGGGAAGCTTGGAGTGAGCTAAAACTGGGGTATAGAAGCACACAGGATAAATTGCAAGAAAGAAAGGAAGGATGAACCTCTTAGATATGCAGCCATCCAAAACCCGAATGTATTCTTACATGAACCTGTCCGGCTGCAATGATTTCTGAGACGTCCAGATAGCCACATCCCATTTCTTCCCATAACCTTGTGGAGGAACATATTGCTGCTGCCCGGCTGAGGCTGGTAGCCCCTCTTTTATGGGACAGAGCTTCAACTAGCTTCATTTCAAACTCTAAAAAAGGGAAAGATTGAGAAAATGCTTAGCAAGGAAGAAAAACCTGGGAAGGACATGACAAATAGTGCAGAGCCATACACCTTCCAGCCCCTTGCAAATGGAACTGTGTTGGGGACATGGCCAAGGAGGAGTAAATGAGGCCAAGGAGAAGCAAATGGAGCCAGAACATCCTTGTCCCTGAGCATTACTGCCCTCCCAGATCTCTCTCCAGATCCTTGGATTGTGTCAAAGTGCTGCAAAGTCACCCAAATCCCCTTCATCTGCTCAGCCCTAGCCACAGTGGAGTGCCATGAGTGCGCTGGAGAGGGACAGCTGTTTCCTGTGTCTTCAGGAATAATTTGATGCTCGTTGTGGTGTTTGATGTGGAGTTGTCATTGACTGAAGCTGGCAGTACCTCTGGACCACTGCGCAGTCACAATCACTGCACGAGTGTTGTCACTTGTGTGACTGCAAAGGGCTTTGGCATGAGTGGCATCATTTGGGCGTTTTATGTCTCCCTCACACACCCAAACCCACTTTTTGACTAGCTCTGACTGGGCTTGAAAATGCAGTTTTCCTTTGTTGCATTAAATTTGGGAATATCTTACTGCAAAATCAAAATAGGACCCAGCCTCCCATGGCTGCCCATTTCTCAAGGTAGGTGGCTTTGAGGGCTTCCATGAATGATGGGGCTGGAAGCACAAACAGAAGAAGGAAACTTTGCACAAAAGGTTTTTAATCAAAGAAAGCAAAGAGCACAGCAGAGAAATGTATTCACATTAAGGTCAGTCTTAAACATATTTCAGGGATCTAGTCTGAAGACCTTTGAAGTCAGAATTTTTCTGTCAAGTACAGTGGGTTCTTTGGATCAGGTTCCAAGTGCAATTTGTCTCCTGGGGTTTTTTTTTCCCTAGATAATTTTTGTTGGAGTTTCTTTTGGTTTTTCTTTTTCCCTTTTCCTCTTTGGTTTTTTGGGGTTTTTTTTAATAATGAGTAAAGCCACATCAGCTGTAGTGGATTGCTTCTCCTCTCTCTGCTTTACGAAGCCAGGAAGAGAATCATGAAGCCATATTCTCCTGCTACTCTGCAGAAAGCAAATGGCTATCCTAGGATATCAATCACTGGGGTAAAAGCTAAGAAATGTTACCAAGGAAACGTTGTCAGACCCATTGGCAGTCTCCTTTGTTTACGAAGTTTACCCACGAGCAGCATTTTATTGTTTTGAAATCAAGAAATGTTAAAATAAAATAAATCTTCGATGGACTAACCTGTTATGCACCCTCCCTAGTGTAACAAACACCCAAAATATATTGCTGTATTTTGATCCATCATATAGTTAATCCATTCATCATCTTTGAATTAGTAATATAAACTGGCCTTCTGAACAAATAAAAAGTAGATTTATCACTGGGTAAAATGTGTTATTTCTCCAAGCAGGTAAACATTAAATGTACTTGTAATCCAGAGCAAGAAAAATGAAGGACTGCAATGTGTCACATGTTGATCCAGCTGTGAGGTGTGAATAATAGCAAAGTGGGTGCAAAAGTGACAAAGCTGACTTTGATCAGTGAGATGCTACTTTCTCATTGTGTGGGTGCATTTAGTACCCATGGGAGCAGGGGATTAATAGCATCCATTCCAGCCAGACCTTGTGAAACAGGTGCTATTCCACACTTCCAGCACGCAGCACTTACAACACCCTCCAGCCACGGACCTCTGTTGCCCCAGCGTAGTTTTCCTGGTGTCATGCTACCCACTGCTCAGCACCTCCTGGGAGGTGACAAGTGCCCCTGGCTGTGAATCACTTAGGTGCAAGCTGAGGGCACACTGAGTCTCGTAGGAGGAGGAGGCATTTGTGCTTTGGCAAAAGTTTGCTGTTTACATAGGAGGCCGTGCTGCAGGTTTTGTGATACATGTGAATAGAAATCATGGTGCCACTGTCATCTCCTTTCACAGACCCAGACCTATGGGTCTCAGATGGCAAAGGTGGAGGGCTGGTGTTCTATAGAAGTGTAGAAATGGAGTTAAAGCCTTCAAGGGTGCATGTGAAGCCACTCAGATTTCCCACTAGTTCACCCAAAATTATGCCTATTCTTGGTCCCTAAGACCTTTGGAGAGCATCTAATCCTCAGGCCACATTCAGCATGCTTGCACTCCCCCTTAAATGGGAAGGAAGAGGCATTCAAATGCCCAAGAAAAGCCGGGCCATGTGCTCGTGGTGCAAAGGAAGAGAGGATCCAGTTTTGTCTGAGCACTATATCCAGGCCAGCCCTGCCCTCCCATAAACCCAGCTGTGAGGTGCTCAGAGCCTAGGGCTGGTGCTGGGTGGGAATGCATCCTCTCGGAGCACTGGGGCCCTAATGGACAATGTTGTGTCAAAGCACAGTCTGAGAAGACATCAGTAAAAAATATTTTTCATACCCATGCACTTCCAAGCATTATCAACTTTTCCTCAGACAGAAAGGGCAGAGTTATGCCTTAATTATTGCAACATAAAAAGATTAAAATTGACTAATGTGTTCAGGCACCAGGATCAAGTCACATATCTATCTAGTTTTATTGGCACTTTCTTGGGCAGTGCAGAGGGAGGCCAGCCAGGCAGTCCTGATGATTAACTGTAATATTCTCTGACTTAGATAATGATTTCTGCTTATTTTTACATTTTATCTTTAAGGACAGAGTATTCTGGACTGCAGGATCTTGTGGGAATTACAAAATTGAGGAGGGGAGAACTCTATTATCCTGAAAGGAATAAAGAACAAAAAATAAAGGAAGAAGTAATGACTTTTCCTTCTGTGGCTGACTCAAGATCCATACAGCATGATCGACCCTGCAACCACAGGCAGGCTGCAGCAGTTGGAGAGGATGCTCAGCTAAACAGTTACACCCCAACACTGGGGAAAACCCCCAAAATCTCACTGCCCTCTGCTAATCTGGGAGGAAACAGCAGCTCACAATCCTACATGAGGCTGGGGTGACTGTCACTTTTGTGATGCTGTGCCTGGGCTTTCATTAGACTTCACTGGTGTGCTTCCTGCAGTCTGCTGGAGCCGGCTGGCATTTTGGGTGCCATTCAGAGGGAAGAGTTTGCAGCAATGCTAAATACTGAGGAAACCTTTACAGATAAAGATATGTGCAAATGTCTCTCTGCTCAGGAACTCAGGGGCCAGGCTTTACTTTCTCCATTCCTGTTTTGCTGCCATTTATTACTTGAAATCCATCATGAAGCTTCCTGAGCCTGATCCAGATCAAGTGATTTTCCCCAAAACCACAGGAGTCTTCATGAGAGCCTGTAGTGGACATACTGAGGGCATTAACCTCAGATGCAGGTCCCTGCCTCCTTTCCACCCAGGACTTCCTCTGACACGGATGAAAATCAATTAAATTTTGTTCTCTGCCTCAGCAGAGAACAAAACCTTCATCTGCAGGACAGAGAAGACAGCACCTTTTTGCCTCTGAAGGAAGACAACATCAGTGAGGATGTATTCCCAGCCCTTTTCCCAGGGATGAGAGATTTTCCCCTCACAGCAGGATCATTGTTTTCCATCAGGGCTTGCATGTTAATCCATTGCTCTGTAAGGGCAGCTACCTCCCAGTAACCTGGTCTCTTCTCAGGCATCCCACTGAAGAGCAGCCACAGCACCAACCTACTGCTCTATCAAGACTCATGAAAGTCACAGAGCATTTTCCCTTTTATGTTTCACAAACCAGTCACAGGCAGCAAGGACTTCAGCCCTTAGGGGAATGATCTCCCTCTCACAGAGAGACACTGAGTCATGGAGCTGGGACATGAACTTCCCATGGCTGGGCAGGACACCCTAGCCATGGTTTGCTGGGGAATGGACAAACTGCAGAGGACTGTTCGCCTCCAATTTCCTTCTCTTCTCCGGGCTGGATGAAAAACTATTGCCTTGGCTGATAGAGGGGAGTCAGTATGCTTCAAGGCTATCATCACTTAACCACTTCTCCTTCCCCCTGCACACCAACATCCCCTTCTTGCCCCTGTGACATCTGCAGGCAGGGAACAACCACTGCCTGCCAGTGACCTGGTGGTGGCTGTCAGCGATGGGTCAGCGGCAGCTGAGAGCAATATACCTCATGATCCCACCTCACACAAAGGAGGGAAGGCAGACAGCTGAGTGTGTCAAGAAAACAGCCCCAGCCTGGCTGATAACTGCACTTTCCTGCCTCTTGCCACTTGTGTGATGCCTGAACAGCATGAAGACATGTCAGTGCCTCATGTCTATAATATGGAGTTCTCAGAGATGCTGAAGGGAATTCATAGTGATGCTGCAGTGTTCAGAACAAATGTTTATCTGAATCAGTTGAAAATAATATAAATTTTCTTAGTGCTGTTCCCCCTACTTTCCTGTTCCAGCCCCAGCATCATATAAAAGAGAGTCCCTCAGAGTGGGCTTCTTGTTAATTTGTATGGACTGTTGGTAAAACCAGATAAAATGTGTCTCAAGACACTCACCTCAGCTTGGAGTGTCTCCTATTCTCTGTCACTCTGTGGCCTTACCCTGCCGGGAACAAGTAACTCCTCTGAGCATGTCTCTGTTGCAATATCCACAGGTCCAGCTGCACGAGGCTGGGAGAACTTTTCTGCAGGGGGAATTCCAGGCTATGAGCAAAACTGGGATAGAAACACTATGAATATTTTCTTAATCACATTAAACAAACAGAGGGAAAGGAGTCCATGAAATGCAGCAAGAGTTATAGATCAGACAGGGACAAACCAGATGGGAGAGGAAAATGTGGGGAGTCCGGAGGGTGCTGAATTGAAGCACTACTAGCTCCCGACTCCTGCTGGAAACGCTCTCCCGGCTTTAGCCAGCTTGCAAAGCCAGCTGCTGGTGAGCCAGCTGTCCTCAGCGCCGTGAGCAAAGGCACTGTCCTGTTCCTATAGGAGTGGCTGCTCCTCTAGGAAATGAAAACTCCAAACTGCGGAGCTGAGCAGGGCTGTGCCGGGGCCCCGCGGTGCTCCTGCCACATCAGCACCTGGGGGCACTGCACAGCTGAAGTCACTGTGGCTGTGGCATCACCAGTGCCCAGCTGAGCAAGGCACAAACAACTGGCCATTGCCAGCAGGTATTTAAGCACCAGCAATGATTTTGGGCAGCTGTTTGCCAAAGGGCTTTGCAATTGCCGCTACCCTGCACGGCAAAGACAAAGCTGTGCTGTGATTTTTCATTAGCTGATTGCTTTTACAGCCTCTGAACTTTACTCTTTGATACTTGATCATCTGGACTTTTATTTGTTAAAGGAAGCATGACATGTAACCACTTTCCTAATGTATGCCAGGTTGGTTTCCCTTGCTCTCGTCCCGGTCCGAAGTAAGCCCACTTAATTATGTATGTATATTTCTGCTTTGTGCTTTTTTTCCATGGATCCTGCTCCTTTACGTATGCCAGCGTTCACACGCCACCCAGTGGCTCCCGAGGCTCTGAGTGCGGATCTCACCAGCGACAGCTCTTCCAGGTCCCCAAACCACCCAGCTTCCCAAGAAATACCTTCCCAGCGGCAAGGGCAGGGGAAGCACAGAGCCGTGCTCCCGGGGCTGAGGCAGCGACATGCTCTGAAGCTCCTTGCAGACCTTGGTGCAGGTAAGCACACCACTTGCTCGCTCATTTAACCACACCGCTTGTTCTGCGGTCTCAGGGCACAGCACTGCATTGTCGAGTTCAGCACAAGCCAATGGGGCACTTCATGTGCACCCATTCCAGTTGCTCACATCCAACATGAATGGTTTCTGCTGGGTCACTTGGGCTTGTGGTCTTGTTCTTTCAGCCAGCCTTTAGTCAAATTGAAATAAAGAAATATATATTCTTGGAGGAAAATCCAGAACGTCCTTTCCCAATCATGTCTAGCTATGAGTTCTTCAGTCAAGCACAAAAATAGTCTGTGCTATGTCCCCAGCTTCTTATCAGGTCTCCTGGTTCATGTTGTCTAGCACTGCTGTTCCTGAGCTGAGCAGCCAGCTATGAGGCAAGCTGAGAGGAAAAAAAGAAATTGTAACATATGTCTGAGTCCTAGACCACAAAGAGACTTGGGTGGGGCCTCAGTTTTACCTGAGCTGCCTTTCCTGCCTTTTGTGGGTTTTTCTCCTTCCTTTTTTTTTTTTTTTTGCTATACTACAAAGTCTTACACCCTTACACCCTTCACCTACTCTTCAAAAGCCAACAACAAGCACAAATAGCTCTCCAGCAAGATCTACATACTGTGCCATCCTGCGCAACAATAAATTTCCCTGCTGACTCTCTACTTCTTGCATTCACCAGACTCTGCCAACTTCGTGCTTTAAGAGTCTGGTCTTTGATTTGACATGTAGTTATTGGGCATTAGGCATTCATCTCATTCATTTCGCTGTTCCCTGAGGGCATGTTCTTCACCATTTGTTGTCATAATGCTTGAGGGCGAGAAGTCATTTTTCTTATTTAGCCTCTGGTCTATTATTTCTCCCTGACGCTTGCTGTCGGATGCCAGAGATGAGATGCTCCTTTGGGCAGAGCAGGCACATCCAACCATATTTGTAAAGCAAATCACTGTGAGCAAGTCAGCATTAGTGGCGAACTGGGATGGAAAACCTGACCCTTGTAACGTGATACCCTAATGACAGGCCAGGGATTGATCCTAACATATATAGATCCCCTTCTCTGGAGGGAATGATCCTGGAGGTCTTAGAAAGTCCAAAACATGGAGTTTCAATGTTTGAAACTGTGCCCCAGCTGTATCCCACCCTATATGCAGGGCCAGGCAAAAGAGACCTTTGTTATTACAAACACAGCAGGATCAGGATTTTGTCCCAGGATAGCTTTTCACTGGTTAGCACAGCTGAGCTGGGGTTCAAACAAGTGCCAGGGGACAGGGCGATAGCTCCTCTCCCCAGCTCCTTGGGATGCCTTGGCCGCCTCGGGGTCCTTCCAAAGAGAGAGGGAGTCAACAAAATGGAGAATAACTTTCAGTCCTCTGGAAGAGAGCACGCGAGGGCAAGCAGCTCCCTTTCCAGGATGCCCTTTGTCCAAAACCTGACTAGCCAAGCCTACTGCCTCCCCATTGTTACCCAAATGTTGCTGCTCCATAGCACTTGACCAACGCTGACCCCAAGCAGATTAGACACAGGCGAGTGCCTTGTGCTTGTGGTGGCTGCGATCCCCTGCACGCTCCTTGGGGCCAGCCTCGTCGTGAGGCTCAAACACCACTGCACAGCCTGGCACGCACAGTTCTGGAACCCTGTGTGCCACACCTGAAGGGCAAGATGGTCAAAAGGACAGCTCCCATCTGGAGAGGAGCACATGGCAGGACTTCATGTGAAACCCAGACTAAATTCAGATAAACTCTACCCTTTCGCATAGGTACCACATTCCCTTCCCAAGCATTTCTGAATCACCATATTCATCTGCAAACACTAAATATAATAAACACCATTGTAGGCTCCATCCAAGCCTGGCTATAATTAAATATATTGACTGATAAATGGAATATAGTTATACCTCTCCATCTGGTCTCAGCAGAGGACCACTGACATTTTGTTCATATACCCTCATTTTTTCGTCTCTTTCAGAATGAGATTTGCATCATAGCTTTTTAATGAGCTAATAGTTAAAATAGCCCCCTATAATTATGCTAGAATAATCCAGCATTATTTCAGCTTAATTATAGGGGGATATCTTAACCATACATCATTTGCAGTTCTCAGTCACTCTAATGCGCAGATGTCTGAAGAAATGACATAAAACACTAGCAAGTTATAAAATATCTAGAGTGGCGCTCATTGCGTCTATGGAAAATGATCACATCTATTTTCCGTACCTCTGCTATGCAGTCTCCCTGCTCAGATTATTTCCTGCTAACACACAAGAGATAATATTGAAAGCAATGGAAATAAAATACTTCACTATCTCATGTCATGCTCTGATATTGTTGACTCTTTCATTTTTATATCTCCTTGATCCTCTCATAAATCTTCACATCAACATACCTCGGTTAATTTTTCCAAACCTTTAACATCTCTGGAAGCAAACCAATTCCTAAACCTACTGCCTTCACAGTTGTGGCTAGGCTATGGGCTGCCTTTAACTTTGCTGTGGGTTTTTGCTTATTAGCATTAAATGACCTGGAAAAATTGCCCTGGGAGCACGTGGCATTGCTATTCACGGTTAAACTCCGCTTCCCCTGTTGGAGACTGCCACATCCCATTCTGGATAGATATGACTCTTCCTCATCACATGGCTCTTCCCTCTGGTGCACCTCCCGCTATGGATGTGGGATGCCTGTGAGAAGACAGGAGAGAAATGACTGCAAAGTGGCTGCTGCTTGGGGAGGTGTAGGTGTCACCTCTGTCCCCTCACATTCAGCACCCCAACTGTGTGTACTCCTTTCCTGTAGCAGGAAACAATGTGTGTCACTAACTAGATATTGTCATGTTGATAGGCTTGCATACTCAGAGAAGGAAAGATTCACAGGAATATTCCCCATAGGACTTCTATAACAGGAAAAGCTTGGAGTTTTGTTCCATCAACACCATTCGTCACTTCTGCTCTGGCCTTGCAGGGTGTTACTGTGAAAGGGGGTCTCCATAATGAAGTAAGGAATAATTTGTATCCTTGAGCAAACTGAGGAGATGGGCAGCCCTGCTGCTTCCAGGGAGGTGTTGAGCATAATGGAAGAGCACTGGGAGAGGACTACTAGCTCCAAAGGGAGCACAGGCAGAGCTGCATTTCTGTGCAGCCTGTGAACCAAGTACTATTTTTAGATTCGCTTCTCTCTTTAAACACCTGTGGATCAGCCTAATGGACAGAGAGATAGTCTATAATAAATGTCATAACCTCCTTGGAAAATACCTCATGGCTTTTAAAGTAATCCCTTGATACTTTGAGAGGACTGCTGCGTTACACTGATTAAACCTCTGGGGTTGGTCATGCTGAGGTAGCACTTCGTGCTTGTAGGATGCTCTTCCCTTGCCAGGCTGGCCTTCAACTTTTCTCTTTAAGGCAATACAGGGTCCAGAACCCCTCAAGACTATGATCCTGTGATTATCTGGGCTTGATAGACCTAATCATAATCCTGTGATTATCTGGGCTTGCATCAGAGATGTCCCTCCTTGAGGCATGAACTCATATTCCCTTCAAAGTGGTAGTAGTTGTTACAGAAATCTTGTCCTTATTCCCACTAGTCCAACAACCCTACCAGAATCCTTCTTCCTTGGCAGAGGTACTGGTCTCTCAGGGGTGACACTCTTCTTAAATTGTTCTCCACGGTAGTTTGCCCTATCCCTCCCTTCACAGAGCATCTGACTGAAAAGGAAGGAAAGGTTACCCTTTGAGCATCTCACATGCACCCAAATGCTCCAAACTGGCCTTGGGAGAGTTACAGGCAGGATATTGATGGTGGAGGGAACTGCAAAAGTTGGTCTTATCCATGCCTCATTCCCACCGAAGCCCTTGACAGGCAATAGCTGATACCCTGCACCTGGAGAGGATTGGTCTCCTTCTAACCTGTCAGTCCTGCACTTTGGGCTAAGGAAAGTCTTTACATGACTTTGCATGCTGGCAGTGGGGCTGCGCTAGCCTGAGCTGTCAGGAGATACATTCCCCTTGCAGACCATCTGACTTTATATCTACAAACTGAAGAAATGCATACTCTAGAAACTTCTAGCCTTCCTATGCTTTTCTTCTGGTACTTCATAACTACAATGCTATGAACCCTTACTTTCCTATACTAGGGAAAAGAAGTAGAGGGAATTGGAGCACTTATTCATCATCATCTCTTAAAAATGATTGAGAGCAGTCTCATTAAAATCCTGAGTATAGGAATCACTTCAGTATACATTTTTCATTTATCCAGGGTTTTGGAAACATTTCTTTTAGGGTGAAGCCCTAAAGGCAATCACCTTTTTTGACCTAACAAACCCATTAGAATCAATTATATTGAGTTATACCAAGATGGAAGCCGACCCCATCAGCAACTTTCTATGACCTACTTGTGAAAAAGGTAACGATAAAATGATCAAGAGTTGCACAGACCTCTAGTACCCAGAGGTCTGTTTGCTCTGCTCTCTTATTTACATATGCATGTCTTTTTCCTGCAGATCCTCATTAAACTCCCTGATCTTGTATGTGAATCAAAAGTGTCTTCCTCATCTCCCTTGCAGATGCTGAAAAAGCCTTCGATGCAGGTAAACTGCAAATGTCTGTCTTACACTCAAAAAGCTCTCACACCCTGGAAAAACCAATTAACCAAATTAACCAATTTCACATTCTGTAAAACCAATTAATGCATCTTATCAAAGCAACTGACTCCTGTTCCCAGAGTCTATCAGTTTCCCAGAGCTCAGTCCCCTCCAGAGTCCCTCAAGGACTGTTCAATGCCATATCTATAAAAACCCCTTTATCATCCTTCCATAGTAACCATCCTGGGTTGCAGGTGATCAGGATTTTCTTTCCTTTATCCTTCCTTTAAGCTACACTTCAGATAGTGACAATGCAGCTGATAATGCTTGTTTTGGTCTAGAATCTTCTCAGCTAACTGCAGGTGCAGGACCTGTCTCCAGAAACATAGGAGAAGAGGAAAGAGGACGTCTCTAGCAGCAGGGAAACCTACATGTCTTCTCTGCCTCAGGGAGGGTAGCCAGACCATGTTGCCAGCTGAAGACCTTCATCTGTGGCCCTTAAACTGCATGATGAGTCTTTAGATCAGTGTAACATTGCCAAAGCTCATCTAACTGTTAAATAGTGATAAACAAATCATCAGTACCTCCCTAACACCACATCTAATGGCTGTGCTTGAAGGATTAATGAGTTGGAGAGCTGGATGAGCTCTGCCAGGATGTTCCCAGACACAGTCATTCACAGATTTTAATGAATTTGGCCAGCAACCTCTCTTGGTACTTGCTGTCTTGCATATTCATATGAAAGGCTTTTATCAGAGCAAAGCCTTAAGTAAAGGCAGTGTGTCCAGACTGCACCCATGAGCATTCCCAGGAAGCAGGGCTGAAACTGGGCTGAGTGGGTGTTGGAGCTCAAAGTCCATATATGCCCATTTGGGTGGTGAGCACCCATAGCCTGGTACCCCCACCTGGGCAGTGATGCTGGAGTGAGAGGCAGCAAATCCTCCTCCAGAGTTCTTTGAGACAAAACCACTAGCTCGGGGAAAAAACTAAAACAGTCATGGAAATGGGCATGCTGAACCATTCTGGGAGGCTGGGAGTTGCTGTTGAGAGCACTGGCTCAGGGTGCAGAAGTTTGCTTGCTCTTCTATCACTTAGCCCCTCTCCGTGTGCGAAGACAGTGTATCAAGGTCATCTCTGGCACATAAGCTCATGATGGTGAGCACAAGGCTGTGAAAGTTTCAGTTATTTTATCCTGTAGGAATCTGTAAAGAAAGAGTTGAAGGCCAGGTTGTGGTGCATCACACCGAGCAAAGAGAGGGAGATTGTCTAATGAAGGCTCCCTGATTGACTTTCACTGGATCTTGTGTCTGTTCATTAATGTCATTTTACTCCACATTAACTGTTCAAATACTAACCCAACAGAGCAAACTGTGTCCACCCTGTTACTTGTCTGATAACATATAATTGTGCTGATTAGATCTTTGCTTAATTTAAATCCTTAACTAAATCCTTAATTTGAGGTCAGCCTTTGAAGGTGAGCTGAACAAATAAAAGTACCTTCTACCGAAGAAAAGTCAGGCTTCCCATGTTCAGTCAATTAGAAGCTCATAATATCCAAAGGCCGCAAGTGAGCTTCAGGGCTCCTGCAGGGTTTATGAAGCAGAGCAGAGCCTCTGTAGAGCAAGGTGCTGGCTGGGACTGTCTGCTGCAACCCCCAGACCCAGGTGGGACACACAGAATAGATTCTGCTAGGGAAGGAGCACCAGCCAGCCTTGCACAGGAGGAAAGGAAAAGTTATTGGATCTATGCATTTTCTCGGTGCTGACTGAGAAATCAGATGTTAGAATGTGTGCTCAGTTTAAAAACATAGCAAGGCCAGATGTTCGCTAAGCGGATACACTTCAGCAAGTGCCTGCACATTAAAATACAAACTAAAAGTGAAAAAGTGAGTGCAACTGAAGCATTAAACAAACATTGACAGGACATGCATGAGCACACACAAATTGCCATGTTTACAGCTCAGGATGCACAGAGCTCCCATTTGCATCTGAAGGCATTTAATTGTTCATATGCTGCACACATACGTTCCCTTCTGCCTGCGGAGCTGCAGCAAATGGATACATAAACAGGGGCACATAGCTGCCTAAATGGCCAGTTCATCTGGCAGCAGACTCTCACATCTGGGAGTGAGGCAGCTTGCAGTCTGCCCCAGCCGTGGGACATCACCTCCTGGAAGCATTCAGCTGGTTGTCTGAGCCGACTGCCCACGCCACACCCTGGCTGCAGCTGCTGGGTGTCCCCAAGAGCTACAGCATCCGCTGACCACTGTCTGTGCAATGCCAGCACTGCCCCAGTGCCTGTGAATGCATTTCTCTGGCTGACACCTCCTGTCTTCCTGCAAACAGGGAGGATAAACCACACTAAGTTCTTTTAAATGAAATAATTCAGTATTTACACTGCAGCAGTCAGATCCCAAAACTGCAGCAGATGTTACAGCCGGGCTCCAACACCACTGTTCCAACAAGTAATGCAGTATCTGGTCAGTTCTCGCTGTGACCAGGCACAAAAGCAGGCACTAACATCTTCGTCTCCCACCAGCCTGTGAGGCAGCAACACCATTGTAATTCTGAGCAAGTCAGCAACATGGTCTGTGAGGTCCCATAATGGTTAATGCTTCCTTACCAGTGAGACTTTTTCAGTAGACTCAGTCTGTACAATGTGTCATTACCCCCTCAGCTTTGATCGTCAATCTGAAGAGCATATCACCTTGGAGATTAACAAAGAAATTCTGGCTGCAAAGCTGCTGAAAAGGCCACTTTGGCTGATTTTCTTTTCATATTGCTCCGTGTTTCTGCTTCACAGAACAGAAGGGCAATAAAAATTAATTTCATGATGTAATAAAATATTTGCCTCTGAGCTTTCTGGAAGCTGAAGCACTGGTATTTTATTAGCATGCAAAAATTCATTATGGATATAAAAGTGTGATGACATGGTGTGGTTGCTAAACCTTAGGATATCACAGGCTTAGGACAATGCAATCAACCAGATGAAATAACATTTTAAACCAAACAAGTTTACAAACATTATCATTAAAAAGTAATAGTAAGTAACTAACTATTTCCAATATGTAATTGTTTTAATCTTCATGGAATGGGACTAAAAAAAAGCATCATCAACTGGCCCAAATGCCTCAGGATTTGGTTTTCAGTTTGGAAGGTGTGCCTTTCTGAAAATCGTCAGATGTTCACAAAGTTTCAGCTAATAACAGGCTATCTCTGTTTTCCAAGGTTCTCTTTTCTGTCCTCCCAAATTTCTTGAGGTCAGTCAAAAACCCCATTTTGTTCCCTTTCTTGCTGCCTGGCCTTGCAATAAGGTGGAACAGCACCTCCAGAAAGAACTAAGAAAAGGAGCATATCCTGATGACCTTCCTCTGAGAGTCAGAGCACTTAGCTGGAGGAAAGAAAGAGATTGATTACTTAGTGTTACTAGATTTTTTCTTCATTTGCCCAGACACTGTGTTCCCATGTTAGGTCAGGCTTGGGATGCGCAGGACAAGACCATGACACAAGTTACTTTATGTTCTCAGTCAGTCAGAAAGATATTAACAGAGTGATTTTTTCTGAAAAGAGGCTTTCACTGGCAATGGGGGATGTTACAGTACAAAGCATTAAATTGCTGGCTGACAATACAGAGTGTTTATTAAAGAAACTGCAGAAGCTGAAAAATCCACTGCAAGCACTCTGGTGTGTGGGGAGCCATCATCTTCTGGCATCCCTCAAAGTTTAATGAAATACACACAACTAAGTTTCACATTTTTCCTGATTTTTGCTAGGATAGAGCTAAGTTTCTCCCCAGTAGCTGGTTCAGTGCCATGTTTTGCATTTAGTATGAGAACAATGTTGGTAACACTGGTGTTTTAGCTGTGGCTCAGCAGTGCTTACTCTACGTCTGGGACTTTCCAGTGTCTCCTGCTCTGCCAGTGAGGAGGGGCACAAGAAGCCAGGAGGGAGCATGGCCAGGACAGCTGAGCTGAACTGGCCAAAGGGATATTCCACACTACAGAACATCATGCCCAGTGTATAATCTAGAAGGAGTTGGCTGGGAGAGACTGATCACTGCTGTGGGACAGGCTGGATATCTTTCAGCAGGGGATGAGCAATTGTCTTGTTTATCCCTTGGTTTTCTTGGGTTTTATTCCTGTCTCTTGCTATCCTTTTCATCATCATCATCATCATCATCATCATTATTATTATTATTATTATTATTATTATTATTATTATTATTATTGCATTTTACTTTATTTCCATTAGTAAACTATTCTTAACTAATGGGTTTTACCATTTTCTCTCCATCCCACTGAGGGGTGGGGAGTGATAGTTGTTGGCTGGGCTTAAACCACAATAACTTTTGCTATCAGGAGGGCAGTCAAAACAAACCACTAAACAAAGCTATTGTTTTACCAGCAACTGGGTAAGCTGGTGGAAGAGCTGTGCTTTGAGTGTTTTGCAGAGGCTGAAATATTCCTGCATGAGCTGAAAAGCTGCTTGATAGACCCAGCAAGGCAAAGCCAGGACCTGGTGGTGTGAGCAGGAGGGTTTCCATATGGTCAAATGCAAACAGAGAGCAAGGGGACAAGGTTCAGGAGCCTGTTGCAGCACCAAGGTGGAGAAAGCAGATGAAGAAGGCAAGAGAAAGCTGAGCAGATAAATGGCATGGTTTTCAGCCTGGTCCATGATCACCCTGTGTAGGCAGAGGTGACACTGCCCATCACCTCTAAGCAAACCTCATCCCACTGGCTCAGAAGAGGACAGAGGTACATGAGAAGGGTGGGAAATGTCACTGAAGTCAGAAAAAGGCAAGGACTCGTCAGAGAAGGATTTGCAGAGTTACCATGACCAGAAGATTTTGGGATGAAAAAGGGATAAAGGCCATGACCTGTCAGCTAAGAAACACAATTCTCACCTTCACCCACACCAGCAACATTCAGACCAATGGGGCTTTGTACACCTATTGTAAATAACCAGCCCAAATCCAAAGCAGTGCCAACATTTTGTGGTTAGTCTTCTCACTAGCCAAGCTAAAAACCTGGGGGGGCTCAGGTAAGTCAAAATCTAATTTTACCTTTGTTAACCTTGTTCTGCATCCTAGACTCTTCCCCACAGGGAAGGCTCATTGTCTGAAACACATTCATAGTTTGCCTTTTATATCACAGCAAGTCAAGAGCTTTTTTTAAGCATGACTGTAAGTAATTATATCATTACCACTTTTTTTTTTTTTGTATGGCTAGATTTCCTTATTTGCTGGAGAAAGCAGCAAGGCCACACCATGAGTACCAGAAAAGGCTTTTGCAATCCACAGCGAGCCTGGGGTTGTTGATACCACAGGACGCTGCATCCCAGAGGACCTCTGGTGAGCCACTGGAATCCTTGAGTGTTTTGGGAAGAATTAATCACACTGGGTTTTTTTCTTCCTATTTCTAATGTTCCTGCAGTCATGATGGAAGAGCAGGCTAAAATGACCAGCAATCACTGAAAACTGTTGCCTCCCTCATTTCACCACGAGCACCCTGTGCTGCCCTTTGAAGCATTCAGTCCATGAACCCCCAGGAACTTCTAAGTTTAGTGTTCTGGAGGGCAGTGTCATTATACAGCATTGCTTTTGTCATGGTGTCCCACATCATGTTTTTTATAGCCAGGCCTCAGTCACACTGACAGCCATGGATCTTTGGGGTTAAACATTTCTTTGCCAGGTAGGTTGAGGATATTTGGAAGACAGGTATGGAAAGGCACAAGTTCTGGGATTGTTCAGTACCCTACATTTTTATCTACAGCACAATCACCTGAAATTGCTAAGGATAGCACTCAGTGACCCACGTGGTCCTTTCCAGTCCTCCTTCTTCACTAATCGAATGGAATTGAGTCACAGGCAGAGTGCAATTAATTATGTAGGGAGGTTCAGTTAGGCATAATAAAAACATCCCACCAAAAGGAGCAGTCTGTGAAACGGCAGCAATATCAAGAGACCAAGCAGAGACAATGCTCAGGGCTTATAAACTGACAATGAATTGTAAAGACAAATAAAGATTAATACCATTTTGATCTTCTTCAGTGAGGACATTATATTGTAAGACAGGATATTTTCTCTTTCATGGTAATGGACCTGCTCTCTCTCATATGACCTCTCTACACAGAAAATTACCATGTGTAATTGCTCCAGCAGAGTGATGCTCTTAATGCAGTCACTCTTTAGCTAAGATCACTTCTTCTCTGAAAATAATAGATTTTGATCAGTAGTCAGGAGTTCAAAGAAGAGCAGTGAGAAATCCAATGAAACCAGGCCAATTTTGTTACTTTCCAATCTTGCACATGGTTATGGCAGCCTATTCACAGCACGCACAGAGTCCTGTGGGAAGGTTAGTGAAGTTAAGTAGGCAGCTGCTAGATGACAAAAACTAAAAAGGTATAAAGTATGCAATGGCTATTACCTAGGCAGGAGACATTGTAACTGTCAACCACCCTGTGCAGAGAGAGAACAGCCCACCGCAGCCTATGGAGTAATTTTCCCCCCAGAAGAATCCAATTGTAAAGATCACCATGATAAAGTATTAAATTGACCTTGGAGATAATACTAATAGAGAGCAGAGAGATGGACAAAATGACTTAAAAAGGTCTTCCTTTTTTATAAAACTCAGAAGTAGTGATGCTATGCATTTTTTCTTTCATTTGAAAGGCTTGCCTAAGTAAGATTTTTTCAAAGGAATTTCTCCTGACAGCATGCTGAAAATGAAGACTTTTCTTTGATAGCAGCAAAGCGCATAAATGATTCACTGGAAAGGGGAAAAAAAATCAGAGTTAGGGTGACAAAGACACTAAGCAAATGTCAGTGTGAAGAGGCATTTCAGAGAGCTGGTAAACAAACTTCCATCCCTAGTACATGCCAGCTTGTGGACTAAGACCTCAGGACCTGACTTTGAAGTAAGGATTAATCAAATTTCCACTTCTGCAAGTGCTGATGAGAAACTGTGCCTGCGTTATTGCACTGCAAATAAGTTTTGAGTGGAAATGTCAGCAACAAGACACCTGAACTTCCAGTCTGGGGAGATTTGGAAAAATTATTAAGTAAAGACACAAAATGATCATTGAGTAGCAAAAGACTTTCTCTTCTAATTAAACTGGTTCTGAATTGTGGAACAGATGGTAAAGAAATGCGTCTGATTTCAGGGTGGAGTCTGACATCACTTTAGGGATGTATTTGCTTATGACTGGAGATGACTGGATTTGATTGTCTATAAGTCACCTTCTTTCTTGTGATTGTGTGTCCCTAATTCTATTCCCTCTGGAAATAGCTATAAATGGTTCTTTGTTTTTCACAGGGGCATGACAGCATGAGGATGCAGGCCCTGCCTCCATGCTCTGTGCCTCTGTGCACAATGGCAGCACTTGGGAAACACGGGTATGGACAGAATGGTTTCTGAGCATGCCCACGGTCAAGCAGCACCAAGAGCTGGGTGTGTGATGGTCGTTCAGCTCAGTGCAGCTGTACCAGCACTGCTTGTCAAAGCGGGTGCTCCTTCTCCCTTTTACCTGGAATGACAGCAGCGAGAGGCTTCCCAACGCACAGCTGAGAGATACACAAAGTATCAAGTACCTCAGTGAGAGTCCTGTTTTCTGGGTTCAGCAAGGTACTCCACCAAAGATTTTTCTGGGCTCTTTTTAAGATGTATGGATGCTTCAGGGGTACAGCTGAAGAAATATATCGAAGGCATGCAGAAATGAATGACTGGCCTGCATGTCACAGATAGGAGATCTCAGTCATGTCTGCACTTGGGCTTCACAACTCCTTGATGTTTCATTATATCCTCTTCATGCTTGTTGTCAGGCCCATTGCTGTCTGGTCTCACCCATGTTCTGGCCATGACTTGATTCCAACTTGGTCTCCATCCCTGAATTTAATAGGACCTAACTGTGCACTGTGGTTGAAAGTGAAGACCTGGCCCCCACTATTTTACACTCCTTCCAGCACCCTTCTGCTGTGCAAAATAAATTAAAGATATTAGCAGATACAGATAGCTGGGTGTCAGCTAGAAATGCCTCTGTACAACCAGGGAATGAAGGAATCATGCCCTCAGGCATGGCTGCAACAACCGGCAAGCATTTCAGGTTCAACCCAACCACACCACCCAACCCTGATACTCTCCCATATTTCTTCTGGAGTGATTATTTGCAAGCCTACAAAGGAGAATAGTCCGCTGCTTTTTTGGTTTGATTTTTTAGCCAGATCCACTTCTGTGCCTTTTCCACACACAGTCCCGCAGGCAGACAAAGCAGCAGACCTCAGGAGGCAATGAGCTTTCATGAGCCCCTGGCTAGGAATAAAGTAGGCAGGAGCTGCTAAAACCAGCCTAGTCACTGGAGAACACATACCAATTTGTGGCTGATCCATTTCCCATTACATTCATGGCAAAAGGCATTTCCTTTCTCTTTTGAGCTTTCAGAGAGGGGAAGAGAAGCTAAGCTCACAGCAATTGTCCTTTCATAGGCAGGATGCAACTGGGTGGTTTTGGAGGCAGTGAATGATGATGATTAATTA
This sequence comes from Geospiza fortis, assembly GCF_000277835.1. Taxonomy (NCBI): domain Eukaryota; kingdom Metazoa; phylum Chordata; class Aves; order Passeriformes; family Thraupidae; genus Geospiza; species Geospiza fortis. The sequence continues at coordinate 6,222,953 of NW_005054328.1, read as the reverse complement.
TTGTTCACTTTTTCACTCCATCAGATAGACAAGGGATATGCCTGTCATGCTGACAGTCTCCCTGCTCAGCCTTCTGTACACACAGCGTGAGTGGTGTGATTCAGTCTCACACGCCACCTTCTGAAGGGAAGAAACAGAGCCACGAGTCAGTGGGACATGGTTCCAAGTGTCCTTAACACAGGAGTGCCAGCCTTATTGAGCAGCGCTGAAATATTTATTAAACACAAACACGGGAACAATTGTTTTTAATTTGGCAATGCTATCTGAAGAGTCAGAAGACACAGCACAGATCAGCTTAATAAAAATATTTAATTTCAGAATGTTCCTTACCTGGCTACAAGGAATTCAATGAAGGAAACAGAAAAAACATTAACTATAGCATTATAATGAACAGTGGGACATAATAATAAGTGTGAATTTCTTTTTCTGATACCCAGTTCCCCTTTGTGTATGTACCAGCCAGGAATCACATATCAGATAAAAGAGATGATAGCTCTGCTAAGGAAATCTGGGACCCTTAGCTGAGCTAATGGCCCAGCAAGTGTTAAAGCCTCATTAGTAACGACAATGGAAATGAATAATGACTGTAATAAATAATCACTTGGCCTTTAGATAAGATGTATTTTATTTCCCATTGTGTATGCCAGAAGTTAAGAGTATTTATAAGCTACAGTCACAAATGACTGGCTTGTGCTAAATGTAGCTGGGAGTAGGCAGACAAAATTTTCCTGGAAGTCTCTGGGCCAAATTCAGATGTCAGTCATACTTTCAGCAGTACCACTCATCCCCTATCTGCAGGAGCAATATTCAATTTAGTGCTTGGGGTATTTGAAGGAAATGCCTACAAGTGTAGTCATAAAGTTTTGCACAGTGTTCCTGTTCTTTAAGCACAAGTGTAGGATGTAGGGGACCAAGAGGGGAAAAAAAAGGGCCCCAGGAAGGAAACTTTTCCCAAAATCTGAAGGGCCACAACTTCCTTGCATGGGAATGGTCAGGCACTGGGGCAGGAATCAGTGGGCTGATGCTCTTTTCCCTTGGACAGTCTCAGTGGAAAAGTGCCTTTCCCTCCCACACAATATCCCCCTTCCTGCCTTCCCCAGGGAATGTGCAACCCCCATGAGCATAAGTAAAGCTGCTTTACAGACTGCTGGGGGCAGAGTTGGGCAGGAGTCACTGGAGTTTATTCCTCCAGGTGCTCAAGCAGACCAACTCTGGATACACACTGAAATCATTGGTCATTTAGTTGATTCAGGGCTCATAAAGTCAGAATAAACCAGAGAAGAAATTCCTTACACTTGCCTGTCAGTGGCACCTCATCCTGCAAAGAGGAGAAGTTGGGCAGTACTTCCAGCCCTTGGAAAGTGTCTAGCTTATTTCTTTCCATTTGACAGAGTCCAAAACAGTTTGGTGGATTTCATTTTCCCTAATACCAGGGTTCACTTTTTACGCATGTACAAAGGAAGAAGTATGTTACTAACAGACCAGAATGCTAGAAGCATTTAAAAAGTAGTGACAGAGGTGGGGAAGTGAGCAGCTCTGCCAGCTAGCTGTGGGCCAGTGTTTTTCAGCCTGTGATGTTATTCATCACAGGCACGTCCATGGTTTCCAGGAAGGTGCAAAAGCCCAAAAGTCAGGTGTAAGTCAACTGCAAGCGGTAGTCCTCTTGTTTGCCTTTAATGTACCCCTTGAAGTACTCCACAGCCACCCTCGGGGATCTCTGACCATGGGCTAAACATCGCTGTCCTATCACCGGAGCTATTAGAAAGGAGACAATGTCACTTGAGAGACCACTTTCACAGCCACTGAAGACATGGGGAGCTGCTTTTAGGGCACAGGGGGATGCAGCAAGGATCCATTTCCCCTTGCTGGAAATCTGTTACCCCTTCCTCTGGAGCAGTGAGACTGCCTGGTATCCTTGTGCTAAGCTGCTGAAGAGAAAAATGCTCAGCTCCTACAATTCAGTGTATATTGCCAAGACAATTTGGACTTTACAGTCCATTTATATAGCTGTTAAAGGCACTACTGATTCTTCTGGTAAGCAAAAAGTTTTTACATAAAATTGGAGACTTTCAGCAGACAGCACTGCGATGACTACACGTATGAAAAAACCTCTTAGGTAAAGAGGAAAAATGAGAAGGTCCGTTTGATTAGTGACCACAACAATGTCATTATCATTTAGAAAAGACTAGAAAAGGGGATCTCAGTCTCAGATAACATTTGCTCTAGTGGCATGACCTGTTGCAAACCTCGAACAGTGAACAAAATGTGAACAGAGACATATTAAAATGTCAAGCTGCAAAACCTACAAGCAACGGGGAGTGTAATTACCTGGAGAAGAAGTGGAAGGCTTTCTTGAAAGCCAATTTCTTTTCTTTGTACCCCTGTTCTCCTTGCAGTTTTGTGCTGTCTCTCTACCAAAAGAGATGTGGCCATCAGATTTAGCAGGGGAGACAGAGAAGTGGATGAGTTATGAGCAAAGCTGGCTAAAAAACCTGCCTGGATGTGATCCTGTGCAACCTGCTCCAGGGGAACCTGCTTTAGAGCAGGAGGAAGGAGGTGCACTAGAGGACCCCCAGAGTTCCCTTGCAACATCAACCATTCTGTGATTTGTGGTTCTGTGATAACCAGAAGCAAGAACTTCTTAAAACTCAATATATATTTTAAATGCCAATGAAATGCAAAGGAAAGCCAGCATATTTCATATAAACAACTGTTATAGGGAGATAAAACAACTGAGATGGGTTATGAAAGAGTTTGGAAGCACCTAAAGGAAATAGTGTCACGACAGTTCTTCAGGCCCCCAAAATCATTCTATAGGTTAAACTGAATGTCTTTCATCAGACATCATACCAAGCAAAATCTCTAAAAGTAAAATCACATTACTATATGACTGACCTTTCTTCTGACAAGAATTTAAAATATGCATTTTTAAAGCATTATGTTCATGAAAGAAAATTCAGCTTTTAAGACAAATTATTTATATGAGCAATATAGTTTATGGCAGTCCAGAGTCATCAGAAATAGCACTTTTCACAACTTAAATGCAGCAAAATACACAAACCCAGCTTTTGTTTTCCAGAAAAATTATATTGTCTAAAGCAAAAGAGAAGTAACTTAAATATATTATTAAAAATATAATCCATAATAAACTATAACACACATATAATTTATTGTATATAATCTAATGTAACAATTTATAAGAAATATCATATATAAAATATAAATTACTAAAATATATTCAAATATAATAGTATCATAGTTTTCTTATTAATATCTTTGGTTCTTTCTCTAATAAAAGAAGATGTACATCCATGATCCAATTCTTCAAAAGAACTAATTTTCCAAGACAAAATATTTGTGAGTGTATAAAAGCATCCCCCAAGAAATCTAAACCTGCCAAGCTCCATTTTATATTGTATTTCTCTAACTCAAAAATGTCTGCAGTGAATATTGTCAAACTCAGTCTCCATGAGAGATTCTCTGAGCCAGGTTTAAGCTCAGAAGAAATTGTTTTTCCTGTGAGGAGAGTGAGGAAGTCATTGAAACCAGAGCATGATAATGGCCTGGTCTCCTGAAATTTAAGTATAATATTTCCAGCTGGCACTACTGTACTCTGCTTTATTGAGGGATTCAGTGGACACGCTGGTAACCATGAGGACAAAGCTCAGGGGCTTTCTGTGGATACCTGAGGTGTAGCAAACATAAAATGAAATATACATTCTCCATGACATCAGGTCAGTATACAGCATCTCTCAAGGCTTTTCATGACAATTCATAGCTGTTTTGGGGCCTTTCAGATGTCTGGATTTCAGGAGGGCAGAGCTGCCCTATGTGAGAAATCTTACCTGAAAATTCAGTGATGGAGGGCAGACCACTAGGCACCACATTTCCTCATGCACTGGCCTGCCTCAGGGAAGATGGAGCTGGAGAGGGACTCTTCCCACTGGGACTACAGATGTTGGGGAGAAGTCCTGGGATGGTGAGAAATTATTCTCCAGCCTCCAGCCACTGCTGGCCTGCCTTGTCCCATGGGGCCATGGGATGGTCAATAGACAGGAGATGGAAGCAGAGAAATGTTGCTGCAATGAACCCAATCACAAGGGGCAGCCTGTGGGCTCACAAGATCCCCTGGCACATCAAAAAGCATTTTATAACTGCAAGAGACGCGCTTTTGAAAATCAAACTGCAATAGAGGTCATGCACCCTCTTGTTCTCCATCCCCTGACTGCAGGATTTCTCCTGCAGACTAATTTTACTCAAAGTAAAGCAACGCATGGGTGAGATTCAGTTTCAAGTGAGCAGGTTCTTTTTCAGTACACTACTCTGTACAAATTACTCTGTCAAGAAAATGTTACATTTCAAGACTGAAACTCTTAATATCTGGCAATGCCAAAATTTTGGCTAATACATCAACCCCCACTGAAGATGATGCAGCTTTTAAGGGGGTGAGGGAAGTTAAGTTATCGCTGCTAATGATGCATTTGCATTTCTCAGACCTCTTCCATGTGTCTACAAAAATGCCTCCTCCCCCAGGGTAATGCAATCAGCCTTTGGGTCTAAGAAGTCGGTGAGGGGCTCTAGTAAGAATAAAGCACAAGCTCAAAATTCAGACCAATTCAAGTCAGATTTATCTCACTTGTTGTTATCCATCTATAAGTCAGCCTCTCCCTCTTGGCAATGAATAAGGTCACTTCCAATTATCCCCTCCTAAAAAGACAAGTGAACCACCTCTCTGAGAGGTGCCCATCTCTGCTTGGCTGGAGAGGAGGCTTAGACATTTACCTTGGATGAAGTGCCCAGCGTTTCAGTAGCTGTGCTTACATATGAGAAAACCAGGAGAGGATGCCCTTGAGGAGCTGTCAAAGCTGTGATTTTTAAATGTCTTGTCCAAAACACTCCAGTGAGGAGGGCATGGACTTGTTAGGGAAAATAAACAGCCTCAGCTTGTCTCAGCTGTGTGTCACAAAGAAGCTAGGGTGACCAAAGCCTGAAAAGATGTTATGCAAGAAATCTCCTCTCTCCAAAAACACACCTCTAAATGAGGGACCAGAGAGATGCATGCAGCCAGCAAATACTCTCTCTGCCTCATTTAATCAAGACAGCAAGATTGGCTCTGGGATGAAATTAAATCAATTTTCTGATGAAAAACCCTTGGAATTAAATTTCTATTAGATATTTCACCACTGTCTGATTTCTACAGAGATTTCAATTTAGTGTTGCAAAAATTATTATGAGCAAGTGCACTATTCTTATACATTGACAGCTAAGGTGTTTTGACTGGGAAGAGATGTTTTGTACACAGTCCAGTTTCCTCATGTTCCTGTACTTTAGTGTCAGCAAAATCAGCAGCCAAAAAACCTCTTTTGACAGGTGCTTCATGACAGCCCCATGGAGACTCCATGGTCCACCTCAGCACAGTAAAGCCAAAGTGGGGGAGAAGGGGGATCTGAAGTATTTCAAGTTTTTTCTCAAAACCACATGTGTTTTCTACTGAAAACTTTTGCCCACCTCCCCTTCACTTCCTTTGAAAAATGTCATTGGGAAAGATCCTTTTGCTAGCAAGGTGTAGTTTTTTACACAGGGCAAGTCTGTCCAATGACAAATGTGCAGAAGGGAACCTGGCCCAGGCTTTCACTGTACTCAACCTCCAGAGCACTCAGTGCCCCCAGTTTCAACTAACATCAGGGAGAACTGGAATGTGTGGCACCAATAGGACCCAGGTCTCTCTAGGCCAACAAAGGTCCAGTTCATTGCACAGTCCAATAAGGATGGAGTAAGGAGGCACATGAGGAGAGCTGGAAGTTCATCCATCGCACTGCCTGCTCTCTAGGAGGGCTCCATTACAGGCAAACTCACCCACAGCCACCCAAAAGCAGAGCTCTGTGCTGGACATTTGCAGGACTATCAGCTTCATCCTCACTTTGCTAATAGCTGAACTACATTTTCCATTATGCAATTGCCAGGGGATTTTGGGGAAATCACCAGGTTCTAGGCAGGGTTATAAAAATACCATCCTGCTACCACTCCATAGCAGCTTTAACACTGTGGCTTGCAAAAGTCTATAGATAAACTCTTGTGAGGAACTAACATAGAATTTTCCCTTGGGACCATAGCTGGGAGAGTGAATATCTCGTTCATTTTATGTCCTTTTCAGTTTTGTTTTCTTCTAAAAACATAGCAGGTCTTTTTCCTAGCTAGTGTATTGTTTAGTATCAAAACCAGAAATAATTTTCAAAGAAAAAGAGTTTCTTTAAAAAAAACTTGACTAAAGATACTGTTGAATTTTAAAAACAATTTGAAGAGAGAGGTAAACACACTCCCAAAAATCCTATGTTCTCTAAAATGCATGGGCTCCTGGCTCTGAACTGGTATTATGGGTTGAAAGGGACCTCAAAAATCATCTGGTTCAACCTTCTTTGGCAAAAGCATGTTCTAGACAAGATGGGCCAGCACGCTGTCCCTCTGAATCTTAAGAGTCCACTGTTGGGGAATCCACCTCTTCCCTGGTGAGTCTATGCATCATTTACCTGCAAGCTAAATAGAAGCGGGCATAAAGCTTTGAAAAGTGAAAGGAAGAAAGGAAAAATCCATAGAGTGTTTATGTGTGAACTATTTGCCTGAATCTAAAGCTTGGGAAAATCCCCAAGTCCCTTCTTAAAAGTCTTTGTCAAGAGTGGTGATTTTACAGCCTGCATGCATCACATCTTTCTTTGGCAGGATGATGAGCTCTGAGAACATATGAACTAGATCAGGGCAGATGGGGTGAACCTTTTCTGGTCAGTAGATGGCCTTGCAGGTCACACAGCCCTCCAGTCCTGCAGGTTTCCTGTACCAGGGAATGACCTTGGCCATTTCATCACAAACACTGGAAAAGCAATCCAATTCCTAAAACCTTGCAAAAAATCTCATAGGCTTTTTGATCCCAAATACCTCCTGAAGTCCAAACAGACTCCAGTACCTTGGAATACTGTGGTGAGCCAAATCAGGGTGAGGTGGTGAGCCAAATCAGGGCTGTGAGGTGAGGCTGGTTAGGGTCAAGATGCTTGGCCATGCACAACTGGATGAGTGTTGTTAACAGCAGGATGTGTTTCTAACAGCAGGATGAGTGCATGCATGAATCTGCATGTATGTCCCATGTGCACAAACATAATGCTGTTGTCACTCAGCCCACAGCATGACTAGCAGATCCTTTAAAAAGAAACCACACACGCACAAATATTTTATGTGCATGTCTTATACATAAGGCATGGGCCAAATGACTTGCCCACACAGTTCTAAAATGTACCCTTTTCCTCCCTTTGGTGCCAAGGAAATGTTATTGACTACAAATGGTGACAGGGAGAATTGCACAATCCAGTCCATACGTATAAAAGCCAGTAGGCTGAGCATAAATGTCTATTTGAAGGAATACAGATGAATCAGTAATGATATTAGAGTGATTAGCCAACTGCCTTAATTGATATGTACAAAACCATATGTGCTTATAAGCTTACAAATGCTAACTCACGCTTATCACCATCTGCACAGAAAAGCCACAGTAAATTTACTTTTTCTAAATGCAGGTTTGTCATTTTAAAAGAAATGGGCCGAGAAGGGTAGTGGAAGGCTGTGCCATGAAATGTTCTTTGCCAGTAGCATGGGGGTCACTCAGACCAGATTTATTTGGTGACTATAATAGAGCCCAATTATTGTTCAAGTCAGCGCAAAAACATGAGGGAAATGTAATAACCAGCTTTTCAAATTCAAAAATAAAGGCAAGTTTTTAAGAGAAATTATGAGGAAGGCCAGTTGTACATTGGCTCCCCCACCTCTGCAGCATTCTCCAGGCTCTTTCCTATAGTTGTGTATGGACCCACAGCTAAAGAGGGTGAAAGAAGAGCAATCCAGAAGTGCCTAAAGGATATACAAGTCCACAGGCAAGTCACTGGTCACTGCAACTTCTGCTGGAAGAGCAATGATGGTCAGACATAGCTGCGTGTATTTTTCACAGAGTTACTGTGAGAGTGTCTGACTGTAGGTACAAGTTCTTACCTTCAGAGCCAGGTGGAGTGGCAGCTTAAAGTTAAGGTGTTTTATACATCCATTCCAAGCACCTGTGTTTTCCCATCCCTTGGCAGGACAAATATGTACCAGATCACCCACAGCCAAGGGCAATCAGTCATATTTCTGCTAATATAGCCAGAGCACAAAACTGCAGGGTTGATGCCAGCTCCATGCGTGACCCTACGGAGACAACTGACATCCAACCTGGCATAAAGGCCACAATGTCATTTGGTCCTTCTGATCCAGGAGAGTGAATTTTGTGTCACATATTGGGTTTGTAAAGTAACAAGTGCCCTGTAAGGTTATGGGATGAATCTATTAAGCTATTTGGGAGTAAAATTCTGCTTTAAATGAGGAGATAAGGGCGAAATAGTGCTTATACATCCCCATGGCCTCAAGGCTAAGTCACTTGCTTTAGCAACACAGCTGAAAGTTTTATGCTGGTTGTCTCCACAGAAAGATCCATCAGAATTTGCTGTGGTACAGCCTGCCATTTTTGACTCAGGCTTCATAGCAGAAGACTATTACGACAGAAAAATTGATAAGGATTCTCCTGACACTTCTGAAACATGGAGGACATGAGTGTGTGACAGGGGCAGGTGAGTTACTCTCATTTTAAAAATCTTGACAGCGCTGTGCATTAATAGTGTCATAAATATTGTATCTGTGCTGCAAAGGAAACTGAGAAGTTGTTATAATTCAGTTGTCACCATTGTGTGGGCACTGTGTTGTGTCTGGGTGACCTGCAGGCTCAGAATAATAACGAGGGTCATTCATCAGACCCCACCAGCGACAAAGTGGAGAGGGAGTATGTGATGGGTAAAGGCTTTGATCACATTAGACAGCAGCAGCTGAAGGAAGGTTTGGACGAGAAGGTGCATGTGGAAAGTGTAATTATTAGACAGGTCCCAGTGGTTCTCAAATGACAGGGAATCCCTGGGTGCTGGCAATAAGTGTCAGTCACTGCCAATTTAACAGGCACACCTGAAACAACTCACTCCAGAGAAGCTGGCAACATCACAGGAGTGCAAGTAAGTAAGAAACTGGTACAGGAGCCCCTGACACACTCCAGTTGTACCTGATGCTTCCTGCCATTGCACGTCAGGAGCAACAATGACTGGTAAAGCGCAGTCAGTACAGGAGCAAACTACAGGCCATGATATGATCCAATTTGGATATGGGCAAATCATGTCACAGGAACACAAATACCAAGTCATATTTGGTGGCCATTGGCACTTTTGCGTGTGGCCAAAGCAATATAGCTTCAGTGCTTCCTGAGCCAGGCATTTGCAGAGCAAATTAGTCCTTTGGGAAGCAGTTGCTCTAGAAAACCCAAGAAACCATCTCAGCTCTGAGACTCTCTGGGTGTTTTCTTCGGCTGGGGTATCCCACTTTCCCCATTTCCTTGTGCCCAGGTGCCTCCAGTTAAAGAAATCTGTGTGCAGGATTTCACAAGTCTCAGAATGATGTAGCAAGAGCAAATCATTTGCATTCACGCAAGTGCTACCTTGAAAAAGCACACTCAGACATGTAAAAGAGAAGTGAACTTGGCCTCTGTCCCATGAAATCCACATGCCACATAGCTTACCATGTAAATACAGCAAATTAAGTCAACTAAAAAAAAAAAGTACCTAATACAAAACAGTTCAGGAAGTACTGGTTTTATTCAAGGTGTTTAAAGGTGCATGCATACATTAGCATACATTAGCACCTTGCTCAGTAGAAGCTTGGGGTCAAAGCTAGAGCATGAGAAAAATGAAATGTACATCTCTAAAATGTGCTGGGAGGGCCCCATAATAGTGACCTCAAAACCAAAGGAACTTACTGTATTTTCACCCAACCACAACATGTGATGTAGGGCCCACACGAATGTAAGTCAGAGTAGCACATATTAGATGGATTTGAAAAGCAATAGTAAATATGGAGCCAGAATCTAATGACAATTTTCAAAGGCATTTGTGATTCCAAAACTCAGTTTTATGGCAAATATAGCAAAAGAGATCAACAATAGAACTGTATGTCAGTAGTTACACTCCTGCAAAAGAGGACCGAGAGGAACTTGGTAGAGAATCCAAATCACCCTTGTCCCAAGGAAGAGTCAATGATACATTTTGCAGCCCCACAAGGCTCGCTAACCCCAGATATATAAAAGCCTGCAGTAACTGCAAGTTAAGCTGTGCACTTCCTGTCCAACAGACATGGCAAGGAACTTTTCAAAGAGACTTTTAACAAATTTGAAGGCTGTAAAAGTCCTTCATTCTGTGCACTCTGCTGACCCAGTTACTTCAGTCCTCCTGTGGAGCCCATGTTTTTGAGATGTGTCAGCAGTGGCATTCTCCTATGGGTTCCCTCCAGCCGATTCCATTTGCTTTGAAGTGCAGCATCTAAAATCAATCTTAGAGCTGCAGCAGAGGCTCTTCCAGTGCCAACCAGAGCAGCAAGAATATTTAATTTGTGCTGCAGGCTAAACAGATTTCTATATTCCCCACTGTAACACTTACCTCTTTCTTTTCTCATCATATAGACAGAGTTGCCTCATGTTGAACCTACAATTCGTGAAAAACTCCAGTCTTTTCTGCAGATTTGCTGAAAACCAAGTATTCTCCATTAGATATTCCTGTACTTCTATCTGAGCATGCTACCTTGAATTTTTACTTCTTGAAACTGACCCTCTTTTTTCAGACCACGCCTCTCATTTGGGAAGACTGTTACGAATTTCTAGTCCTTTATTTCAGCATGTTAGCAGTTACCAGTTCATATACATCATCCAAGTCATCAGTGGGAACACAGAACGGAGTTAAAGCACAATTATAGCATCTCTTTAGAGTGTGTAATAGTTACTGGTATTTTAATCTATAAGAAAATCTAAAGCCATGACCACTAATATTTACAGGTTGTACAAAAAGTCATGTATGAAATAATGACAAGTCAATGATACAAAGAGGTGTAGATAATTTTGAAAAATTGATTCATCTGACAAGTATGAGTTTTAATATGTCAAAACGCACATCACAAGCATCTTTGGAAACTAAGAATGTAGATCACACCTGTGGGATGAGGAAGTGTGTTTTTGAAATGGGGACTCTCAAACTTAATTCACTGAAAAGGGATCTTGGAGCAAAACCACAGTAGGGTGTAACAACAACACTTGCTTAAGTAAGCAGTGAATCACAAAACAGAAAAAATATCCAAGGAAGAGTTCTTTTAAAAAGTCAGAATGTCTCCTGCAAAAATATTTCCCAAGCTAAATTAAATTGACATTTTATTTTTCTAGGAGGCCACCTATGCACTTCTTTCAGATACTTTCACACCTGCTTATCATATGATATATGCATATCAGCACCTAATATCTGCACTATCAGCATGATTGCTTACTCAATGAAAGGAGCAGTAATGTTTGCACTGCTGTCAAACACAAGGGCAGAAATAAGGTTTGTGTATTCAAATCATCAGACAGATGTTTAGGACAGGGGACAAAATGCTGCAGTCCCCAGAGGAGTCTCCAATAATCCATTTCAAACTCTCAAAGTCTTAGCCTGTAGCACAGAAACTGCACAAATCTGTGGTTTCTATTTCTGAAGGTTTTAAGCAAGTAAGTTTTATGCATTCCAACTTGTCAGTATGTCTGATCACAAATAATGCCTATGTTTAAAGGACTAGTATGGCTTTACAGCTGAAGAGCTGAGGCTGAGAGCTCCATTCTGAACTCATTACTGCTGCACAGCTGAGCAGAGACCACTGTGATGGAGTCATTTGCCCAGAGACAGTTAGAAACTAAAGAATTGAATAAAGTTCTTCAGTGCCTGAACCACCAACAGAACGTATCTTCTAAGGGTTCATCAAATAGCAGAATTTTTTTTAAAATTTCCTGCTAACAACTTTCCACCAACAGGAAGAAGGTTTGCAAGGAAGAAGTGCAGTGTCAGACCTCCATATACCAGCATTCTCAACCAAAAATTGAAAATGCAGGTGGGGTCTGGTTTCTACTACAGTGTCACAGATAGACATTGTCAGATCCTCAGATCTGTAAATTCGACACAGACTTCCCAAACTGGACAGGGAGTGCCACCCTTCTCATCCAGCCCATTACTTCCAAGGATGGCTGTCTCAGATACTTTGGAGGCTGGTGTGAGACCCTTCCTGTACCAAGGGCAGGATTATGCAAAGCTGTACTTGAAAAACCTCTGTCTGTTTTGAAAATAGCATCACAGAGAAGGCCATCTATCTAAAGCCTGCAAGCAGACTCATCCAAGCAGCCTTTAGAATCCAGCACCTAGAATTCCTCGGAGAACTTCAAAAAGTTTGGAGAAGACTTCTTTTTGCTCCTCTATGATACTGAGAGAGAACTACCAAACAAGTTTTTCTTAGCTGAGGTACAGCTCAGAAATCTCCTTTATTTTCCATATTTTTAAAGTCTAACTGCCTGAACTGGTCCCATACAGCACAGCACAGATCCAACCTCTTTCTAATGTATTTAAATGTATGCAATAAAAGTGTGGCTACAGTGCAATTAAAGTGCCATTTCTGTTCATTTTAAATGTCAGTGTAATTAAAGTTCACAGCTAATAATATTCATAAATCTGTAGATTTTTCCAGGCTCCTCATTTAGCACTTCTGGAGATTTCCATATGTGAAAACATTGGCCTCTGTTATCACTCATGCATGGATAGTTGTGGTGCTTCTCTGCTCGCTATCTTTGACCTGACTGGCCTACACCAAATATCTGTTGCAGGAGGATACGTGTTCTGTCATTTTAAACTTCTTGTTCATCACTTTTTTATCAAAAAAATCACCTTCCTTTTTACAATTCTTTAATCTGCAAGCAGCTTTACTGAGATACAGGGGTAGTGCATCCTCATGCACGCTAGCAATGGATTAATATCCTTGAGATTCATCTGCTGCACCTGCAGTGACCTTCCGCTTTCACACAGGGCTATGCCAGTGGCACACACCATACAGACTCATCATCACTGCGCCGTGGTGTTCTGGGTTTTGGGGGGTTTTGACTGTCTTATATGCTCCCTCTGCCACAGATAAAGCAGAGCTAAACTCTCATCATGGCTCCTGTCTGAAAAGCCCTGGGAAGTCTCGTATTATTCCTTGTTTCCCTGATGAAAACCAAGAGACTTTTCCCCTCTGGAGATGGCAACATTTCTTACATGCAGAAATTTCAGGAAGCTGCTGATAACCCTCAACATCCTCCATATACCTTTCCTTCTTCTGATCATTCAGCTACCCAGAGTATGGTGAAACAGATCCATATTCCTTCTCCATTCAACTAACTAGAAGTGTGAATGGGATACTCATAATGAGCAGAGCAGTGGAGCAGCACTGAAGTCCATGAACACAGAAGTTGCATTGCCCATTTCAGAAAGTAGCTAATACCCTACTGCCAGGGATTTTTAAGCAATATTCACATTAGTTAATTAATCCCAACATCATTAAGTCATCTTGAAACATCACTGTGAAATGCTTTTTCCTTTTAAGAAAGTCTAAATCCTTCCAGGGCACAAAAAGAAGGGGCACACAGATCTCCCCCAGTAAGACAGCACAACCCAACTGCACTACCCAAAGTTTTCTGCAACAGCGCTTTCTGCACATATATTTTTTTTAGTTTGTCCCAGCTCCAAAGATGGGTCCCTATATGGGCTGCTGCAGAAACAGCTCTTGAAGAATTATCTGCTGGCTTTACTCTCACCCTCCTCAGGAATGCAGCTCTGGAGTCACTGCATGAATATTAATTTGCAGCAGGCAGATGAGGTTAAGCTGTACTTCCACACTGAAAGCACTTGGGAAATTTCTGTCGCTGGCTATCACGAAAACCAGAAGGAATGGAATAAAACAAAGAGAATTATGTGGATTCCAACTGGGCCACAAACTCCTTAATATTGCTGTTTACCAGTGCAGAAATGTCCCAGAAATCTGAAGGTTTTATTCCAAAATAGCAGTGCAGTTGACATGAAAGCAGCTTATCACATGTCAGGACTCATTTCCCTAAGTCTGTCTGTCTAAAATTCGGGTGTCACTGTCTCTGACCCCTCTTTAAACAACAGAGAGCTACGTACTTCAGTAACTTGTGACACTGAAAGTAAGGGGCTTGAGTCTGATGATCCAGATCCTCCTGTAGATATCCTTGCCTCACTCCAACAAGAGGATAACCATTTTACAAGTAAAAAAAGTGAGTTCTGTGGGATAAATCCCACCCTACTTGAATGCACTGATGCTGGTTTTCCATGTGGCATCACTTCTCAGGCAGGAACACAACAGAGAGAAGAAACTTTGAGCGGGACCTTCTTTTGTCCGTGTGCCAACACTTCCACCACAATGCCTGTGGGTTATTGGCATGAGAGGGTTATGCCAGGCAGGCTGGTAACTCTTCTGTCTGCTCTGGGAAATGCTCTGCTCTGGGAAATGCTCTGCTCAATCACCTGCCATCTCCTGGGACCCCAGTACCTGCTGCAGATTGATCATGTTGCCATAGCATCTTCCTGAAGTGTCAGGAAAACACAGCAAAAGAGAGAAAACAAATTTAGGAAGCTCAGCCACCACCACAGGGAAGGAAATGCTAGACTTTGTGGACTAAAGAGAAGTCCTTCAGGGACACAGACTTTTGTATCATTAATAATGAGTATGCATCCTGCTACCAAAGCAGACACCAGTGGAACAACTTATGCATCCTTATAAAACAAGGTATTTTTATTAGTCTGCTTTGATTATAGTAATGCCAAGGGGAAAGAGAGCTCGTAGACCGACAAAATTACTTGAACACATTTTCACTGGAGACTGCTGGATCCTGAGAGAATTTTTCCTTCTAATTTAATAAAGTCTGAATTCATAAACATCTCCTTGAACTAGAATTTCTACTTTGTTGAACTTGCATTCAGTCTCACTACCTATGTCTCTGATCTTGGCTGAGGATGATGGCTGATTCAGATCTGTGCAAAAAGAGATAGTGCCCTAATTGCTAATGCAAAGAAAGCCTTATCTGCTTCAAGGAAAAGTCTGGTGGAAGAGGAAACTTACAGATGGCAAAATCTATTTTGTCCTTATTTGGGCTGGTTTAAGCTTTGGGGAATGAAACAGAGGGGAGCTGTTTGTTTGTCTGTTTGTTTTGCTCTGGGAATACAGCTCTTAAAACAATTAGTCATCTCAGAGAAATTAAACAGAAGCAGCAAATATAACTGTGAAAAAGCTATTATTCATGGCCACATTAACTAAAATAATCTTTTTATTCTTAAAGAAAAAAAATAGATGTTATTTGATTTGAAAATTTATTGGGTCTACTAAATGCAAACAATTCAGACACTTTCAATGCTTGTGTGCCCTTCCTGAGCAGGGAAGGACAGTGCACATTCCCAGCCATGACAAACTTCCCACTCCATGACCAAGTAATAGTCAGAAAATGGAATATTTCCAGTAGAAAATGGAAGTATTTCAGTGCTATGGCACTGAAATGATGCAGTTCTTCAGCACATTCATCATGAATTACAAGCAGCACGCTTGCATATCTGACAATATTAATATTCGGACCTTAACACTCATTAATATTCCAAAGTGACCAGCTGAAGTGAGCTAATACCTTACACTAACCTTCCCAGGAAAGCTCCCAGCCCTCTTACAGCACAAGAATCACATGGCTGCCAACACAGGCCAGCGTAGGAATCCCCTACAACCACCAGGCAGGGTGGAAGAAGGAAAGCATCCTTCTTGCCTTCTTCGGGATGGAGCCACAGAGACACAGGCTGCCTCTGCAGCAGGACCAGGAGAAGCATGAGCATGGCCTACCAGCTTGGCCTACCTGGAATTTGCCTGAGCTCCCAGGTCACTGAGGTTACAAAATCCATCTCCAACATCACTCTTGCCCAAGCACAAGGCTGGGGTCATTCTCCATTCACCTCACAAGTCTGTTCCTCAGATGATGGAGCAGAAAAACAGAGCTAGAGGTGAGAGAGAGGGAGATGCCTTTGCTTTCTCCAGCATGTCAGGAGCATGAGGAAAGCACAGGAGCAGTGACCCAGTGTCCCCTCTCCTCCCTGTGCACATACAAGGCCAGTGACAGACCCAGGGCCTGGTGGAGTCTCCTGGGGAGGACATGGTCTGTGTCTCAAATGCAGATCCTTCAATCCCTGTACAACATGGAAATAACAAACTTTGGGGCTGACTGAATGGCCTCCCTTTGCCTCTTGTGAAGCTATCAGGAGAACTCACATCAAACTCACCTCACAGAGGATGCCAGGTGCTGCTGAAAGTCCCCATGTACAGGTGGAAATCACAAGAAAGGTCACTTTTAAATCAAGTGTTTCCATTTTCTGTGGTTATTTAGGGATAGTATTGAAGAAACACCAGTCACAAACGACAAGAAGTGCAACAGACAGGAACAAGATCCCATTGTGTTAGTGGCTGTACAAATCCAAAGAAGACACAGCCACTCTGCTAAGAGCATGGATTATAAAATATTAATGGGAATTTGGATTGCTTATCAACGACCTTTTGGTCCATGGTGGCCTCTGAATCATCATTAAGTACTCTGTGTGTCATGCAGATCTCATGCTCAAAACTGTGCTACTAAATCACAGAGAGGCATTAGTTACTACTGCATAAAACAACCAGCTGTTTCCTCTTCACCTCATCTGATGCTCCAGGCGTGCTTGGAGAAGCCCTGGACTCCCTTTTATAAGTTTGATACTATCCTTCTATAAGTAAGTTCAATATTACTTCAACTTCCCCTTGAAATAAATGCCCAGATATTTTTGGTACTTTTTAACTTTAACAATTCAGTCCTGTGTTTTTCTTAAATTCAGTTAAAGCCTTTGCAATTCTTCCTTTGGATGGCAAAGAAAAAATGTCTGTCTGAGAAAGGCAACAAGCTCAACCTTTTCCTGCTGCATTTGAAATGTTTGGGTGAAGAAAGAAAAACACTTGGCAAGGGACTTCTCAAATGGCAACTTGCCTCATCTGATCCTGGCAATTCTCTGGCAATACTGTTTATGTTTGAGCTGCACCAGTACAGAAATATCAAAGATCCTCAGCTGAGGACCGACAATGAATGCAACTCATTTTTATACCAACCCTCTTCCTGTTCTCTGATAATGAATGGAAATAAATATTGCAAGGTGTGATTCAAATAACTTAACTGATCCTGTGGCTTCAGAAAAGGAGTGATGAGTTCAAATAGTCAAAAATTGATACGTTGTATGGGACTGGATGCAGACAGATGGTAGAGCCAAGGAAGTGCAGTGACAAGAGACAGAGCAAGAGGATGGTGGAGCTATGGAGGTAAAAGTTAATTTCTCCAGAAACTAAATATATGGTATGTCTGTACTACCTGCTGTTTTTAATGATCAAATGTCAAGTTGAAAAGAAGAGCACTAAGAGCTCAGAAAGCATGAGGTGGGTCTGGGATGCTGCTGATCATCAGGGCCCATTAGGGGAGCTTAGCCCAGGGACAAGCTTGGGGACTTGGTCCTGCAAAAGAAATAAACTTACCTAAACAGCTGCTGCATGCAAAGCTCAACCTTGCAGCTCCCATGCATCATGTCTGTCCCTGTTGGCAGCCCAGGTTTCTCATACAGACAGCACAACTGTGGCTGGCCCAGAGGGAAGAGGCTTTCTTGACCCCCTGAGGTGATGATTTTATAAGCAAACCCCAGATATTTTAATGCCTTACTTTCTTAGATGAGACCAGGACTATATGATGGCCAACTCCAAGAGTCCAGTCTGATTTGGTGTCATTTCAGTGGTTTGATGTCAACATGTGCCTCTGTTGCCTTGAGGAGAGCTGACATTGTCATTAGTGAGACCGTGGAGTCACGTCTTTGGTAGTCACTGGCAAACATCAGACTGGAGGGATAATCCTTACCTTTAATCAAGCTACATAATACCATGGAAGCAGTTACAAGACAGTCTCATCTGGGGTCTAAAGGCACTTGAATTGCAAATGGTGTTTGTTCTGGCCCTTCTATGCACTAGCACATCTGCACCTGGGAGCAGAAAAAGCAACCACATGCTTTATCAAGGATAAGTGAATTCAGTATTCATTTTAAACCATTAAAACTTCAAATGGCTTCCCAGGAGTGGTCTTTATGTGACACAATTACACTGTTACTGAATCTTTCTTTTTTTATTCTTGCATTACTTTCACTGGGGACAATCACACTGAAAGCCACAGCTAGTTTATGTATATTATAGTCCTGGCTCTAACTGTTTGCCAAGATTTTCCATTAGGAGCAGGCTGTGTTGAGTAAAACTGTTTCGAGGCCAATATACAGGAAGCAAATTTTCATTTAACATCTCAGCTTTTATTGCACTATTTGCCCAAAACCAAATAACATTACCGCTTGTTATCAGAAGATTTAACTTGCATGCAAGCCTGCTTTGATTTTATTGATGGTCCTTTTAGGTATCTCAGAGTAAATTTTCAGGTTATTTGTAGGCATAAACCACCTGCAGGACCAGTGAGGTGTGCAGGCTGCTCACATGTTGCCAGACTGACAGGAGAAGCAGGAAAAAGAAAGCAGCTCAGGTGCAGTTGAACCCAGGACATCCACATAAATGAACATATTAAGATTTTTAAGGCAGTTACAGTGTTTGGTTTTTGGCCTTTTTTTGTTGTTGTTGTTCTTGTTGTTTTTTGGTTGTTTTTTTTTTTGCTATCTTTCCTCCTAGTTCTCTTCTTTTTAGTTATTATTCTAACCATTGTTTTTTGGTGAAACCCTTCAACAGTGATCTCCCCACCTTGTGCACATCATGTGCTACAGGAATGGAAGTGCCACCACTATATGCTTTATTGATAGTGCATGGGGTTCATTTCAGGCCTGACAGTAAGGAAAGGGTGCCTTGCCAGCATTACCAGGGCATTTTTCATGGTGATATTTGGCTATGTAAGACCTGGAGAACCCTGCCAAACCATTTTTCCCATTGTCATGCAGCTGAAAAATAGCCACAAGGCAACTGTGGCAGTGAGGTAGGAGGAGGAGGAAAGGAAGACTTGATCTGAGGCGCCCTTGTACCTGGTCTCCTGCAATGGCACCCCATGTCCCTTTCAGAAATGCCACCGTTTTCTGGCTGGTGCTCCACCTTACCTTACACAGCTGTTCCCAGGGAACCAATACTGTGTTTTAAGTGATAGGAAACTTCTTTCAGCTTGAATGGGCAGGTACCACTTGTACAATGTTAGACAGTGACAGTTGTGGTCTCTTTTGGGCAGCCACAAGAGGGCAATAGGACCAAATCTAACTTCTCCTTGATGAAATGTCCCTTTCAGCAGAAAGTAGGGATGTGGAAAGCTCATCCCTGCAAGATGCTGGGTGCTCTGTGAAGGACACGTGTTTGGGTAGAGCTGCCTGGTGTCAGCGAGATGCCTGGACCAGGAGCATCTATTTTGTCCTGCAGCCTCAAGCCAAGTCGGCCTCACTCAGGAGCCATGAGCAGGTCACAGGCAGAGCCCTTGAGCTGATCTGCTCCCACGGTCCTGTATGGAGCCAAGGGGACACTGCAAGTTCTGGCGCAGGACACTTGTGGGAACTGCTCACCCACCCTGCTCTGTGGGAAGCAATCGGAGTTGCACCATTGCTTTTAGGAGACTTCTTCCAGCTCTGCAGCCTATAGCAAGCAGTTGTGTGGAATGATAAATGCTGTCAGCATATTCAAATAATCATGTCCTTTGCCCATACTAAAAGCTGAAATGTTGTATTCTCCCCGTAACAAATCCCAGTGGGAACAGGAGGAATGTTCCCGTTGTGAAAGTACACACTGTAGCGGGGTTCAGCAATTAGCTGCATCAGAATAATGAAGAAAGCTGCTATTTGCATAGAACATCACTGCATTTTACTTTTGTGCTTTCCGTTTAGCAACCTTCAAACAATCATTAAAGAGACAAGTAGAGAAAAGAACAAGAGGGAAAGCTGTATGTTTACTGGCTAAACACAATGTGCCTTGAAAATAACAAAAGAAAATCATATGACTGTTGAATCCAGGTCAGCCCTGTGTGAACAGTCCTGCTAATAGGCCTCATTATCAGAGGGAAAATTAGTTTTTTCTGTTGGGATTGTTATAAATGAGGACTGTTAAAAGCTGAGTTTATTACTGTGGAGCTGGGCTGCATTTAAAAACATTATTGAAGATTTTCCAGTCCTAACAATTTTATTAGGAACCACTTAAAAGATCAGCTGAAAATGTGGTAATTTCTGGATAATAGAAACAAGACTTATTCTTCAGCATGCAAAGGTATTGCGGGTTTTTAATTATGGTTTATGTAAAGGAGGTTAGAAATGATGGTCACCTCCATGTGAGAACTGCCTTACTAACAGAGCTCAGCCCCACCAATGCACCCAGTTTTAAAAAATGGCTCTCAGAAAAAAGGCCTTTGGATTGAAAAAACAAACATCCAGCAAGTTAGAGAAGACTACCTGACACGGGGACTGGCAATTTAGCTCCAAGAAACTTGCTCAAATCCAGACGTAGTCACATAAGTAAAAGTAGCCATGTCCAAACCCACCAGGGTGCAGTGGTTTGGATTTCTCATGAACAGAAGTCTCAGGAGAAGATGGATGTGTAGCTCAGCTGACCTGGGTCGACCTCACTGTGGAGCAGACACTGCTAATGGTCCCAGATGTTTCACTGACAGAGGAGAGTGCCTAATTTCCCAGCTCAGAAGTCAATGCCTGCTGGGCATATTTAGTTCAAATTTTAAAGTCAAATTGCAGGGCAAAAGAAATATCATCCCTGCAAGAAGAACTGGGCTTGTCCCAGCAAGCAACCACCCAAGCTAAAAGATTTACCTTCTTGCAAAACCCTTTCCTCTGAGGTTGTCTGTCTGCACAGACCAGAGCTCACACTACCAAAGTATTTTGACTGTGGTGGCCTGGGTGAGGGAAAGGATATGATCACTACATCATTGCTGTTCATTTCTCCAGAAAATCCCTTCAGGGCCAGAAGGGAGCGACATAGCACAAGCTCGCCCACTCTTTATGATGTGGGAATTCAGGACAACCTTCTCATTGCAAAAACTGGGAGCCACTGAATGTGCCTCTCACCATCAAGAGCCACATTGGTATGGGCACAACAGCACCTGGATCCCTGCACAGGGTGGACACCAGTCCCATGGACACCAGTCCAGCAGGCAGGGAGACGTTCAGCACCAGCAGCTCCGGTAACTCTGCAGAGCATTGTGCCCTGCTGTAAGGGATATGGCAGGGACAGCTGAGGAGGATTTTGTTCCATCAGCTAGATGAAAGAAAGTCAAAACAGGCCACCAACCTTGTCAGCTGAACTCATGGGGGAGAGGCCCTGCAGCGCAGCCCAGCAGACACCAATCCTCCCCTTTCCATATGTCTCCATGGTTTCCTGGAGCCCAGAGTTATGTGAAAGGTTTTGCTCCATTTCCCTCCATGGCTATCATGTCAGCTTGTGGGTAAATTGCCATGACAATTAGGGAGAATAATAGGAAGACGTGACATATGTTCCTTTTACTTCAGCACTGTCCGAAAACTGGAACTAAAGAGTACCAGGCAGCTCCTTCCCTGTCTCTGGAATCTCACAGAGAGTGACTCCAAAGCATTAAAGAGGCACAAACTAAATTAAAAACAATGAAAGAGAGTGTATGATTTTTTTTTGTAGCAGCCCTTGCTTGCAGCAGTTCTGCATGTTTCAAATAAATAGAGTAGATGCTGTGAAACCTTTCGGAGGTTAATGAAAACCACTAACATAACAATAAAATCTTCTCACAGCTGGAGCCAGAACGCAGCATTAATATTTACTAGCCAATGAGCATATTTACATGACAGAGAGGATTCTAAGTGTATCTTCGATACACAATTAAGACACACACATGCGCTGGCAGGAAAATAAAATAAATCATTTTATTATGTCTATGCTACCATCTCTGGTAATGCACTAATAATTACAAATGTATGTGCAAGGTTCTTGCAACAGGGAAGGTTTTGTTGCAAACTTTATTCACATTTAAGCACATCTTGAAGTCAGCTGGGGCTTCTAAATTGCTGGACACAGAGGAAGAAAACTCAAAAGTTTAATTTGGGATCAACCACTTCACCACATAGCCTGTCAACTAAGATTTACAGTGAGAACTATAGATATATTTCAAAAACATCCGCGTAAAAATGGCGCTTGGTGTTCAAGCCTAGAGAAAAATGGTTTGGAAAGCAAACTACATCTCTTTTAACTAGATAATATGAGATTACATTCCTTTAGGTCTACTCTTTGGTGTCAGAGCCCAGGCTGGGATCTGCAATGATGATGGCCAAGAGACGTGAGCATGTACAACTCACAGCCGATAAGAAAAATGGGGCATGTGAGATCCACCTGGGTTTGCAACATCTGCACCGTGGTAAGGGTTTCCCCAAGGAGTACTACAAGTCAACACCACTACATAGGTAGCCTGGTACATTGGTATTGCAATTTTATTATCTGCTCTAACATGTTAATGGGCTTGTTTGTACACATAGACCCAAGTAATTTACCTGAAGATCCAAGGTTGCATCAAAGTAGGGATTTTTTGCACAAGGACAGTTCTCCATAAATGTGAAAACCCAGCTTAGAAATCCTGTAATTCAACCAATCAAGCTGCAAATACATTTCCATAAGAAAGTGGTTTAATTATTATAGCATGGAGCTTAGGTACAGCATTAACCGTGAAATGCTCTGCACATTCATTCCTATTTGTACCAAGAAGCATCTAATTCTAGTGTTGCTGAAAGCTGAGTAAGGTTTGTTGCATTAGAACCTCAGTTTAATCACATCATTCTGGTTTTTTTCATTATTATGTATTTGCTATTCATTTGAATTTGTGCTACAGGAATACCAATAGAATGTGTTGTTTATCCTACACCAAAACATCTGAGAGATGAGAAAAGAAAATATTGCTGGTGTTCAAAGAATGAATGATTGCCTATATCATCTTGCCTTGAAAAGTTTGAAGTACAAAAAAAATTAGCATCATTCTTAACAAAAAATATTGGGTTTGGTCTGTCAGTTATTAGTGGTTCCTTCTGCATCTTTCAAGGCTCTGTTGTCAAAATGTTATCAAAAACATCTTGCTAGTGAAGGTCTTGGACTTACTGTAAAGATATTATTAAATGGGAAGAGGAAAACAAATTTGAACATTTCATTATTTACCTTTTTTGACTGTTTCTTTCAGCTTAGCTAATGGAAAGTCACTAACATCAGTCTTGTTTCATATTACCAGAATGAGTTTCACTGTCGGGTTGTCAGAGCTGCCATATTATGGCTGCCAACACGGCAGGAGGATATTTATTGCTTGAAAAACAATGGTTCCCACTGGATTTAGAAAACAATATAATTGCAATATTTTATAGGGCATAAGTTTCATAATGCCAAAGGTGATTGTCCTCTCCCCCCACCCTCCGCAGCCCATTTCCTTTCCCTGCTCTGCTCCCCCCCAGGCTCGGTCTGGGACCACTCCAAGACAGCAATGCTCTCTGCATGACAAGCGTGCTGATGCACTGAAGGGAGAGCAGCTCTAATTGCCAGCTTAAGCCTAAAACCACACAAGGGAATTGCTAAGCAAGGCCCGAGGTCATGTACAACTAGCCTCACCGCACTGAAAGAGGGAATGACACCAAATGTCATTAGAGTATCCCCACGCAGAGGACCCTGCAGCAGACCCTAGACTGAGTTGAGCACATCAGACAGCAGGGCCATGTTCGTTTTAGTCTCCTCTAACCAGAGATACTAATTCTCATTTCAGAGCAAGAAACAAAGATAATGGCTTGGAAGGGATTCACAGGCCTGGCTGAAGGACAAATAACTGAACAATCGTAGAATATGAAGAGTAAAGGAAGCAAGACAGAGAACAGTTTTTATTTTGTTCTATCTTCCTTTCCAGCAACAGTAAACTTTTACTGGAAGCCATGTCTTCCAGAAAGAAATCACAAAGGGAAAAAAAAGGAAAGAAATGGAGAGGCATAACACAATGGAGATGGTTAGAGACAAGGAAAGTGGCTGTCTAACTTTAGGCAGAGAGACAGACAGGAAAGTTATGAAAATTGATGCATTTCTTGTATGAAAAGAAGGGATGTATAAAGAGGGAGTTAAAAAGAGTGTTTTAGAGTGAACAGAAGCCAAGAATGAAATTCTGTTAAGCACAACACAGTGCTTGGCAAAATATTTTCCGTATCTTCCATTTAGGAAGAAATGTCTTTTAATTTTTCCATTTTAAAAAATTCCTCCTAAAAAGAATTTCCAAACCAAAAAGCACGAGATAAATACAGGCAAGTGCTTTAGCTCAGGGCCTGGAGTGGGGAAGCCATAGCTCAAACTCATGCAGAGAGTCCACAGAAAGTTGCACTCCCACCACAACTCACAAGCGAGATCCTTCCCCCATGGTGCCAGACAAGCATCTCCTGCCCATCCCTGCACACAGTTTCTGACTCATGCAAGGCACAAAGGCCAGGTGCCAAGATGGTCCAGCACCAACATGTGCTGTGGATGGAGATGTCAGCAACCACAGCGCAGTAATAGCAATGCAGCCTGTCCCAAAGGGATAGAGAAAGTACAAGCAGATACTCAAAACCATGAAGAATTTTTGAAAACAATCACTTATGACAGACATTTAGAAGAGCTCCTGGGGAAAAGTGTGCAGACCATTCCATTAGGAGTTCATGGGATCTAATTGTAGACACATAAACATTTGCAGAAAATGGTTTTTCAGACACAGAATAAAAATCATCATGGCCTTCTTTTTTAAAAAAGAGAGAGATCCTTGTCCCTATATGGAAGCTGCACAGAGCACTCTTAAATGTATCCTATTAAAGCTACTGATATACCTATCAATGAAGTAGATGCTGAGTGCCTAAACAGTTCCTATCCAGAGGTCTTTTCTAGAGGAAGTACAAAGCGCTGGTTTTGCCCCTGCTAATGTTGTGGCCAACGTTTACAGCCAAAGAGGAGAAACAGCACTGCTTAAGCTGATAATCAGCTTTTGCTTCTGACACAGTTTTAAAAGCCAGCTAGGCAGGTAAGAGTGTACAAGAGGTTTGAACGTGCCAAGGGCTGGATTTATACTGACAGTGCACTGGGCTGTCAAACACAGAGCAAAGACATGAGCTATGCAGCAGCTGCCAATGTGCCCTGGGAGCTGTTTACTTTGTCCAGAGGCTGTTTTTAACCTGAGCACCAGCTAGGAGCTTCTCTGGTGAAGCAAGCTTGCCCAAAGCCACACTTCACAAAGGGTTATTAGTTATTTACCGAGGAGACCAAAGCAGGTATTAGTAGAGGGTCAGGGGAGGTGTCACACCTGCTATGACCACTGCTCAGGCAGGTCAATACCCAGCCCTTTGTGGCAGTCTGGATGCCTGGCAGTGTGGGACACTCCAATACTGCTTCTGTCCTCACTTCTCAGTTTGTACCTCTGTGAGCTCTGTGACCTTACAGAGAAGTTGCTCACATCCAAGCCCCTGAAGTGATGGATCTTTGAAGTCATAGTTGCAGCTAAGTTGCATCAAAAAGCGGGATGGAGGTAGCACATTCTCCAAACTGACTCATCAACTCCCCAACACCTTGATGTTCCCAAGATAGAAGTAAAAGGATTTTATTACCTGCTGCCTACATTTGTAGAGCACTTGCCCAAGATGTAGTTGGTCTCAAGATCACTGGCTTCACAGGAAACATAAAAACTTACATAGCAATAGAATGACCTGGTGAGATTTTCCAGCTGTGACTCTCATAGCTGCTTTGACTGAGTCCAAAATCCTAAGATGCCTGTGGACCTGGAAAAACATCTGGCTTGTGGAGTCTCTCACAGCACATGGTAGGGGTACAACTAACTCATTTCATAGCCACTTCATTTTGATGACTGTAGCATAAGGATAATAAAGCAGTTTCAGTCTAAAACACTAGCTCCCATGTTGGTACAATGGATTAAACTGATTAAATCTGGGCCACATCACCCCATGGGGCAATTCATAATGTCAATAGGACATTAAACAGTAGGGCTTGTCCTCTTAGCAGTCAAATCACATATCACCCACAGCCCAGTGGAGGACCCTTTTGTAAAGGTCCATGGCCGTTCATGGGGCCTAGCACCATGCAGGTGAGCCACCAGAAGGGCACATCTCATTGAACATTAGGCAACAGCAAGCACCTGCAGCTGGTCAGTTCACAAAGAACGGCAGGGAGATAACCCACTGTGTACACACTAATGGCAATACTAGATATTTCATAAAATCCCCTTCCATTTTCCTGGGAAGGGCTGATTTTCATCAGGTGCTGATGTGGCTTGTCAGATTTTGACAGAACCAGCTTCTCTTCGCTTGTGCTCTGGGCCATTTGAGGGTGGTTCCCAGAAAGGTCAGCTCCCTGCTGCTGTCTGGGCTGGCAAGCCTGGGACTCAGCACAGTCCCAGCCCATCCCTGGGACTTGTCTCCTGTTAAACCACTTATCTCCATTCCTGAGCTCACCATCAGAGCAGAGCAAGTCCTAGCTGTGAAAGACCAAGGGACAAATGAAAATCCATGGCTCAAGACTCCCTCCCAGAAAGATGTGACTTCTCCATTCTGTTTGCAATCACATCTCAAGGGCATTTAAACTACATGGTCTAAGGAGCCCAGCTGCTTAGCGCTAATCCAGAAAGAGGCAGCTCCAATATTAATGGGTATAATCCTGATAGTTTGCAGATCCCCTCCTCTCTAACTCCGGCACAATTGCATACATGTTGCCTATTGGCATCCCAAGGCCTCCTTTTGAGATTCTACTCACACAGCCTGCCAAATGTCAGGATGAACAATTACCTCTGGTGATTGACACGGAGGAAGAGAGCTTCAGCAGTCATTAACAGAGGCCTTCACTACAACAAAACACACTCATTTATTCTCTCTTCACAGATAGAAAGAGCAAGCAAGCAAGCTTCTTTTCTATTCTGTAAACTTAGAGCTGTTTTCAATTTTCATGGGCTTTAGCCTGAAGAACTGTACAATTCTTTTTTGTAGGAATATATAAATTGCCATTTGATAAAAAGAAGAAGTTTGCTCTCTAGTGGCTGAATCTAAATAGCTCAAAAAACCACAGGCTGCTGAAAAAAGGGAGGTTTTCATTCAAAAATGTGCTCAGTTCCTAATCTTTGTGCCACAAAATATTTGATCTTTGCCAATACTCACTGTTGAATGACTATGACTGGTCTGATTCCAATAAACAAAACCAAAGTGCAGGGTATTAACATAATACTGTGGAGTTTATAGCTGCAAAAGGAAAAGGTTCTGTCTCTAGATGCCTGCTGATGTGGGAAAGGGCTAGGATAGGGTTTGAAGGGTCAAATGACATAGGAGAGCATGCTGCACAACCCAGATTCACTGGCCATAGAAAGTTTATGAGAAGACCACTACAACAGTGGCTGACTCCTGCTTGTGGCAGGTTGCCTTTGACCATATCAGGCCAACCCTGCAATTTGACACTTCCATTCATTATGGTATTTTTGAGCTGGGACTGGTTTGTGCCAGCAGACAGGATGTCATGGGATAGAGGAGGGGGCAGGGGCCTTCCCCAGGCCAGGAGGAGTCTGGGCACTGAACAGTGTCCAGGCTTCTGCACCCATCCTGGACCCCAGGGTAGCTGGCAAAGCTGCACTGTTGAGTCAGGATACAGAAAATACTTCCGGTTTCTT
Organism: Geospiza fortis; assembly: GCF_000277835.1. Taxonomy (NCBI): domain Eukaryota; kingdom Metazoa; phylum Chordata; class Aves; order Passeriformes; family Thraupidae; genus Geospiza; species Geospiza fortis. The sequence goes on along the minus strand of NW_005054328.1, from coordinate 6,195,274 downwards.
CACATTTGCATTTCTATCCCTGGTCTTCAGCTCAGGGATTTCAGAGGAAGAAGGCCCAGTCTGCTCCCATCACCCAGCCCTGCCCCCTGCTTTCCCTTTACACAGACCCCCATGGTGACCCCTCACACCTCACAAAGATTCCAGCCCCTGGGTTTGGTATGGTGCTCCTGAGAAGTGTTTTTCCTAGGGCAGCCCACAGCCTTTAGCAGCAGTGGTCAGTGGCAGGCTCTCTGTGCGCCATGGCTATCTCATTTCTCTCCTTTACAGCTGGTCTGGCAGGAGGAGCCAGGTGCCACGGTGTGATTGGGTCAGCCTAGGAATTGCAATGAGTATCAGACCTTTCCTAGTCACAAGGGAGAGGAAAAAACCAAAGAAACAAATCAAAGATACTGCCTCAGTGAAGGCCAATCCAGTCCACTTCTTAATTAGTGCTCTTATTTCACAGAAAATCTGCAAGAGCTCATGCTTCTTTGGCAGCCAGATGGAGAAGATGACAAGGCAGATGAGTGACAGCCAGGTCTCAAAAGCCCACCCACTTGTGAGGCCCATTCCCAGGCAGAGTAATTGCCAATCAGAAGCAAACTACTTTATAATTAAAGCATTGTGTGAGCAAAAGGATGTCTGGGGCTTTTGCTTAATTGATAGACATGGTAGAGGAGCACAAACACATGGACAGAGGGGCTTAGGCAACAATTGCTTAAATCAGTGAGGGTTTTGTAGAGTTAATCCTGGGCAGGAGCAGAGCTAGGGCAGGTGTAGAGACACTAGCAATCCTCCAGACAAACCCTGCAGTATCTTAGCCCAGGAGAGTGTATATACCTCCTCCTTCCACACACCCAGGGCAGGCAGGGGCATAGCCAGGCCCTTAGGGATCTCATTCCCAAAAGAGGAGCTCCACATGTTTTGTCACCATGGATCATGCAAGTTTGGGCCATGCCCCATGGCTTCTGCTGCTCTGGCTCCTGGCCCACTGCCTGGCTTGCACACTGCATTCAGAAGCCCTTTATGGAGCATAGGCCTTGTAAAGTTCCCCACTGAGAAGTCCTCCTCTTTTCTTCTCAGAAGATGGGTCTCTTTCTCAGAAGATGGGTCTCGGTGCTTGGCCACAATGCTAGACTGTGTCTCTTAACTGTCCTGTTCCTCATGGTCAGGAAATCCTCTTTTGCAGCTAAAACCAGAAAGAGAGTGCTGTGGTTATCCAGTCTGGTCTCCATAACCTGGTTCATTTGGCCTCCCAGCACTGAACCCTCTTTGAACAAAGATATTATCTTTGAGAAGTATCTTGTTTGAGAAGTGCAGTGTAATAAAGAAAGTCCATCCCTGACACCAAGCACCATAGATGGTAAAATCTCACCAATAGAGCAGAAATTCTATATACAATTGTTGTATTTTGATCTTGAAACAAACAATGCATACTCATTTACAGAACAAAACCACCCACACCTTAGTCATATTTCCTCATTACTGTATTGCAGCATTTCAGATTTTTTTTTTAATTTGAAGTTAGTGATACTTCAGATGGAAAATGCAGAAGCAGATTTACAAATAATTTCTGAGTTTAATCAGACTCTTGGAGATAAGGAAGTGACTACATTAGTTTCTAGGGCTGTCTTTGGCTACAGCATCATTTCCTATTATGAGCTAATCCAGAGTGGCACAATATCAGTGGGAAACAGACTCAGGTTTTGGGGCTCTTTGCAAATCCCTAACCTTCCCAGTAACCATATTTTACAACCCAGCCCTGGAGGCAAGGGTAACTGAGGTTCTTGTTAAGAGATCCCTTGGGGCCGATTAGGGTTAAATGACACTGAATGACCGGTGTTCATATATATGTATATTTGTCGGGTTTATTTTAGAACAATTTAGTTTCAATTGAAAGAAGTTATGTAGCTATTTTCGTTACTATCTGTAAAAATGCAACAATATCAACGTATAAAGATATCACTTGAAAACATTTTTAAGGAAAAGAAAGAACACGAATAAGAGGATAAGAGTAGCAGTGGACAGGAATGATCAGTGGATCAAGCAACAGGACTCAGTTGTTGCAATTGGTCCAAGTGACCATTGGTCACTGATTGCTCAAATCAGTGAGGGTTTTGCAGAGTTAACCCTGGGCAGGAGCAGAGCTAGGGCACGTAGCACTAGCGATCCTCCAGCCAAACATTGGTCCAAGTGATGGTCGCAGTCTTGATCCGTCGGGACATGGGGGAAGCCCACAGAACGTTAAGTTCAAGGGGTTAATTAAAGCTCAGCTTCAGATAGGAACGGCCATGTACCTCCCCTGGAGGGAGGAGTTTTACACTGCGTTGAAACACTGGATAGTGACCAGTCCTCTCCCAAGAGCCCGCCAGAAGTGAGCCTGGGGGCGCCTCGGGCGTCTTTGATGGTTCACGAGTCCCCCCAAGACCTGACTGCTGTTTCTCAGGCCAGCATAGTTCAGCCAGTTGTGCCCCATCAGAAGGGATGAAAACCCTCAGGCCCATGGGAATGTGAATGTCTCTATACTTCCCGGCAGGGCAGATTTACACCTGAACTGCTTGTGTAAGAGAGGACATTGTCATGATAAAAAGCATTATCCCACCTCTGCAGGATGTGTTTCTTATCGGCCTTCCCCTTCATCTGGCTCAAAACCCAGCTCGTTGCTAAACAAAGGTCGGTTCATCTTGGTCATCCTCTGGCGGCGGGAGCGCACCCTCTCCCCACCTGGGCTGTTCTGATGCAGATCAGAGCTTTTGCCACCACACACACAAAAAAATCTCTTCTTCCCCTCGGCTGGGGTGTGCAAACCTGGCCTCAGCAAAGCACCCTGCTGCTTTTGCAACTGCCCGTTGTTCGAGTCATCAACTCCTAACACTTCAGTCCCTCACACCATCATCCTCTTCAAAGCTCCTCCAGCACCGCCTGCCACAGTGTGCTGTCTGTACGCACCATCAGCTGGGCCACACTGAGCTACTTCAGAGGAAGGTTATTAATCCGGCTCAGAAGAGACTATGAAACCCTTCCACGAATACAAGGCAGCAATGGAGATAAATTCATGACCAGACCAAATAAACTGGGACTGGTAGAACAAGAGACTCTCCCTCTTGGGAGGTCTCCAAGGAGGCCCGAAGAACAGGAAGATGTGTATCTGCAAATATTAGAGCCCTTAAAGGATGTGGATGTACTGTATATTCCCCTTTCTTCCCATGAGTCCTTCCAAGACTGAGCCTACCAGACTGGCCATGATATTGGACTACCTTCTCCACTGCTCTGCTCTTCATGCAGCAGGCTCTAGCACCAGAAAGGTACCACTGTGATTATCTTTCCTGATCTCCCTCATAACCTTGTTCAGTGGGCCTTCTGAAGACATCTATCTTTAAGAAAACCACCACAAATGTTAAGTTTCTTAGGAGGGAAAAAACACTTCAACCTTGTTTGAAGTCATTAAAGTCCAATTACTATTATACTTACAATTAAAAAGTGCATCTTATTTTTGCCTGAGTTTCCTTACTTTCAGCTTCCACCCAGTTTTTCCATTCACCTAGAACAAAAAGCATTCGGCCATCAAGTATATGTCCTCATCCAGGCAATGGTAAGCAGTGACCAGTCTTGTTCTCAGGGGTCTAATGAGACCAGATTCTTTCCAATGAACCAGACAGGACCTGGAGACCTTCTTGTGTTCTGCCTCTTCTGTTCCTAGATCTGTGACTTCATGTGAGACACACATTGAAGCACATGTGGTTTGCCTACACCCAGCTAAACCACTGATCCTCCTGTGACCACAAGCGTTCCCTGTCATCGTCTCCACATGTCATCAGCAGTGGGTCCTTCTTCCATGGCACCAATAATACATTCAGTAAAAAAACAGCTTGTAGATAATGATGTGTACCTGTACTTACAGATTAACCCCCAGCATTATTGAAGAACAATCTAATGATGCTTAGGCAGATGAGAACCAAGAAAATAGATCTTAGATACAGTATGTGTTTGTTGTTTGGAAAGCAGTGATCCCAGAAAAGACATGAGACAAGGAAGGAGGTTGAACACCAGGTCACGGTATGCTGTGACCTTTGCTGGCCCATCTGATCCCTGTCATGATGAGAAATGGAAGATCTTGCTTCCTATGGAGGTAGAAATCTGCTGGGGCCAAGCCTGAAACATGCTTCCCAGACAGCTTTTCCTCAGGACCTTTCCAACAGATTGTAGACCAACTTGGGTGAGGGGACTGTGCCTGGTGAGCTCTCCCCTGGTTTCTGAGGCTGGACACACCATTCCAGATGGATGGCAAGATCATCCAAGTTGCTGAGATGTCTCTCCTTCACCTTGCAGCATGTGGGGAGGCAGGCAGAAAGGGCAAGCAAATCGTGAGGGATGGGGGGAACATAGCAGTGCAACGTGATAGGAGTAGAAATCACATTGCACCAAGCTTTGATGTCTCCACTAATAAGCTCTCAGAAAGAGTTTTATGGATTTCCTTCCCAGTACTGTCACACAACTAGACTGGATTTTGCTTACAATCAATCTGACCCAAGGCTTCACCAAAACCAAAGACTCCGAGCAGGATATGCTGGAAGTCTGTTAGTGTGAGTTGCACTTCAGCAAAGCTGAATGTTGCATAAAGCAGCTTTTTTTTTTGACCAGCACTGAATCTGAATGAACTCCTCTTTTGACTGAGTTTTCATTCCCTGGAAACTAAGACCTTTCGCCTGTTTTTTTTAAAGGAACTTATTTCCCATGTCACTGAAAGTGAAATCAGAGCTGATTCTTTCTGCTGACTTGGGTGCTGTGCCGTGAACAGGACATGTCTTTTAATGTAACTCAAACTTCTTTTAAAAGTGTATCTAAGGAATAAAAGTGAATAATGAGATTGTTCTTATGTAGTCTTAGTGTTGCCATGGAAACCATTTCCTGCCTGTATTTATCCCAATTCATCTCTGTTTTTCCAACAAGAGGAGGTAAAACTTCCAAAATAAATAGACAATACTCTGAAATGAAGGTACTTATTAATGAGACAGGGTATCCCCAAGATACACACACAGCATGGGATCTGGTACTCTTCCAGTCAAGGTCACTAGTTGAAATACATCTCAAATCAAGAGCTTCTGGGGAAAAAAAAAATTATATCATGGAGGTACAGTCTGTATGGCGGGTGGTCTCTGTTTAACCCATCTTGGACAGGGCTGTGTCTGGAGGGAAAAAAATGCATTAGTCAGTATCCTGTGCAGCTGGCCCCTGAATTGTATTCACACTTCATAATCCTCTGGGATCTGCTGTTCAGCCGGGTCTTAATCCACCTCACCATCCATTCATCTAATCTCCACTTCTCAAGTTTGCCTATGAGGATATCATGCCATTGTCTTGGTGAGGTTGGCTGCACTTGAGAAAGGGCACCCATCTCATCTTCTTCCCTTTTACCAAGGAGGAGTCCAATACTGAAGGCGGATGGTTAGACCCTAAAGCTCAGCTTCTCACTTTTCTCATCCTCTGTGATTTCAGCCCAAGAGAAATGGGTAATAGCACTTATCTATCTCACAGAGAATTAAAAGACAGAGCATAAAAGAGAGTGTCAAGGAAATACCATCTCTTTGAAGACTAAACGCACACTTTTAGTGGCATGTTGCCCTATGCTATCAAAAATGACAACACTGTAATTATCCTCTTGCCTTCTGCCCCTAACAGACAACACATCACTCTTCTTGCACCTTGTAAATCCCTGGCAGCAAGCAACTCCTTCAAATGGGATCCCCCTTTATGGAGGTCTGGAGATCCACCTGGTCCTGGATTAAAAAAATACCTTGGTCAGCGATTTGAATGCAAGCTCCATGCGAATGTGATGGGCTGGTGCCTGACATTCAGCACATCACAATGTACAGTGAGAAAGAAGAAGCATGAGGACCAGAATGCTGCTGCCCATACTTGTCACACATGCTCCTTAGGACCACTGTGGGACAATTCTGGAAGCCAACACCCATGGTAATGGGGCCAGCAGGAGAGAAAAGGTTGCCCTCTTTGTTCAGGTATTCATATCTCCCTAGTGTCTTCCATTTTGCTGTTTTAAACATTCCTCATCATGTCAGAACAAGAGTTTAGTGGGAAAACCCTCATTGATACGATTATATGCAAATACTTTGAAATTGGAGCATATTGCTAGACATATATGGTGTGGATCCTGTGGGTGTGCTTGGCCTGTAGCTGTTCAACTGGAGAGTGCTGGTTAGGCTGAAACCTAACCCTGTGAAAGCGGGAGGCTTTCATTCTTCCAGTGGGGTGGGGATGAGGCTCCTCAAGTTCAGTGCCTGAGCATCTCCACTGACATGTGAAGGAGGTGACTGGCACGGCAGGCACTGTGCCTGGCTGATGGCTTTTGCAGGACCCTGGGGACAGGGAGTGACAAGGGCAGTGTATGCCATGAAAGTTTGGGTAGGAACTCTGCCACACAGAACATCCTTCCTCCTGGGAAGACAACTGAAGGGGTGTTCTGAAAGACTGGCTTGCTTTGGCAGGAGCTTTATCTGTTTCTGGGAGGGTTTATTTCCTTTGTCTCAATTACCAGCTAACTTAAGACTACTCCTCCTTAGCTAAAAAATGAGTGTCAATGAGGGCATCAAATGGACAGATATTAAACCAACCCAAATGAAGGAGCCCGCTGGAGACAGGCTATCCATCTGTGCGATGTCACAGACTGGGTTAAATTATGCAGCCTCACCACACCCCTGCATCTGAGATAGATCTGAGAGATAGCTAAGCAGATATTTAAACCCAAAACAAAAGCAAACACCTGAAGCTGCTCTAAATTCTGGGCAGAGTAGATGGGCCAAGGGTGGAGTTGCCTACGCATTTTCCAGGAGGATGAGAGTCCCTTTCCATGCCCTTGGCTGGTAATGGTTGTCCCTGCGGCATCAGCCTGGAGGTTTGCCCTGGGAATGAGCTGCCAGGAACAAGGGTGGCAAAGGAATTTCTGGTTCAGACTTCCTACAAAGGCAACATGCAGTGTGCTGAACCCTGCACCTCACCTCGAGTACAGGCAGCAGAAGGGGAAGGAACAGGGAGGCAAGACATGGAAGCAGATCTGTTGGATTCAGATCAGAAAATGGAACAGTCTAGACAGCTGCAATGGCCCAGGGTGACAAAAAAAATCAAGCTTCTCAGTCCACGAAGCCACCTGGGTCAAAACATGGTGAGGATTCAGCAACTTCATCTTATTCTGAAGGAGATAATTGTTGATAGCTACATCACAGCCACCACTTTTGGAGCCCTCAGCTGCACTGCCAGCAAATCACCTCTGCTTAATGCCCAGTACCTGAGGGCAGACCAGAAGTACTTGTCTCCTGGAATGCAGGCTACATGTCAGGCTTACATTCTGAAATGTAAGCAGGGAATGGGGCATGGAGGCATGCCAGCCTGGGCTGCCTCAGCACTACTTGGTGAATTGCGGGCAAGTGCCTCCACAGGTGTCTAGGGGCTTAAGGCCAGGCTGGGACCCTGAGCCAGGCCTAACATCAAGCCAGCATCAGGAGATACACAGGCAGAGAGCAGCAGGGCTCCTGGGGCTGAGTGAGAGGCAGCAAAACACAGGCAGGAGGAGGGCTGGGGGCTGGAGCTGGAGCCAGGCATGTACCAAACATTGCCAGACAGAAGAAAAGCTGCCTCCAAGGATGCATGCAATCCTTGGAGAGGAAGCCTGACACATCCTGAACCCTCACTGTGTCTTAAGCAAAGCCAAGTATTTTTTCATAAGTAAACACAACTGACCAAACTTAATGATAGTTTGCACCTCTTACCTACAACCAGCTGTACAACATCCAGGGCTCTTAGCTATTTGGATTCAAAACACTGTTTGTAAAGCTAGGTTTGATCCAGCTATAACACTGATTTTGGTCCCAGCTATTTACACTAAGGAACTCATTACAGCATAAGCATTTTGAGGATGTAATATTGAACTATTAAAAGGGATTTTGTTTTGTGGTATTTAGAGTAGTTCTTAAATCAAGACCTAGTCTGTCTCTTGACAGTATGATCACTGCAACTTTCTGATGTTCGGTCGATGGAAGGATGGAAGGTTCATTACAGCTTCTTGGCAACATGAAGTATGACACAGTTAATTAAAGAAACATAAAGTTCATATGCAATGCCAAAGATCACCTCTGTGCCTCTGAATGCACACTGGCATTATATCAGTTGAGTAATGATGGGATAATTTAGTTCCCTATTTTAGCTGAGGTTTATACAGTCCATTATAGGATGGAAGTGTCATCTTGTGATTTAGCCGAAGGTGATGTCAGACTGTACGGTCTATAATTTATATCAGATTTCCAATAATATTTTGATTACTCTGAAGTATGAACTTGAATAGTCAGACTTCTGGGCGTCCTTAAACTCAGGGTGCTTAAAAAGCCAGAGATGCAAGAGGAGAGGCTCACAGTCTTGCTGTCCCTTTGCTGCTCTGGGGAGCATCTGCATCTCTCCAGGGGGACATCTGCACAGGTCCTCAAGACAGCCTCACGCAAGCAAGAACTGAGGAATGTAAGACAGGAAGACTTAGAATTGGTGTGTCTCCTGCTCACTTCCATGTTGCTGAGAAAACCATCAGGAAAATTGTGGCATTTAAATGAGCAAATGCACCGTGTTGGTTAGCTCTGATAAACACACATCTACAGAGAGACAGGTGACTATATACAGAGCATCAGTGGCTAAATACAAAATGTTGTAAGAAACAATAAAAAAATGTTCTCTTTTCTTCAGTACAGCAAATGTGAAGTTCTCTCTGAATAATAAGACAACAAAAGTCTTTAGATTTCATGTTTACCAGATTTTGTATAATAACAGCAGGAAAGATCAAAACCTGGGCAAGCAAGGCCATGACTGGCTGCCGGATGCTGTGTCAGAGCAAGAATCACTGAAAATGGGAGTGTTTCCAAAAAGGGAATGGGCTGCATCATTCATTCCTGACAGAGTTATGCAGCTGTAACTTAAGCCAGTCCTTGTCATGCCACAGTTCCCTGATAGTATCAGGAACTACATGGACATTTGTCAAAACAGGATGACATCTAAAGATAGCATTGAACTTAAAGGAAAGGAATTTAAAAGAAAACAAATCACCATGGTTACCGTGTAGGGTGAGAAAAGTTCCCTGTGAGTGGAAACATGACTTGGGTGACCTTTGCTGAGACAGACTCCCGAGACAGCACTAAGCTGTGCAGAGCCAGCAAGAGGAGAACAAGGGAGTCTGAACAACAAGTGAAGATATTTCAGTGTTCAAAGTGGTACAGTGCAGCTGCTGCAGGTCACAGCCCCCTGCAGAGCCCAAGGGCTTGACCCAGGGGGCTCAGTGATTTGTAGCTAAAGCAGTTGGAGCCTACATGCTGCTGTAGCACTGGCTGCAAAGGTGAACATGCCAAAACCTCCACAGCACAGCCAAGCACCACTACCAAGCCATCCAAACACCCTGGCTAAGCCACAGGCCAGAGCTGTGATCCAGCAACACACTGAAACCAGCACTAGGTTACCTAAAGCCAAATGCCACATGTTGCAAAGCTTTGATTAATCAACTCTGGCTACTCAGGCTTGTTTAAAATCGTTGCTGGGTGAACCTTGTACAAGCTGCTGGGTGCTGGATGAGGCACTGACCGCTCATGCTGCTCTGCCTCTGTGCTGCATCACATCCTCCCAGGAGCCTGAAAAGACAGCATAAGGTCAGTGGCTAATCCAATAGCTAATCTGAGAGCGTGCCTGCTCTCACCCTGCACCTGTGGAATTGCAGCCTGGGTTTATAAAAGAGCTTAGGGCTTCCTGTGGCTTGATCTGAGAAGATGACAAAGGCCAGAGCCTGCTTATGTGTGCACCTGGATGGTGACAAAGAAACTGGGGTAAATTACAACCTCTCTACACCTCTTGAAGCAGCAGCTGGGGTAACCATCTCAACTCTTGTCAAATTCCATGCATTGGCCAGTCTCTATGGAAGAGCCTTTGCAACAGCTGCACAACAGCCTGTCACTCAGCCCCTGGCTGGCAGAGAGCATTATGGCAGGAGCATGTCATGCCCTTTCACAGAGCACTGTGAAAAGAGCATATCATGCCTTGCACAGTTGCTCTGCTTCCTCCTGCTGCCCCCAGTACCGCAGAGCTGCTCTGGTTTGTGCCTTCTGTGGTGTTTTGCTAACCCCAGGTCTAGCCTGGAGGAGAGTTCCTGCTCCACTGCTCAGCCCGAGAAAAGATGAACATCTTGCTACAGCCCTTTGAGCATCTCAGCTGCCACTAGGCAAACAGCCAGCGCATAAAGGTTTCTGGCACAGGTGCAAGCTGGCGGTGCTATAGGCATAGAAAAAACATAAACCCCTGATTTGTCTACCAAGGCAATCCAAAAGAAGTTCTTGGTCTTCTCTTCCCTTTTCTTGCATGTCTCTGTTTCAAACCTCACAAGCACTCAGGTATTCAGGTATTCACCTTCCTCCACTGTGTGAAATGCTGAGACCCAAACCACGATATTGATGTGGAAACTACTGGTAACACATGTTCCTGAAATTCTTCTGACCAACAAGGCCAAGAAATTGCTGCTTTGGTGACTTCAAAGAGAAAGTGTGCATGAATCCTCTAGCTCCTAAAGTTTTTATCTGATATTTTTGAGTGGAGTGGCCTTCTCTCTCCTAGACACTTTGTGCCAAGCTGTAGTAATATAGAATGGAGTTTCTGACAGTGTTTGAAATACTCAGGAAGGGACAAATTTCCATGAAAGCATCACTTCCCTGCTGAGCTCAAAATAGCGTGACATAAGCAAACCATGATGAAAGTTTGTTCTGATGATGTAATCCCAACAGTGTTAGGCAACACTGAAGGTTGGCAATGCCATGAACACACAGATTTTGCAATCCTCCCTCTTCTAGATTACTCATGTGCTTTAAAGTAAATGCAGCTAAACTGGTCTTTTAATTTTAATTAAAGTCTCATCTTTGTCCACCTACTACAAAGTAACAGTATGTCCTGAAAGTTTCAGTTTTCCTATACTTAGATAACAGATGCAAGAGCAGGATGAATATACAGCAGAGTGATAAAATTACTATATGGCCTAGCAAAGTTTACAATTGTCCCTCACACTCCAGCCAGTAGTGGGTTTTCCTGTGATGTGGAGGAAGATAGCAGAGGTGCTTTAGCCCTCTAAAAAGTACCTCTGTTAACACCAGTCAGTGCTGTGACTTCTCTGGTGTCCCATATTCTTTCATCCAAATACAAAATCAGCATTTCAGCTGATGTAGTCATTAACTCTATTTTTTTTAAATCAACAGTTCAAAGCATCTGCTAAAATTCCCTTCAGCTTTCATTTCCCATTCTTCTGACATCATCCTTTCAGTATCTCTCCAGCCATCACAGAGTCCAGCCAGAGAAGAAAACTGAACAAATGCAGAAGCAGGCAATTAATTTTCCCAGAATCTCATCATCTGTTTCAAATAAATCAGACAGTAAAATGCAATGGGAAAGGACATTTTAAATTCACTACACACCTTCAAGACATGAGTTAAAACTGCAAATGGTTATATTGTGTAGCACAACCAAATGCATGATTGAGGTTACAAACAGATTTTATTGTTTACATTGGCCACTGTGTAACCTAAAGCAGCTGACTGTTTATTTCCCCGAACCAGTTTACATCAATACATCATAAAGCACTGGGTATTTTGCAGTTGGCTTTCCTTTTTTTTTTTTAGAACTGTGTTGCAATACAGTTTTTAGCATGGAAATTTATCAAAAGTATTTACAGTTGTTTGGGAGTTCAAAGGGGCAAGATAGGAATTCAGATTAACTGGAAATCTAAACAAATGTAAAGGAAAATGAGGATCAGATTCCAAAAACCTACTACTCCACAGTGCAAGCCTAACAAATGGTCTTGATTTGTGTTGGTTGTTAAAGAAGTGTAAATTCCATGATAAATTGATGTAGCTCCTGGGATGAATAAAATCAATAATGTAATAACACTGAGTTAATACCAAGCTGACGTTGATTGAGAATGAGTACACAGAATTTGAGGTCTCCTTCCATGCACAAGGAGATATTAGTAAATCAGAACCAGATTGCCAATTAAACCTTGTTATTTTAGGGCAGATGAATAAAATAATGTGTGATGAATGGAGCAGGCTGAGGGTAAAGCTAGTCAGTTCAAAACTGAGTGTTCAGAAGTCTATGATTCCTGAATGGGAGCATGTGAAGAAGTTAATAATGCCCCCAGAAGGATAGCAGAAGCTGATGGTTTGTGTTGTATTTTTCCATAGTTGTTTCTATACGGACAAAGGCAGGGGAGGCAAAAGATATTTACTCCAATGAATGGCACTCCAGCTCACAAATGAGTTTTTGCAATTTGTCTCCAATTTAGACATGTATTATTGTGTTCCCTTAGCATATAGTGAAAATGGTCAATGAATGGGCCTTCTCCAGCTCCTAACAGACTTGTTCCCTTTGCATGTCCAGTTCCCTGCTACTTAAATTCTACCCCTGTCATGGGTGGAGAGTCAGCACCAGGTGAGCATTAGCCCTTTCCAGATACAAAGCAGAGATCAACTGAGGGCTCACTGGAGCAATATTTGATTACTAATATACTAATTTACACTTCAAATCACAAGTAAGGTTCAGGGAATGATGAGTCATGAGAAAGCTAACAGAAGACCCAAAATAAAATGATTATGTGCAACAGAATGAGAAAATGAAGCCTTGTTTCTTATGTCTTTTTCTCTGTCCCTCCATCCCTTTTCCTCTTGGACATCAGGTAAAATTTCTCTCTCAGCAGAAGTGACATTTGAATTAATTCTCCCAATTTCATGAAACTTAATGTAACTTTGATACCACTGAGGCCTCTATACTTATCTGGAGCTGGGTATTAGGGTTGAAGAGGCATATGCACATATGAAGGGTACAAAATGTCATCTAGGTTTAAAAGAAAATATTTCTTTTATTATGATAAATGGAGTGCATTTGTTTTGAAGATGGGAGGGAGGAATGACTGCAGAAGCTCAGGGTGCTGCTGGGTCTCAGCAGTTATCTCTTGGAGTAGATGTGGAGAGACTTCAGGAGCAGAATGGCAGCTGGAGTGACTTGCCCACAGTTATGCAGGACATTACAGAGCCAGATCACAGATTTTTCATTTCCACCCTCCACTCTGAAAAAAATGAAAACAGAAGTGTCCTCTTGTTATGAGACTTATGTATCAGTAGGGTAAATCCTCTGATACAGTATTCAAACATCTGTTCATACAGATCACAATCTCACCTTCTAAACAAAATCTGTTCTGGGCAAAGACTGCGTTGCTGCTGCAATGTGCAATTCCTTTGTTCCTGGGGTTTGCATCAGCCTTGGACTCTCCATAATGGCTGTGCTGGGATCTGTGCTGAATGCACCACTGGTGGTAAATAATTACTTGACCAGTTAGCAGACTCCTCAGACTGTCTTCTGTGCATTTACAGCCTCCCCAGATGGATTAGACCAGAGGATTTCACAGGATGACCACCTGAGCTTGCTTCCACTTGATCCACTGCAAATTTGGTCACCAGCTTTAGAAGAAATGGGAGATGAATCCTACATGTTCCCCAGGGTTTCTGTCAGATACCAGTGTCTCCTAAACCTCCATATATAACTAAAGAGGCTGATAAGTAATGAGGAGGGGAATGTCAGACAGGAATGCCCTTGAAATAAGCTATTCTAACAATACTATTTAAAGATAAGCACATCATCTTCAACTCTGTGTGAATGAACTGGGGCTATTTAGAAGCTCCATAACTCATTCAGCTTTTTTTTTCTTCAAGTAAAGCACCAAGCTCATTCATTATAGTTGGCTTCAGGGCTCTTGGGAATCACCCTGAAAGCTCTCCATCTTCAGGATGGACAGCTAATCTGGACAAATAATTTCAAATAGTTTAAGAAACAGTTTGACCCCCGATGCAATATAACTAAAGGTTAAAGGGACATCTTGGTGTGTATCTTTAGAGAATATAAATGGAGCTGTTTATTCCTTGTCTCTGGAGCCTGTGCAAGGTTCAAATTCAGTTTAAAAGCTTATCACAAAATTCATTTTATAGAGTACCTTAAACTCCCACTCAGTCGGATCAAAGCTTTTCCGACATAAAGTGAATGAGCTACAATGAGTTCCCTTGTTCAGTCAGCCAAGTCAATGTTCTTAATCAGTATAAAAACATCAGGAGTCAAATGGTGGTTTTTATTAAAATGTGTTTGATCAGCTTCCAAGGAGGTGACAGAGGTCTATGGAAAGAAACATTCCTGCCTGCTCGTAGAAATGCATGTGAGCCCTGTAAAGCACTGGGCTCTGAGAGGACCCTGTGGCTTGCTCATGACTGACCTCATTATCCTGGGAGCTGGGCGCACCCTCCCACCCTTCACTCTAATCCTCCTCCAGCCTGACCTCTTTTGAGTTGCCTACTCCTGAAAACTCATTTATCTCAGCTCCTTCCACTGGATAATAATCAAGCCCCTGGGCTTTGCCAGGGATCAAAGAATGATTGCTCCAGTTGGCTCAAAATCTATTGCTTCTTTAGATGCTGTTGCTGCTTATTCCGACAAAGCGACATTATACTGAAAGTCCACAGCAGCTGTGGATTAGACAGGGCAATGCTCAGGAAGTGATGTGTGGGGCACAGCATCCATCTGACTTTCTGGGCACTCACTCAGTTGCTCAAGAGAGAGTGGATGTACACCCAAGAACACCACACAGACATGGCTGGCCCCAAGAGCTGCTTGTTGGTAGCACTCCTACGAGTCTTTTCCAAACACAGGCCCATAAGTGACAGCCTTTGCTCAGCTGTCATACCACATACACCCAGACAGACCCCACATATCAGAACATCTGTCTAGAGGCCAAGTTCCTCTTTTGAACTTAGTGAACATAAAGTTGATTCTTCCAGCAGTAGGGAAGGAGCTCCCTGAAGCTCACATGCCTACAAAGCAGACAGGGAGAAATGCCACATCCTGGGCTGTCTGGTCCAGAGCACTGATCACCATGAGCACACTGGAAAATCAGTTATTTTGCCCAAGGGTTCACTGTGACTTGGGGCTGTCAAACAGCTGGATCTCCCCACATTACAAATTGGAAGAATCAGGACAATACTATCTTGCTATCAGATCCCTGATGGGCTCAAATCTTTCCTAATGTTTCTCTGCTACAAATGATGTTATTTCAAAAATCTCCATGCACTGATTGCCAGAAACCATTTACTACCAAGAATAGCTCAGACATGGACTGAAAGCTCAGACTCTGGCTGAAATAGGGATGATCAAGACATACTCATGACAGCAAGGCTATTATGAAATAGAATTATTCTCCAGAATAGCTCTAGACTTCAAATATTTAGGGCCAGAACATGAATGCTAACTAAATTCTGATCCATGCAATCAAACAACAGCAACAAGGCAGCAGGGCCATTTTAGATCCACGTGCTGGGAAAAAGAAAATGACCTAACTAATGGAGATGCTCTTCTGCATTCGATGTCCTCTCCTCCCTCCAAAAGCCCTCAATAGAAGTTGGCAATAAGACAAATATAACTGAGAAGTTTGAGAAGATAGCTCATCAACAAGACCTATTACACATTCAAGTCATCAACAAACATTTCAGCTGGCAAAACTAACCAAATTTGGCAGGTGAAGCCTTTTTTGCCCTTGGGACTATGCTTGAAACTAATCATTTGCAGTCATAAACCCAGTTGGACACATAACTACCTCAAAAAGTTTAATCAGTGAAGACATAATCTCTGTTTAGGACTATTTGGACAGATTTTTCTCCCCCCAGGGAGCCATTAGGAGGCAGGAAGTATGTGTCCACACACTGACTGGTGTAGGGATCTGACTGATAGGAAGGAAGCTCCAACCAGGAGGTGGGAGCGGAAAGGCATTTAACAGAAAATGTTCATTTTAATTTATTTACATTTTGATAGCTTGTGCCTATGCAGAGATTTGATAATTTTAAAGAACTTCAAATAAAGGACAGGAAAAGTAGCTGATTCATCTTATGGTCTCTTATGGATATTCTTCTCTGTGGTGACCAGTGACAGGACCAGAAGGAATGGCCTGTGGAAGTTGAGTCAGGGGAGGTTTAGGTTGCATATCAGGGAAAGGTTCTTCACCCAGACTGTGGCTGGGCACTGGAACAGGCTCCCTGGGGAATTGATCACAGCACCAGGTATGACAGAGTTCAGGAAGCATTTTGACAACACTCAGGCACATGGTGTGATTTTGGGGTGATCCTGTGCAGAGACAGGAATTAGATTTCAGTGATCCTTGTAGGTCCCTCCCTAATCAGATATTCCATTTGATGGTCCTTGTGGGTCCCTTTCCCATGCAGGATAGTCTATGATTGTATCATTATCAATTCAGGGAAGTAGAAAAACTTGCACAAGCCCTGAACAACTGAGCTCTATTTCATTCACAAAATAAAAGCATGAAGAAGAGAGCAAGAGAGCAGCTGAAGTTGTCCATGATTACACACTTTTGAAAATACAAGCAGCTCCAATGGTTCCTAAACACAGACTTGTGATAAAAATATTACATCCATTTGCTAAAATTTTTATCTGATGCCCTAGCAACATCCTGTGAGTAATTCCTATCTTCAGGAACTACATGGGTCTTATATTTTTGTCCTGATTTAACTATTTTTTTATAAATGGAGCACAGTCACAGGTTGGTGGGGCTTTTTTCCCCCAAAGCAGGCTGGGTTGGATTTGAGGAGATGAACATGGGAGCACACAAATCTTAAGAAACTCCCCCCAGGCTTCTGGCTACCTGTTGATAGCCCATGCTCTTTCCAATCATATCACACAATGTCTGTAATAGTACACTAACCATAGTGTAAACACACTGTTTCAATGCTGCAGTCATTACTCTCTCTTGCACAAAGTACTCAATCTAAAGGACAAAATAAGCAAATTACTAGTTAAAGAAATAGAAATAAAGCATTGTTTTCTCTCCTTTTTGCCTTGTTAGGTGCCCCCCCAGCTTACCATCCTCCTTTCTTATCACAACACAGTTACAGGTAATTCAGATTTTCCCTCTGCAACCCTGACCACCTTACCCAAATCTCACAGCAATGTCACAGCCCTGATCAGGTGTGACCACCCACCTTGGTACGCACAGAGCCCAAAGCCATCTTGGTGCTGCTGCACAGCTTCTTCCTGTTTACTAGCAGAGGTATGTGTGTGCTCAGTTATAACTGCCATGCTACTGAATCACTGAACGATACAGGACAGTAGTTGAGAGTGGAGATTTCTAGGAATAAGACATCTTTCTTGTGCTGCTGAACTCTCTTTCTGAAATGCTTCTGGATTAGTGATTTGAAGAACACATTTTTTACTGTATTCACTAAGCTAGATGCATGCTGGTTCTGGGTAATGAGATTTCTTCATTCAAATTCCTAAAAGTGTAAAACAAACTACATGTTATTGCATTTTTTTGTAATATAATCAGTTACATATCTGTGTGTGTAAAATATTGTTCACCTGCATTTTTTACCTGTAGTATGCAGTGATAGAAGATGGTTATTCAGAGTAGTTGGAAGATGGTTATTCAGAGTAGTTGCTGCACTCTCATTGAAGAAGGCAGTTGACAACCTGGTTCAGTTCACATCAAGCATGCCAATGAGACTTACAGATGATCATTGTTGACACACTGTTAATGCTTAGTCACGATATTTACTGTGCTCTGTGTGAGATAATGACAGGTTTGAAGCTACACCTTTGCTAATAATATGGGGTTCATCACCTATTTCAGAAGGAACAGGATGAGGAGGGTATCATTCTTTGCTCATTATTGTTTCAGCTAAGTGAGAGGAATCATGTAGGGCATTGACTGGAACAGTTCAGCGTAAAGCCTTCACCCTTCCCAACTCATGATGGTGACTAGTTGTTGACATGATTAACTAGTGACCTAGATATTGTAGGATGACAAGAAATGTCCATGCTGCATGGAAAAATCTTTGTTTTACTACAGCATTTCTTGCATCTCCTCTGGCAGCCAGTGTTCATTATTGTCTGAAGTGGGATACCAGACTTAATCAGCTTGGCTTTGCACAGCAACCTCCATGTTACCACAAACATGGAAAGTACATTTTAGCTTCTCCCTACCAGACTGGATGCAGTGTCTGTGAATACTCACCAGACTGCTCCCTTCTTGCAGCCTCCACAAAACTAATTCCATGCTTCCCATACTTGCAGCACAGTGCTGCAGTCTGTCACCTTCTCCATGATCCCAGGCTTCCAGCAGAGTTGACTGGGCAATCTTCAACCGGCAAAGTGAGTGGCCTAGAAAAGCAGAGTGGTGGAAGTGTGAAAAGAAGTCAAGGAGGTGTAGGGGTTGTCTTATGGAACCAGCTGCAGGATGGCTGTTTATCTCTGCTCTGTCATCCACGAGGCTCAGTGTGGTGTCCCTCCCATCCTGCATGAAGAATGAGTTCTCTAATGCATCAGAGCCAAATAAACTTTGTGTGCCTGTATTTAACATGAACAAAGAGTGACAGTGTCACTTTTGATTGCAGGCTGAAACACAGCTGTTTTCACTAAAGCCCAAATAATTACGTAAGGAGTGAGAGTCACAAGACCTCTGATGAAAAAAGGAAACGGAGGCATAGTCTGAGAATATAAGGCTCAGATCCTAAGAACAGGATGGGGTTGTGTTTATGCATGTAGATAGGTAGTGAGAAATGTGTGATTCAGATGTTTTTATAAGGCAGATCCATATAACTACAAACTGGGTAAAGCTGCCAGATTCCTGTGCGATTCCATTGTGGTTTTGGGAATTATCACACCCCAGATGCTGTACTGGAGAGGAAGAAGTTGACTTCCCTCTCAGGGGAAGTCCAGCTTGTCATGCAACAGCACCCATATTTTCCCAACCAAAAGCTGCACCAGTCACTTTACCAGGAATGGGAGAGCCACACCCCATTTGCAGAAAATAGAGGGTATTGCAACAAACACCTCTTAAAAAATGCACAGCTTATAATGGCTGCAGGCCGCAGCAGGCCAGTCTCTATCCTTCAATTAGTGATCTTCCAAATGACTCACCAGTAAGCATTGCATCAAAGACCTGCAATCTGCAAGGGCCATATCTAAGTATTCATTGACAGGACTGGTAGCACCACTTTTTTGAAGGTTGCCCAACTTCTCTTTATAAGGTCCCATTTTCTGTTTCTCACATCTCTGCCAACCCTTTATCACTTCCAGCTCACAAGTTTCAAGCTTAGTCCTGCCAACAGCTCATTGTCTGCTGGTTGGGTTTGATGATTTGGTTTGGTTGAGTTTGGGGCAGATATCTTATTTTGTGTTTAATCACTTTAGCTGTTTCCAACAGATATTTGTCAAAAATAAAGAAACCAAGAAAGACAGAAGCAAACAAAAACAACAGAAAAAAACGTTATGGATTTCCACCTATAAGTGCTCCTTGTGGCAGACAACTGAAATTTGTCAGGCAGACAGCCCTCAGGTCATGAATCTGCCAGGAAAGCCCATGCTAATGATGTTTTAGCTAATCAGATTGAAAACGTCCTGAAGCTTGGTCTTTCCATACAGCTACTGACTGACTGTGTCACTGACTGTGACAACATCATCAGGAACAGCATTTGACCATCTCAAGAAGGGAGAACTAAACTGAACAGGGCACAAGCATCAGGTATGGGGAAGCAGGCTTGCAGGCAAGAACCTGCTACCAGTGTGTAGTTGCAGTCATTGAGTGATCCACTCATTCCCTGACAAACTAAAAACTACTTGGACCAAATCAAGAGAACAACCTGTGAGTGAGCCTGTTGTTGCTGTCTGTTTCTGTTATCAGTTTTCTGTAAGTACAGCAAAATGAGCCCTGCCAATTTGTACAAACTAATTTAGAAAAGGCCCTAAGAAATTTCTGGAGATTAATACATTATGGATGCTCCAGGTAAATATGTGGAAAGGATAGGCGTGTGGCTGTTGCTTGGGCTTGGGAGACTGTTTAACCAAAGAGCCACCATCAATCAACCAATCAATCAATCAATTAGCATTGATTAATTAAAGGGAAGAAGAATGACAGCAAAGATACTGTAATCCTGTTTTCTGAACAATAAAACTGAGCATGTGTAAACTCCAATCATTACTGAGGCATGGGCACTGCAGTATGAGGTGTCTGGAGCGGGATCAGTGTGTGATGGGAGTAGCCAGGCGGAAGAGAAGCTGTACCTTGGAGGAGGAAGATACAGCAGTGAGACCAGGCAACTATGTGAAGGTAACAGTAATAAAAGAGTATGGATGATAGAAGTTAGAGGCTAAAGCAAGGGAAAGGGAGTAAAGCAAGGGGGATATGCTTGGAAGGGGACCAATCCAAGTGTACAGGGGGATCCTGTACACTTCCCACTCTCCTCCTTCAAGGACAGACATAGGGATAGAGAAGCTTTTTCCTATTTCCCAGGCCTATCCTTCTTGCCCCAAGGCATAATAGAGTGCCCTTGCCACTTCCAGACTGCAGTGGGGAAAAGCCTGGATCCCCATTGGTGTACAGGCTGGCTCCCACAGCTGCGCACGGGTGCAATGGGACGTAGCCTAGACAGGTACTTGCAGCACCAGAGGGCACCAGACAGCAAGGAGCAAGTGTTTACTGGGTCCTTGGGGCTGCAGAGTTACAGGGGTAGGAACAGCGGGCTGAGTTGAAAAAGCAGACAGGAGGGGCCATACATCATGAGTGTATGATGCCAGAGTGGCGATCTCAAAAAGCTTATCTACTTTTTTAATTCACTCTCTGTAACTGACTTGGAGTAAATCTCAAAATACATGGCTTCTGGGATTTCTCTCTCTGCTCTGTCAAATCAAGAAAGTAAGATTACAATATAAATTCAACCTACCCCCCGTACTAACTCTACCTCACTGAACTGGACATGTCCATACCATTTATATCCCAAACGTGGCTTTGCAAAACACTTTAGAGAAGAGGGAACCACCAGAGTTTTTAACTTTGCAAGTGTGGTGAAACTTGTCCTGTTGGTCCGTATGGTCAGCACTGACTTACACCCCTAGAAGCAACGAGACACAGGATAAACTTTTCAGCCATTGCACCACCAGTTGTAGCCCCCTCAGCCTAATGCCAAAGATACCACCTCTACTCCCCTGGCAGCTGTCACTGAAGTCATTGGTCTCAGTTGATTTCCTGCCCTCTGTTAACAACCCTGGTGGCAAGAAGGCCCAGAGGCATTCCCTGTGACACAAATCTCTGCACTAATATGATCATTTGAACCTTGGAAAAATCAGGCTTCCTTTTTTCCTCTGTGTCCTTGTGCTCTGAAATTAGATTTCTTTAGATGTAGGGTAATTAATGTGAGTCCTCTCCTCAAAAAAGGCACACCAGGCTACACACTTGACTCTTCAGCTGCAAGCTGAGAGAAGTATTACAGCCTTCCTACACAGCTGGCTCAAAACCAGTCTCAGGACTCTAATGGACTGTTGAAGAGAAGCAGCTGTGGCCAAAGCAAACTCCCAGCCTGGGAAATACTTGAAGGAAGGGAAAATACCCTACCTGGCATGATGATTTATGGATGTGTTCAGAGTAACACTTTCAATTGTTCCCCAGCTACATAGATATCTTCCTCTTTCTACCCTACAAATTAGATCCTTTAAATCTCCCATGTAAGTTCTTTCCCACCAAACATTTTAGTCAGGCTAAGTGGGGTTTTATCCTTGGGTTTTGTCACAGTAACTGCTCAGAGCAATAGTGGCCTCCTTTGCAAAGGTCATTGCAGGGCCTTCCAGTTAAATTAGCTGCTTTAGGTCTGACAGTCCCTCACGTAAACTCACTTTCCTACTGCTCAGCTTGAGTTTCACAGCAAACTGGGCCACCAAGAGTGAAAGGATGTTATCTACCAATCACACCAGAGATTAGAAACACCTTGCTCTGGAAAGAAAACTAAAAAAAATATGAGGATGCATATGAATAGAAAAAAGTATTCAGAAAACCTTGATGTGTCATCCTAATCATCTTCCTATTCATGAATGTACTTGAAGCCTCTTACAAGGTTATGATAAGGAGTTGTTCACCAGTGTTACAAGAAGACAAAACGTTCTGTTTTTTTCCAAGCAGCAAGTTACAACATGAAAGTGAACGTGGTGTGCAGAACACTTTTCACCTCCACGTTCCCATCCAGAACTGTATTTTCCCTTGATAAATGATGAACCACGTCCTAAAGCTGTGCTACATATTTCAGACTAACAAGGGCAGAAGTAAGGTCACACCAATTCTAGAGCACTGTCTATTGAGACAAAGGGGCTCAGGCTTGTGTCATGTGCTCTGTGTTTCATGCAGCATAGATTTAGACTATTTCCCTAATCCCTTGTTTTCCTGAGGACCTGGCAACAGTTTATGTAAGTTAGAGACATGGCCAGCTTATGCATTTTTCCCTTCCTCTACCAAACATTATCTTGTTCCTTTAAACCCAGCTTAACCTTACTTTGCTTCCTGTTTCTTCAGGGCACATACACCAACAAGAGAAGTGAGAGCAGCTATTTCTGTTTCTTTCCACTGCTCTGAGTAGTTCCTGAATGCTTGAAAGTGAATAAGAGCCAGAGACACCTCCAAGAAGATGAGTGAATCTCTAGTTCCAGTTCAAAACAAAAGGGATCCTTGAATTAAACCTGTGGTGCAAAATTTCTCGTCCTCATCTAGTAACAGGAGTTTGATCTGCTGCCAGCAACATATGGCAAGAGCTGAACAGTAAACTTGGGAATCATGTCACTGATCACCTGCTGTCTAAAAAATTCAGATGGTCATCTAGCCCTCCTTAGCATACAATGCAGACAGACAGACAAAGAGAGTACATCATATCCCTTTTATTCCTACTTTGGGCTGGTACAGATTGTTCCTGGAAGGCGTCTCTTTGTCTCCATAGGGCTGTCAAGACTGGTATGAGCTAGATGCTGAGCTATCAGGCTGGGGTTAGGTGAGAGGCACTGAAATCATCTTAACAGCTATGTTTATCTGGGTCTTTTGTCCATCAGGGCATTTATATCTAGGATCTCCTGATGCTGTCAATTCCAAGGCATTCAGAGGACTGATAGTGGTGTCTCCAGTGATCTCATGTCTCTGTTGCTTTCTGCCTGTTTTTGTTTTCAGGAAGTTACTTCCCTTCAACCATGAACATGACTCTAGACTTACAAAGAAGATGGAAGATGATGGAAGAAAAAAAGGGGAGGTTACCTCTCCCCCACTCTTAATGGCATCTGAAAAATGTCCAAAAGCTGCTCTTAAATGAGTAGCTCTATGAGCAATATAACTGGTGACTCCTGATTTCCTATGGATTCCTGTTTACAGTTAAATTCTCTGGCGCTGAATAATGTACAAATGCCAATTACAGCTTCTCTGGCACTTGGAGAGGTCATAATGATCCACTCCCACGTAAAGTGACTGGTGTCACATCTGAGTTCTGCCTGGGGCTTTCCTCCAGTGAAGGCACACACATGATATGTCTCTTCTAGAGAGAGATCTATTTTCCTGACTGGAATTGGGTGTGAGTTCAAAGACCTGAGTGGAATAACAGCAAAACAGACCCAGTCTTCCAGCAAGCAGCAAGCCTCTTGAAAACTCAAAGAGAATCCATTTATACTGTAAGGAAGTAAACTGAGAATGGAAATACTTTTCCCTCTGTACAACTTTCAGTGAAAACTTCTCTTCACCTCTGCCTCTTTTCGTGTTACATCACACCTCTGAAGGCACAGACCTGGCAGATGGCAAAAAAAGAGTAGTTGATTTTGTTATTATTTAGATATAGAGCACCTTCATGTATGCTAGTAACTGCTAAGCTGGGTGGAGAAGCTTCCTGATAGAAAATTGTACCCCCCTTTGGGAAAAAAAAAGAAAGAAAAGAGGTGGTACTTGGAAAGATAAAGGGCAATTCAGTCCTTTGAATGCTCATATCATAAAACTGAATACGAAATAATTACCATAAATGAGGCAACTAGTTCCTACACCCTCTGCAACCTGGATAACATCCTTCTGTGTCATCAAAATTAAAGTTACTTGCAGAAAACACATCACTTACTGCCTTATCTCAGTTACCCAAGCTCACACATGCAAGAGAAGAAGACCGAAGTCTTCTAAATTGGTTCTCTCTACAAAGAAATTTAACTCTGTAAGGATTTTAAGTCTATTTTTTCCTCCAAAACTACTGGCACTAGGAAAGGCGTGATTTTATCCCTAAACAGGGTGTTCCTTAGGCTCTTTGCCAATTTAATTGGCTTATTCATATCCTTCCCTTCCAGATTACCTCAGGGTGATTTACATGTTGGAGGCCTATAAACACTGATGAATCAGTACATGAAAACCAAAAACATTGTTCAGTGTCTGACAGGGTCCTCACTGATTTTTGCCCCCAAATTATTTGTTCTCACTGGAACAACTTAATATATTGTCATCAACCTCTGACATCATTCTAATGCTATACAGAAAAAAGAGTTGCTAAAATACAATGGCACTACTGTAATTTGTTTTTTACCAGTGTTTCCAGGTACTCTGTAGGAGCAAGCAACAGGTGAGGTTTTCAAATGGGAAGATACAGATGTTCCCAGGCTGGCTTCTTCAGTTGACTGGCCATTTTGAAGACTGTCTCCTTCTCATTTTCCATCAATAAATCGCTGTGACTGAGCTCTAAAGAAATGCAAATACAAAGACAATTTAATTTCCTTTCTCTGAGAAACATAATTTTTGTTGTAGCACTTCAACATCTACACTAACATGGTTTTATTTAGAAAGAGCTGGTGGACTTCCAGTGAATTCAAAACAATTTCCTTCACATGTTAAACATGAGCTACATCTCTAGGAAATATTTTGCAGGCCAATTAAGGACAACTTTACCTCTACCAAATACAGAAACAAGCAAAGATTCGTATTCATGAATAAAGAAAGAGGTGAAAGAGGTTCATTTTGCCTTTTTGTCGATTAAAGTCTTAGACTTGCATGTATCTCCTTTTTGTGACATGAACTCTTTCATAGAATCATAGAATGGTTTGGGTCAGAAGTCACCTTAAAGATCATCTAGTTCCGACTCCACTAGACCCCATCCAACCTGGCCTTGATAAAATGATTTTGATAAAATGCACTAGAAAGCTTTACAGAACATACTTTTCTACAACGTTGGTAACAATTTAATATATTTTGCCTCAGTATTCTCACAAAAAGCAGTCACTCCATCACCCTCTAGGGAATTACTACACCCCATATTCAAACACATTACTTTTCCTCCTTACATTATATGTCCCTGCAGTGCCTCTCCTGAGCAAGCTCCTTGCTTCTAGACCAGGGCTATGACTGACTATACAGCCACTCATGGAAATACAGAACCCTTCCAATAAGTTCCTATTTTGCTGTCGAAAAAAATCTCCACGCCTAACACCATCTCCCTAAGATCATCAACCAGCACTTTTTAATCCATTTTGCAGTAACATTTCCATAATGTCTTTAAAAGCCACAGATTGCTTCATAAGGCAGCCCTCACCATTCTGGTACTTGTTTTCACAAGGACTTTCACATATCAGATGCTAATAAACTCAGTACTCCTAATAACACAGTCCATACACTTAAATACCTGCTGGAGGATGAACACTTCACAACCATTACAGCTGAAATATTTCAAAGCCCAGTACTTTTAAGACAGTGCAAATGCCTTAAAACTAGTTTCCCTGTTTGCACTGGCAGTTGTGGTTACAGGTGTCATGCACTTATTAGCTCTGCTTAGATATTAAAACTTGCACACAAATTCACTCATATTTGCATTCACTGTCTGTGTTTATCTACAAAAAATCTAAAATGCATTTGTCATGCCCACATTGACTCTATACAACATGTTCATACAGAATTTCCAAGCAACATCACAGAATTATTACAGTCCTTATATGTAAATGCAAGTGAGCCACTGCATGAAGCTTTTAATATATAATACAGGAAAGCAAATGTGTAATGAAATGGTGGGAAGAATGAGGGGTGAACTCCCTAGAATTAAAGCACATATATACATAATTTTTATAAATAGCTGGAATGTTTCATTCCTACTGAGTACTTGAAAAACACAAACCAGTAAATAGAATTCAGATCTCACAAGAAGTCCATTTCAGGACTGGATCATTTAGAGTAATAGAGAAGCATTGCCTAATGCGAGGGAAATAAACGGAGCCCACACTCTAGACTCACTGCAGGAAAGTGGAGACCTGGCAGCCCTTTGAATTCCTCCTCTTTGATCCACAATGAAAAAGGATAACGAGGGTGTTCGTACTCCCCCTTGTCTAGTTTTCACTTTCTTCAAGAAAAGGAGCTACGCTGATTCAGGGCTCTAGCTGTGGACCGGGAGAATTTTTGTCCTTATACTCCCCACACATTAAAACCACTTTTTAAAAGTTCTCAAGATTTTCTCTCCCTTTCCTTAATTCAATCAATTCTAGTAACAGACGTTTCTTTGTTGCTTGCCACCAAAGTATTTTAAGCACTTTTGAATCCTGTCTCATTTTAGACTTGTTTCTAAAGGAGTCAGATCTGGCTTTTAGCTCTTTGTTTTTCTTTCAAAACCTTATTGAACCAGTTGTGCTCCTCTGCGTTCACTTCAAGGATACCACATTTTCTTTTGTCATGATAACTCTCACACTGGAATGCCTCAAACAATCAAATGGAAAAATAAAACTATCTTTTCTATTTATTATTTTTAATAGCATCCCTGTGGCTGTCAGTTTCAGATAACCACTCAAAAGGACATGCTGGGGGTCACAATGCAGAAAATGGGGCTAAACCCTTGCAAATTGTAGCCCAGGAAAGAAAAGCAGTGCCTTTTATTCGGGAATGTTCAGTTTATTACTCTCTATTTTACACCTTATGTTGCAACAGGAATTGACAGCTGCAGTAGGTCTGGCCTGCTCATCCACAGTAAGCTCTCTTCCCTATAATATTAAATGTAAGCTTGTGTTTTGTGAGCATGGTTATTGTAGAGAAAACCTGCTCCTGCTTCCACCCAAGCCAACAGGAAAACAAAACAGACTAGGAGTCAGAGCTTTCCTTTCTTTACTTTTATTTAAATGTCAGTGTTTTATGTGGTTGTTTATTAAATAATAATAATACAATAATGCCCAGAGGCTCCAATTAAGACTGGGAAGTCGCTGCAGTGGGATTGTGCAAAGGCGGAGGAAGGGACGGCGGGC
>NW_005054328.1:6160901-6168120 GCF_000277835.1 Geospiza fortis | reverse complement strand
ACAGGCAGCACCCAAGCCTTTTGTTTGCGTGGGAGTTTGATGCTGCTTTGGCTTTGGGGTTTTATTCGTTTGGGGTTTTTTTAATGTCAATACACAGAG
Organism: Geospiza fortis; assembly: GCF_000277835.1. NCBI lineage: Eukaryota > Metazoa > Chordata > Aves > Passeriformes > Thraupidae > Geospiza > Geospiza fortis. The sequence goes on along the minus strand of NW_005054328.1, from coordinate 6,168,021 downwards.
CAACCAGGAAGACATACAAAGGGGTTTTCTTCAAAGTAGCTGAGGGAAAAAGAAGAGTGTATGTAGCTGTATATGCTAATTTTTATTAATTAAAACCAGAGTGCTGTGCTGGACTTGTGCACAGGCTTTATTAGCTAATATTAAAACAAAGGGATGATCGCCTTCCACAGAAATTTCACCTTGGCATAGCTCTGTTTGCTGCAGCAGAGCTACTCCTCACTTCACACCAGTGTGAGCACAGGATCAGGCCAGGAGCCCTCAGGAAGGAATCAAAAGCTGAAAACAAAAGGACAAACAAAAGGCACACGGGGAGAACAATCCAAAGGAGTGGGATAAGAACAAGCATGTTGCTCTTGGCAGAAAGCAACTGCCAAAAATTAGTTGTGTAGTAAGTCTCTTGCTCAGTTCTTTTTGTTTTGTTATGAAACAGGATTTGTTTTTATTACAGAGGAACAGGATATATTTCAGGAGAAGAATCTGAGCTGGATAGGTGTTATGGTAAAAGTACATTTTATGGGGAGATTTGAATGAAGGCAGTGTGGATTTGGCTCACAAGATGGGTGCAGTTGTTTCAGGCTTAAAGAAAAAAGGGCAGCACAAGTTAAAGTCCTCTGAGGAAAGCTGGAGGAGGGAATGAAGAAGGGAAGGAAGTTATTAGAGGAAAGCTGGACTGGACCAGAATGTGTGGGATTGACATAAACCCCAAATTAATGCATCAGCAGAGGAATGCCAGGCCCCAAAGGTGAAGCCTGAAACCGAAGGGATGAATAACCCAAGAACATCCAAGAAGGGGTGCAAAGGTTATAAGATGCTCCTGATTAGTAAGGAAAAAGGGTGAGGAGGGCAGTGAAAACTTTGTCTCCTGAAATGGTGAACAGAGAGACCCTGAACTGTGGGTGGAAAGGAGAAACTAAAGATTCCCTGGGAGAAAGTTCTAGAAAGCTGGTAATTTATGAGCATCTGCAGGCTAGATGTGACCTAAGTCTGGGGAAGAATTTTGGAAACAAGGTCTGAGGTGGGGAAACAGGTCATTGGAAATACTTCACAGAAGAGCAGCCATGACCTAAAATTAGCTTTTATATGAGAGGGAAAAAGGAGCAGATCAGCTTGAAGGATGACAGAATTAGTGGCGGTGGAGAAAGGACAAGGAGTGGGTTTGCCAGCAGAAGATGGGTGCTATCTTTTGTTTTATGAATAGAAAAGATTTGCCAAATGAGAAGTACTGTACAGGATTGGCAGAGGGGAACAGAGGAGTGATTGATCAGAGGTGGAGAAGTAGGTTAAGCCATAGGTGTGTATAGATGGTAGAGCACACGTACATAGCACCTTGCCTGGGAGACCAAGGAGCATCCTGGAGGTCAGCTGCAGCAGGCAGGAAGAAGTTTTTGAGAATAAAATGTAGCCAGGTACTATCTGTAAAGAACAGAAGGATGGATAAGACAAGCAAGATAGTGACAGAGAAGTTGAACACTTAGTAAACAACTTGGAAAAATAGGAGTTTTAACTCAAGTCCCCAGTTCTTCATTGCTCGATGCAGAAAATTGAGCTTAATACTAGCAAAATTTCCAAGGAGGCAACAGGGGAAAGTACCTGACCATTTCTTATGTGTTGCAAGTGAACAGAATGAACAGTGTCTCACACCTCCTCCTAGTTCTGAGGAAGTCAATAGGAGATAGTTAATAGATAGCTTAGTTGTCACTATGTCCCATGCTGGCTTGTACACTAACATACTGGTGCAGAAGAAAAACTGACCTTTACCATATCTCAGCTTGACACAGCTGTGTAAGCTCACAGAGGATCCAGGCTCCAGTCCACTGAAAAAGTGGAGAGATGTTCACAGCTCAGCATATTTGACTTCAATGGCTCTTAATTTACATGTTCAGTATTACATTATTAATCCTTGGCCTGTAGTTTTTTTTACCATTCCAGCTCTGTATTTTCAGTTGACTCAATTCTACACTCCAATTAATATGCAATACCATGCTGCTCCTTTACCCTTAGAATCAATTATGAAAAGTTCTTTACAAAGATGTAAGAGAACATTTTTGAAAAAAAAATCTTTTCATAAGAAGTACAGTTTTCCTTTCTGCTAAAGCACTGTACCAGTTTTTGTGGTTTTTTTTTTTTTTTAAGATCAATAGCAAAGCAGAGTTTGGTGCAGTGTTTGTCCAAAATCCAGGCAGGGAAAATTATACGTGAAGTTTAAAAATGTGAATTCTTAACAATAGTAAAAGGGAGGTAGAAAACCGATAGGCACAATGTAAAACGTTTGTGTATAAAAATATTTGAAACTGGGGTGTAAGGGTATTCGGGACATGGTGATGTAAGGCAATCTTTCTTTATGTTGCAGCAGCATTTCCAGTACCTTATGACACTGCCCTCCTTTTTTTGGTGATCCTACACAAGGTTGTGACTAACAACAGATAGAAAAGATTACTGATCCATGCTTTGCTAGTTGATGCTTTCCTGAAATCATTGAGGTAATTGCAGTAGTCAGAGCTGCAAAACTTTACTCAGTGCTTCCTAATTATTCTGTATCCAGGTCTGTTAGCACAATTCATGCATATACACCAGTGAGTTTAGCAATTTTCTTTTTATAGCTTCAATATATTATTCTGAATATAGGTGAACTGACTCAAATGGGTTATTCCTGCTTCATATCCTTTCAAACTGTCAAATTTTAACTCCAGCCAGCAACTAAGCACCACACAGCCACTCCCCTGGTGGGATGGGGGAGAGAATTGAAAAGGTAAAAGTGAGAAAACTCATAAGAGTTTTCTGAGATAAAGACACTTTAATAGGGAAAGCAGAAACTGTGCACACACAATGCAAAGCAAGAAGTCATTCACAGCTTTCCGTGGGCAGGCAGGTGTTCAGACACCCCCAGGAAAACAGGGCCCCATCACACCCAACAGTAACTTGGGAAGGCAAATAGCACAGCCATGAATTTCCACCCCCCACCTCTTGCCCAGCTTTATGTGCTGAGCATGATGCCATGTGATGTGGAATGCCCCTTTCAGCTGTCCTGGCTGTGTCCTCTCCCAGGTCCCTAAGCACCCCCAGCCTCCTCATTGGTGGGATAAGAAGCAGAAAAGACCTTGATGCTATGCGAGCACTGCCTAGCAAAAATGAAAATATCCCTGTACTCTCCACGCTGTTTTGGTCACAAATCCGAAACTTATCCCACATCAGCTACTGAAAAGAAAATCAACTCCATCCCAGCCAAAACCAGCACACCTGTAAAATGTTTAATTCCACTTTGATTTTGTTGTAGTCATTTTGTATTACAAAACTTCCTGGGTTATTCTTAGTAGTGTCACTGAAAACATCAATACCATAGAATCCCTTTTTGCAAAAATACTAAGCCTTACCTAAAGCTCACCCAACCCACAACTAAAGACTGGGATTTATTTTCACCCATTCTGGTGGTACTGGAATAGCCTTCTGGAAACTCATTCCTCTGGCACCTATAAATCTTCCTCTTATTTCCAGTTTGGGTGAGGTAACTGACAGTTCCTGTATCACAACACAGTCTTCATCACTGAAATAGATCTCCTGAACTTATTTTTTCCTTATGCTTTTAGGCAAAAATCACAGATTTCAACAATTAATAGGGGCAATAACATTTAAATAACAACACTTTAATTTCCTGGGGCTAATTTTTTTCCTATACAGATTCTGGTTTTAATTAATCTTTTCTGAATACGTGTAAGTATATACAGTATTTAGAGGAAATAGGTGTTTTGAATGTCTTTTATATTGGGAAATATACTTCTGTACTTCTGTTGGCAATTCCTTGGTAGCTCAGGCCTGAGAAACAGATTTGTCCTATTGAAAGTCATTGCATATTACAGGTTCAAGTCATAACTTTTGGTACCGTTTATCAGCATAAATCAGCATCTAAAGGAGCAGAGCTGAATTTCACCAGTCTCTGGCTTTCATTCCTCTTCCTGTGTATCCTTTCCCTTGGCCAGCACCATCTTTATATTGGGAAATATACTTCTGTACTTCTGTTGGCAATTCCTTGGTAGCTCAGGCCTGAGAAACAGATTTGTCCTATTGAAAGTCATTGCATATTACAGGTTCAAGTCATAATTTTTGGTACCGTTTATCAGCATAAATAAGCATCTAAAGGAGCAGAGCTGAACTTCACTGGTCTCAGGCTTTCATTCCTGTTCCTGTGAATCCTTTCCGTTTGGCCAGCACCATCAACATTCCTATATAGCAAAGCAGACTGAGAAATTTATTCCAGTTTTCTTTCAGCTGTTTTTTCCACCTTACAATTCCTGTACTAACCTCCATTTTTTTTTCAACTTAACTAATCCCTTCTCACTTGGCACCATACAAACACTTCACTGACATAATGGCAGATAACCACCACTGTAATTTGTCTACAAAATTTGCAACCACGGCACGTGCCTAATACATAAGTAAGAAACCTTTGGTACCCATGCCCAAATTCAAGTGGCATGACACCACTTAAAGTGAATTTTGTTCACTTGTGGTGAAATGAATGAGCCCTAAAAACTGTTCAGCCAATCCGTGGTCCTGTGTTGGCAAGCACGACTTGAGGAGAAATGAGCCACAGGTGAAGTGAGAAGGTCATGGTTAGATGGTGTAGAAGAAGAGGCCTGTGATGTGGATCCTGCATCAAATGAATAGGATAGCTCAAGAAAAAGGAATAGGAAGCAAAGTCAAAATGGTATAGAAAGAGAATGAGAGGAAGAGATGAAAAAAAAAGGAGAAATGAAGCAATGGAAGGAAGGGGAAGAAAAGAAGAAAATAGACTGCACAAAGCCTAATATTTGGTCCACTATAATATTTCCATCACCATCCCAAAGCAATACACTGAAAAGGTTACTTTCCCACCTCAGTCAGGGCTTTACGGAGGTCAAAATACTGTCTTGAGTCAGGACTTGCCTTTTTAACAGGTGTCATGCTCGAAGTACATATTCAATAAAATCTAGCACAATGCCAGTTATGAATCAGCTCTCCCACTCCCAGTATTAATAAAATTTGTGGGTACAATTTATTTTAAAAAGATGCTTATAATACATAATTTTAAAGGCACCCAATGTAGCACATAATGGGGCGCTGCAAATTGGTTATATAATAAGTAAGTAGAAGAAAGAACAATATAAACAGTGGTTTGCAGCCCTGACCCTATGGTGTTTCCTGCCACAATGAAAGTAAAAACACATGTTCCCTGACAACCATCAAGCACTTTGTCACTGCTCTTGGACATTTTGACGCCTTAGGGCTTGTCTACATGCAAAGCTATGGTGGTTTGTCTGGGTTTAATTTGCTGCAAAGGGCTATGTGAATTCTTATTTTGACCTAAATCAGACTTGCTTCAGTTCAACAAATTAAAGGTCAGATAAAAGCCAAATAACTCTGATTAGGACAATCACTGTTCTAATCAATTGCTTACAATTATAGTGCTGCCTGTGCTGGCAAAAGCTGACTTTCTAGAACCTTATCTTGATGAAGTCTCACCTGATGCCTCAGACTGTCTTAACTGAGTTAAATTGTGCCTGAATGGTCCTTACGATCTAGTGCCACATGGTTATTGTCACCAAGTCTTTGCTTCTGCTGCTAAATGCAGAATATATATCAAAAATAATAATTTCAGTGAGGAAGTACTGGTTACTCTGAAACTTAACTTTTTTTTTTCCACTCCCACACCCAAACACAGGCACTTCTCAGCATACAAATGATGGCAGAAGCAGGGCACAGAGCACTCCAAACTAAACAGGTACACCATACACACACTAAGAAACACTTGGGGTTCCCTTAATTCAAAGCCTGCAAGAGCAATTTTGCCTTAGTCTTGCTGGGTTAAGTGCTTGGTAAGAATATTTAACACTGGTGCCCAAACACAGGGAAAGCGATATGCTTAGGGAAATGTAATGGAAATGAAGAATTAAATGGATGGAAAACCAGCCAGCATTATTCCAAAGAAGAGTGTCCACAGAAGTAGTTATACCAGTACACTAACAGTAGGACAATTTTAACACTGTAATAACATCAGTACATTTCCTGAATCTCGCTGCAGAGAAGCAGAACTTGTCTTAGTTTTAGAAAGGCTTGTCACCATCCTTATTTCCAAGGAAACACTACAAGTACTTCCTCTTCACAGGAACAGCTCACAGCAGAGGTTTCATTTTGCAGTTTTGCAGTATTAATTTTAGGCCAAGGCAACTCAGACAGGCATAAGGTAAACTTCACCTAATTGCACCAACACTGTCACAAACTATCTGTCTCAGAAAATAAATAATTTGTTGAGAAGGAAGGGTCTGCTAGGTCACCCCACCACCTGAAACCTCAGCTACCCCAGAAGCAGCACAATCACAGTGCCAGCACAATCAGATTGGTGTTTTGACTGCCTGGGTGCTGCTTTGGCTGAATTAACAATACATGCCACACACCAAACATGTACAGCAAATCCTGCTTCCAAAGGATGGTAAGGTTTGTGGGGGTTTTTTATGTCATTAGAGAAAGTTGAGCTTACACTTCAGAACACAATCAAAAAACACCACAGTGTTAAAACTTTATGACAGCATATTCATAATTTTGCCTTTCAAAGACAACATGTCTTTGTGTTTATGGATAAATTACCAAAATTAGACACAGAAAACATAGACATTACATATATTTTGGGGGTTATAAACCTCTGTTAGCTTTCCCGCTGTGGTGACCTGTAACACAGTTTGTTTCAATCAGGAAGCTGCACAGGAAAAAGCTGTGCTCTTCCCAGCAGCAGCTTTACAGTTCTTTGAACCTCTTCCCTCGCCACCCTCCTTAAGCAAGAATGTGCTTTATGCAACTGCAAGGAAACCACTCGGTTACGCCGTGACACAGATCCCGACATCGTGAGGCCTTTCCGTGCGTGTCCTTAGGTGCCACCTCGGACTCCCGCACGCTCCCTCCTCTGCCCTCACCATGGAGGCCACTAAGCGCACTTTGCCCCCGATTTCACATGCAGACAAGCGCCACGCGGACGTACATCCGCCGCCCGAGCCGCCCGACACCTCTTCTAACAGGAGGCAGGACAGACCCATAGCCCCTTTTGTTCCCCGCGTCCCAAGGGGACCGGCCGACCCTTCCCGGGGTCCCGCCG
>NW_005054328.1:6159581-6159762 GCF_000277835.1 Geospiza fortis | reverse complement strand
GGGTGGGGGGTCTGGTGGGGGGAAGCTTGATCCTAGGAAAAAAGGGGGCCGGGTTTTTTTTTTTTTTTTTTTCTTCCCTTCCTTGTACCACGGGAGCTCGGATGTGGCAAGGAGAGCCGCAGGGGCGAGCCGAGCTCCGGAAACGCTGGGGGCGGCAGGGGGGCTACCGAGGTGGGGCTGG
>NW_005054328.1:6134131-6159517 GCF_000277835.1 Geospiza fortis | reverse complement strand
CACCTCCTCCCGCTGCTCAGACATCGGGGGAGGGCGAGGGGGGCAGGGCGGGGAGGCCGGCCTGTCATCCATCACCCGCAAAACGCCAGTGGGAAAAGGCAAAAGCGAGTAAAACAAAGGGGTAATCCCACTTCCCAGCTCCTTAGTACGGGCTATCGTCCCGGGTAACCCATTCTGTGGTATCCTTAAAAGTTCCCTAGGAAACCCGAGCGTTAAAAGCGGTTGTGTGCAAGGGTGAGAATTGCCTTTAGGGCAGATAAAATGGGGTCGGGCGGTCTCCTGCTCTCGTCTGGGAGACACAGGGCAAGAACGAAACCCTTTTACGTTTTTAAGGTGCGAGAGATGAGTCAACCGGCGGCCCTAAAAGCTCGAGGTCTGCTTGTGTAATGGTTGACAATTAAAAATCAACCGAGTTCTTTTTAGCAGCGAGTAGGGAGAGAAGAAAGGAGCGAATCTTGGTTGGGCACGAAGGATTGATTGGCCCGTGCCGTGCTTAGTCCTGTGGGCAGCTTCCAGCAATGCTCTCAGGGACGGTGCAGCTCGCGGCCATGAGCGGCTGTAGCGCCGAGGTATGGATGTACCCGTGTCCTTTGTGTGCAGGGGGAAAAAAAGCCCTCTGCAGTTGTTGCAGCAGAATTCCTTCCGCTGCTGTGTTGGGTACTCCCTTTTACAACACAAGTTGGCTCCAGGTTACCAAGCACTAAGTTTGACTGTTCAAATTGCCATCTACACGTAGAACAGTGCCTTGTTTGGAAAACGGTACCGTACAATACATTTTTTTAGAGCTTTTACTCAAATAATAAAAAAATGCTATGAGGAAATATAGAGGGCATACAGAGTAAAACTTGGCATCAGTGCTTGATATTTTTTTGAACCTCTAGGAAAGGATCTTGAATGAGTCAGCGGTCTGGGATGAGAGTTGTGATGGATGGCACTCCCTGGTACAGCGAGGCATTGCATGTACTTTGAAATAGATATTTAAAATCAGACCTAATTTAATTATTTTCGAGGATAAGTATTGCTTCTTTGCAGTGATTTCTTTTGATTTCTTTGGGGTTTGGAGAGCTTAGGTTTTGAATATTTAATATAAATATTGTCTGGCCAGTAAATACGTATTGCTGAAAGGAGGCAAATCAATAAAATTTTCAGAAGAGACAACCTAGAGCAATTTTTGAGGTAATACGTAAGCTTCTACTGTAACCATTCTAAAGGGCTTAAAAACGGAAATGTTACTGAAATTGAGCAAATACAGGCCTCTTTGTCTCCTGAGAAAATCAGGGGTGCGGGTGGTGGTAATCCATGTGAAAAAGTGATTGGTGTACAGACAAGGGTGTATTTTATGTATTAAAAATGTGTTTAATATAATGAGGAATGAATGACAGTAAATCAAAATGTCTCCTCCAGCACTTGAATACTCCTAAGCAAAACGTGAAGCATTTATAAGTTGTGCACGTTTACATGGGTTTTGCTTAAAAGCTCCCTTTGTGGTTTCTGTTACAGAAAAAAAAATCTTTATACCGTGCTGGTATAAATGCATCTGTTAATCAGCCTGCTTAGCTTTAAATTTCAGTTGAATTTGGTGGTATTATCACATTATATATATTTCATTTCGACCCTCACTAAGCAAAATAGAACTCATAATTTTCAAAGAGGCTTGTTGAAAGGATGTCTGTGATTAATCTAATTTTGTAAATATACCTGTGAACTAATAGTTAGCATTTTTCCTGGTAGTCACTTGGAAAAATCAGATGGTTTATTCTAGAGCTCTGACTTAGGTTGAGGCCTAGTGTGCTGCAGAAATAAATGTTGCTCTCCATTAACTCTAAAATGAGTTCACATGGCCATTTCTGATGCAGATGTCTGCATTAGGGTCAGATAAATCTTGCAGTATGTGTGAAAAGAATTCCAGTCCGATTTAAAAAGTGTTACCAAGTCACCATTCCGTGTTAGTTTTTGTGTTGGGAAATTTATTAATAACAGCCAGAATTCAGTTGACTAGACTTGGGCTTTTCTCAGCCTGTTACTGTAATCCTTAGATTTCCAGCACTTAAAAAGCGTCTGTCTGAATTTTGTGTCATGAAAATGAACATTAATATGAAGTCAGAGCTCCGGATATAAAGGACCTGATGCTTAGACTTTAAGTTCATGCTTAAACATTTTTCTTCTATCTGATACTCTGACCTGGTAGTGTTTAACTTCACACAGTGGGGACCATATCAGCACCAGGACTTCTTACCACATTGTTCCTCATTTCAAAAATGAATTATCTGGAAGCAGAATGCTACAGATTGATTGAGGGGTGTGTGGGGAACTGAGAATACAGTATGGTAGTCAGATGAGAAAACAGCTGTCTGTATAGAGTGGTCATAGACAAATAACCAATGTCTGTTGGAGAGAGGATAGGCTTATTCAAGATGAAATTTATCTCTCACAAGAGTGTTTTAATATTTTGTGGTTATTTGAACAGCTGTTAGGTCACTTCCAGTTTCTCGGTGAATTTGGCAGCCAAACTGTAATTGTGGCTTTACAGTCTGTACTTTCTGTGGAATTGTGCTTACTGGCTTGAGCCATACTCATGAGTATGTTTGCTAATTTTTGAATAGTATCATTTGCATGTAGAATGATGTTTTTAAAACTGTGTTCGCTATAAGCAGTGCAGAACATACCTGCCTGGCATAAAACTCATTTAGCTTTGAAAGAGTGGCTGCTCTTAAATATTTTTCTACTGCTGGAATACTACAGATGAGTTTTAGTTTCATGTAAGTTCTAGCTATAAATTAGACTGCCTTGTGTAATCCAAGTAACTGCACCTGGGTGTCAATGCTGCCTATGTGTTATGCATACACTTGTTGGGTTTTCTCTGAAGTCCAGAGGATGCTTTTCTGTTTCAAAGCTGTTAAATGAATTCAAGGGTGAAAGGAGAAAACATTGGCAGTATTATTTCTCTGTTCTCTGTTGGGTGTTTTGGAACCACTGTTTGCAGTTTTACCCGGATGAAAGGTTGTTTGGGAGTGGGGAGAAAAAAAGATAAAACTAATAAAACTACACCTAATTTTTTTTTAAATTCATAGTCAGGTTAGTTGTTGAAAAGCTGCATGTCTGGACATTTCTGAGATTGAAGCTACAGCGGGAAATACAGTTGAAAGAAACTGGGGGGACAAGGGAGAAATAATGTTGATCTTGGGGATTTAAATCTCCTAATTCCTGATACATAGAAGCACTGAAGACAGACTGAGATCGCAAGTTTTTTTTTCCACACTTCATCCAAAACCAGAGGTTAACTTAGAAGACCTCTACGCAGTCAAAAAGGATGAAATAATTTGAAAGTCCACCGACTTAAGCAGATGCAGTTTTTCCTCCATCTGAAACATTCATCTGCTTCAACACTTCCCCAGCAAATAACTAGTGTTGCAAACTAAAACCCAGAGTGGGTGGAGCTGTTGAGAACAGGCCTCTTGTGAGGGACTCTTTACAAATAGAAGGTGGATAAATTTGCCTTTAGAATGTCCTTTTTCTTTCACAGAAACGTTTGGAAAGAGGTTGATGTAATTGACACAGGTTTTCAAAGTTAATGCTAGAAAATGTCTTTGACCTTTTTGAATAAGAGGAACTGTTGGTCTTCCCTGTGGGCTGTCCTCCTGCGGCCTTTGAGTCACCCTCTTGAGCAAACTGAACTACTTCTGTCTGAAACTTGGTCAGGCAATGGCCGAGCATAGGTTTGGCTTTTAAATGAACAGATCCAGTGGCTTTGGAATGTGACATATTAGTAGTGCTGCATCTCTTTCTGCTTAATTTCTGTTTTGTTAACTTATCCACATGTGTATTTATTGCTAAATTGTCTCGGGAAATGCCAAGTTTCTCATTGCGTTCCAGTATTGCAGAAATCATTAGGATTTTAAAAACCAAAACATTCCCACCCCTTAAAAAAAGTCATGTAATGGCTGCATCTGGACTTCATAATTTAATTTATATGAGAAATTTCTGTATAGATGCCTGTGGTGACTATAAATGTTAAATAGCCTTGGCTGTAGATGTCATAAAATGTTGAAGCCCTTTTTTTTTGTTTCAATGGCAAGTCTGATAAATGCAGTGTGACAATTTTTTATGTGAAGGGAAAGATGTAATTGCTGTGTCTAATACATTTTGCATTGCTTGATTTATTTTTCATTCCTCAATCCCTTGATCAGGAGAACTGGGACTTCCTGAAATAATACATTTGCAGAATGAGCTAATGCATATGTGAGCGTCCAACTTGTGGAAGAACCAGAATTTTTGTCAGCCTGAAACCTGGAGTAACTGGATCTCCTGAGGTGGCCTGCTCTGTGCCTCAGTCTGTGGCAAGCTGCTTCTGTCCCTTCTGTAGCTGTAGCCGGTGGCTGTGAGGTGTCAGCATGTACCCGTTATCAGTGTTTTCTCTCTGGCTTAGAGCATGCTCCTGTGAGGGGGAGCATGGTTTCCAAAAGTATACATTCTGTTACTAACCTCTTAACATGCCTAATTGGGAAGCATGAGTGGAGTGGTTGACATCTGAGACTAAAGCAAGAGAGTAAGAAGAATATTTGGGTTGCTTTAATTTCTGTCTCTACTTAACCAGGGTTCCCTGGTTAAGTAGAAAAAAACGCTGAGGAGTACCTTTATCCATTGCTCTGCTGCAGTGCTGCCTTTAGGGGAATCTGGCATCTTAAAATTAACATGTCAGTAGTCTGGTGGTGTGACCAAAAGTAGGAATGTGGTAACATCAACTAGGTGTTGAATAAAGTTGAAGGCCTAATGGAAAATGTTAAATGTTAATTTGAACAAGGATAGTGGAGCAGTTTTGCTTTAACAGAAGCTGAAATCCCTAAAGATGTATGCCACTGACATCAGGATAGCATTTGATTGATTACTTAGAAGAAATCTCAGGCATGGTTCAAGTTTGAATGCATATGTTGAATGGTGACATTGCCAACTGAAACCTGAGCTAAAGGTTCCATTTCAGGCCTGGAAGACTGCTACTCTGATTGCAGCACATTGAGTCACCTTCCTGTGTGTTTTGCTGAATTTTCCTTTAGTTAAATGAGAGAAGTCAGGAACTGTGTGATGTGAGATTGATAGTTTAAAAATCAAGCCCAAAGAAGAAAATCCTTCTGGTGAAACAACTAGCACCTTCATAATTGATAAGCAGTTATTAAAATGAAGAAAATAATTGTTTGCTTTTTAAACTTTCTAAGTTGAACTGCCATTTCCTTTGTACATAATTTCTAGGTAATTACAGTTCAGAGTGAAGTGATTAGATGGCAGAATTTTGAAAAATATTAACTTGACTTCTTATCATGAATTAAAGAAAGTAGGAAGACTACATTACTCCTTGGAGATGAATATTTGGCTTTGCAATCCATTAGTGTGACAGTTATATTTCAGATGTCAAACTTTACCCTGTTCATATTTCATCCTCTCTTCATTTGGAAATCTTTGTTCTCCAAATGGCATCTCAAGTTCTGAAAGATCTTAATGCAGAATTTAAAGTACCTGTGTACTCAACTTTATGCTCTCAGTACACAGCTCTGGGAAAAAAAGTGTCCATGTATTTCATTATATTCGGGTATATTTGACTGAATCTCTGATGCCTTAGGTGGTTATGGTGGGACAATAGCAGTTTTCATTTGTCATTCTTGATCTTAGTCTTGAACCTGAAGGAGAAGGGGAGCATACAACAGATTGTGTAACTCATAGAGATTCATAGTCATGTTGAATTTGAAATGCTGTTTATGAAGTACTAATTCATTCTGGTGTGTTAGCAGTGTGGCTTTTTCTTGCTGCTATAGCATATTCACAGGTCTAATTTTCACTTTGAGCACCTCTGCCTGGTGTTTCCTGTTAAATAGCTCTGTGCTTTCAGAGGCATATGTAACCAGTAAAAAACACTGAGCACAGGGGGCAGACTGAGATTATGAAGAAACTGAGGATAGGCCACAGTGATGTGTGTCTCATCATATGAAATATATTCCTTTTGTAATCTCAGATCAAATCATTGTCTGATGTACAATATCTGATTTGAACCTCAGTGTATGTTCAAGATGGATGAAAGCTTTTGTTAAAAATATCTAATAAGTTGTGATATGCGTGATGCAAGTTCTCACTTAAATTTTATAGTGTTAGAGAAGATGATAGTAGATTTTCTTTAATGAGTGTACTTTCAGATTCTAAATTTTTATATATAAAATAATTCGTTAATTAAAATGCATGTCATTGTTTTAAAGGACAATTTGGGCCTCCACATTGAGGCACATTAAAAAACTGTGCTGTTTGACACCAGTTCAGTGCACATTTCAAGTCAGTTCTGCACTGCAGAGAGAACAGTCAGAACTAATTGGAAGCTGGAGAAGTTGCAAAACTGAACTTGAAAAAGCAGGAAGGTTTTCTGGAAGCAAAAGTAGGTTGGATTACTGATTCTAAGCTTTGTTTAACTGAGTCAGAGTTTTAAAATTCTTTACAGTTAGATGTCTGCTGTATAGGTGGTGTTCAGAAGTTGTCTGGTTTGAACTACCTTAATATTTCATAGCTTCCTGCAAGTTCTGAGATGCTATAAAAATGTTGTTAATATATTTGCATGGAAATAAAAAACAGAACAGTAAATGGGAGAAGTAACTTGGTGCATTTAAGCATTTTTTCTTACGATTATTTTAATTTGGCATTCAGATTTTCATTTAAAATGAGTCATAAATATTTGCAGGCTTACATTTCATTTCACAGTGAAATAGTTTCAAGTGTAAGATTTTATGCTACTGTAGGTTAATAAGAATGTCTACTTAGTCTTTGCTGGTATAAAAATGTGCCTGCTTTATTTGAAATATTCCTGGTCTCATCGTTCATGTGAGATGTCAGTGAAAGTTTGGTGCTATGTTAAACTTGCATTTCTTAACTGTTATTCTCCCTTTTATAAGTGGTGGAAATTGGGAAGTGTGAGATGAGTCGATCTCCTTGCCTGCTATCAGCAAGGTACTGAATATGCCTTGCAGTCCAGTTCTCTGTGCTGAGCAGTTGTGCCTTAAATCTTCTAAGTGAGTCTGAATGGAGGAATCCCATTTACCAAACCAGGTTATGGGCATGCTTAGCAAGTGTTCAGTCAGTGCTTAACATTTCAGGCTTTTTTTCTCCTCCTTGCAGTTTGCAGTGTAGTCAGTGTCATGTTTAAATAGTCCTTTCTCTTAAACTTTGCTTAGTTCTATACCTTCAGCTGAAGTCATAGTAATGCCAACTGTTAAAGTGATTTTGTCAGGATGGGGATCTCCCAGATCTCTCAGTAGTGTTTCTTGAGATTTTTGATTTTCACAACAAGATTTGAAGGTGGCAGTTTAAAAAGTGTTGCCAAATTAGAAGTAGATGAAATTGTTGTAATATCATTGAGACTTCTTGTCCACAATTCAGTATAATTCAGAATAGAGTAATGTATCTTTGGTGTACAAATCTTGATTTTCTATCATAGTTGTTACTGTTTTCCCAAAGTCCACACCTGATTTCTCTGCCTCCTCTCCCTATTTCCCCCACACACCCCTCCTTGCTTTTGCTCCTACTGTCCTAGCTGGTATTTTAACATTTTCTCTAAATTCCTTGTTCAAATTCTAGGTTTTGCTAGGACTGAAGGAGGCATGGCATATGATTATTGATTTAACTCTTGCAGTTTCATCAGTTGACCAGAATCTGTTTACTTTTTTTGTCCTTAATGATTTTGGTGGTTAATGTGCTTTGAGAATGTTTCTGCAAAACGATGAAAGGAGAAGTGTAGAAAATAGTTTTATTCAAGTTGTTACACCTGAAATTTGGCTGATTTTTTTGCAGTTCACATGGAGTTCAGAAAGTATGGCCAGGACAAAGTAGTCACAGTGAAGGATGGTCATGGTCTATTATGTTCTTCAGTTAATACAAATGCAGTGTGAATATGTGCAGTCATGTTTCTCGCAGTGTAAACATGCTTTAGGACAGATGATCATATGACCTAATTTGGTTCCCATTCAGAATTATGCACTATCACTGGAACCAGAACAGCACTTGATTTTGAGGAGAAGTATTGCTCTGCCACCATAATGCCATTGAGTATAAATATTGTTAAACCACTCTCTGAGTAATGTGTGTATGCACATGATCAGCTCTGTATGGGATTCTGTTTAGTTTTGGAAGCCTGGCTGTATCTTGGTTTAAGATTATTTATTTACTTTGGTACTGTACAGGAGTGTTTGTATCTTGTCCTACAGGAAGCATGAATCCTCTATCCCCCTGCACCACTTTCTTGTGGTTTCTTCTCTTAATTTACCTGCTGTGATGTTTTAAATTACTGTTTTATTACTCTCTTCTGCATTTGCTGCTTCTTTGAACCATATTACTGACCTCCCATTAGAGAGTTGAAAATTTTTACAGCTGCAGGCTTGGGATTGAAAAGGTATCAAGTCCTTAATCGGTGGACAAAATCCAAGAAGCTCCTTTGCTGACATACACTCCTGTTGACTCAAAACAGTTTTCTCTCTTTTTATAAATTGGAAATCTCTAGACTGACTCATGAAATTCAACCATGACAGTGTTTAAACATCTGAATTGAGAATTGTGTTTGCTTCCACTTGGTGTAGCAGAAACTTCAGTCGCTGACTGAAGGAAGTGGTAGCTGAAGGTACCTGCATCACATGGTTCTGTACTAGAAATGTTCAGATATGGAACTTCAGCAGCATATGGATTACAAACATGAAATTTGGTTTAAGTTTTCAAGCTATTGGCAAAATGTGACAGAAATAGGAAGGGTCTGAGTGGAGTCCTTTGTAACTCTGACGTGATCCTATGAATTTGTACATACCTGAGTTTTGGAAAGTTGTCCTTGCTAAAAAGTCTAGAAGTGTCATTGGAAGCCAGTTGTGCAGGTATTTTTTTCTTGAAGCATTTGAGCATTTAAAAGTAAAAGTTCTCATAAAGGATGAGAATCAGTGGAAATTTCTTTATAGGAAGAATATAAAAAATAGAAAATTCCTTTTTTTTTTCTTGAATATTTTACATTGCCAGATGATATGCAGTTAGGCCACTGATGCACCTGAGAGCCATTTGGTATGTGGAATTTCAGAGACAAGGCACACAGGATTGGTAGTTCTGTTGCAAGGATTAGTTTTTCCCTTATGATTCTACAGTGGAGATGAGATTATTAAAAAACTTGCTGTACTTCATTCATTGCAGTCAAAAGCTGTACTACATATTGCCATACTCCTTTGAAAGAGACTGTTGATCCATCCACTGTATTTTATTTGGATAAATTTGAGACTGTCAGAAATGTTGTGGAAGGCTTTTGTATTTTTCCTGTCACTTTCCAACTCATATTTTAAACAGTAAGTGCTTAATGCATGTTGTCTAAATTGTGTTTTCCTCTTCACTGTGCTGCCTGTAGGACAGCCTACAGAGAGGAATGCCATGTCATGTGGCTGTTTTATTCTTGAGTGTCGTGTTACTCTTAATTCTGTGAGTGATAAATGCTGTGTAGGGAATGAAAAATTGAATTAAAAGATTAGGTATATGAAGCGAAGACAATTAATACAAGTATAAGTTTTATAGCCAAATTTTTAGCCATGCACATTTTATCATTCCTAAATTTTAGGATGCTGGGTTTTTTTGTTAGCAGTACTCTGGTGCCAATACTTGACCTCCAATAAGAACATTTTTGCTAGTGTTTTCCTGGTGAAAATAGCCTGGGTTAGCTTTTTAAAATTAGTTTAATGGTTTTATGTCTTAGGTAAGACATTGTTTTTGCAGGTCATGTTTTAAGAGTCTGCCTGTCCTTAATCATCTGCTGTTTATCTACAGCATTTGATATTTGAGTGGAAATCAAGCAAAATGGTGAAATGTAAAGATAATTATTTTAGGGTGTTTTGTTTTTTTTGTTGTTTTTTCCCTCTTTTTAGAACAAATTCTGTACAACATAAAACAGGAGTACAAACGCATGCAGAAGAGAAGACATTTAGAAAATAGTTTCCAGCAGACAGATCCTTGTTGTTCTACTGATGCACAGCCACATGCATTTCTCCTCACTGGACCAGCTTTGCCAGGTACTCAGATAATTCTGCGTAGTTTTCCTATGTTTTCTTAGACTCTGCTTGTGTAAACAACTTTTTCTAGTTACTTGGTGGTTTATGGCACCTTCTCACCAGTTACTGTTGTTTTTTGGCCATAAATTGTGTGTAATTCTGCTGTATTCTGTTATTTTGTCAGATTCCATTTGAGTAAATGGTTCTCCCTGTTACCTGTTGTGTTATGACACATTCCCACTACTTACTGCTGCTTTTTTTGGCAGTAGCACTATTGGTCTGAAAGATGGTAGCTTTGCATTTTAAAAATTGGTCAGACAAAAACCTGGCATTGTTTTCAGGAGACCATCCTGCCTGCTGTCACTGATACTGTAATAGGCTTTTGCAAAGCAGCAGGCACCAATATACTGTACTACAATTTTTATATATAATAGAAGCTTAAATTTGTATGTGGTAACTGCCATGTAAATGATGTTCACAGTGTTTGCGTGATGTTCCTGGGGTTTTGATGGTTGTGAGTGTTGTCCATTGCAGATGTCTTCCTTTTTGAGCATCCAGTCCTGCTTCAGTAGTAATTACGAGGATCAACTAGCAGAGCAAATCTTCAAATATTTTGTAAAGTTCCTTTAATGTAAAAGGTGTGAAAAAACCTGATTATAAAAAACTGGTTCTGATCTACTTGTAATTGTAAATTGGTATGCCCAAATATTTACTCTTAGGGACTTCATCTGCAGCATCATCACCATTGAAAAAAGAACAGCCCCTGTTTACTCTCAGACAAGTTGGAATGATCTGTGAACGTTTGCTGAAAGAACGTGAAGAGAAAATCCGTGAAGAGTATGAAGAAATTTTGACCACAAAACTTGCAGGTATCTTACAGTTCAGAATAACATAAGTCAGAGTGATTTTGAAAGCTTAAAACTTCTCTTATTTTTGTTATAGAATGTATGTTTTTTTCTGACCTAATCTGATGGAATGGGGTTGCATACATGACAGAAAAAATTATGTTTACTCCCTTTGATAGGTTTTTTCCTTCTGTGCTGCTTTGGATAGAAAGTATGACTCTTAGTTATTACTACTCAGTGAAGACAGTTGTTTTATTTCAGTTAGAACTTTCTCTTGCTACTGTGTCTGAATTGACAATTTCCCTTTCTTTTTTTCCCCCTTCTTCTTCAGAAAGACTGCCTGTAGAGAGCTCTTTTTGAAGGACTGTTTTGTTTTGTTTTGTTTTCTTCCTGCTTGGGAACTGACTTCCTTTTTCTGGAATTTGGCAAGATGACAGTACCTAAGATTTCCCTTTCTCTTCCCACTACTTAGCATTACACTGCTGCCAGCAGTGTTTGGTATCTGCTTGAGAGTCAGTTCAACTGTTTTTCTGATGCTCCATGTTGAATTCTTTTAGAATTCAGCTGAAATTCTTGACACCTGATGCCAGCTTATCTTTCCATCAAGATCATGCTAATGTCAACATTGTAAATATGACCTTTCTTCAGTTTTTGAGGTCCTTTACTTCTAAGCCTCTTGCTAGCATTTGAGCACCTAAATTCTTGTGCATTCAGAGGTAGGTGCTTTCACAGTATGATGTGGAGTCCAGTTTAATATTTAGTGTGATGATAATGAAAATCTGAGCACACTGTTCTGCAGGTATGCTTTTGAATACCTACAGCTGTTGTGCTTCCCACCTGAAAACACATCAGAATTAAAGTTGGCAGGTCTCTTCAAGTGGGAATAAAACCTTTTACAGGCATGCACATGCAGAAAGTCACCAGGCTTGTGGGTTGCTTGTGATAGTGTTGTCTCTGCACCCGAGATCCTGTTCATGTTCTGCACCTGCTGATCTGCCATTTCCGTGTGAGAAATTGCTATAGTTCTATGTCCCTCTTAAATCTGTGTCTGTTTAAAACTATAACTAAAGCCATGAATACTTCTGCTGCTTTGAGCCTGGTGTTCCATTTCAGTGTTGTTCTTTTTAACCTGCTTCAGCCTAATGAATTAGGACTCTATAGAACTTTTTCTGCTAATTTATGTATGTTAGGAATTGAGTATTTTCCTGTATTTTCTTAAATTCAGTTCATTTAGCAGGGTTCATAACCATTTGCAGACCAGATAGATTTACATTTCTTTCAGACACTTTTGGCGTACAAGCTTGTAGTTCTTTACAAACAGGAAGCCCCTCTGTCAAGTTTGTTAGATGTGCTCTGTCTCTCAGTCCCACAAGGAGCATTGTTGGGTTTGTTTTTGGGAAAGGGAGGGGATGCATTCTATCTGGGAGTTGTGGTTTAGTGAGATGATTTAGGTTTACTTGTTCTTACCATGGTGCTCACCAAAAGAGCAATTAGGAAGATCATGTTACTGCATCACATATATTAAGCCAGTAATACATTTTCAACATTATATGAGAATTTAAAGACTGGCAAAAGAATTTAGACATTCCCTACATGGAAGGCCAGTTATGGTTGTCTGCTGACAGAATGGTCATATCCTTTTCTAAACTTCATGCAGTAAGGTAATACTCCTTGTTACAAAAGTGAAGTCAAAGGAAATATAACTGGAAATTCCATAATGAATCTCAGTTTAATAGCTTCTTTCAAGTTACTTAACTGAATGTCTGCATCTTGGGTATTTTCTGAATCAGAGTTGTCATGTAGGTAGTTAGCCAGATATTGCCTATTCTTTCCTTCTTCCATGTTCCTTGCAAGCAGAGTTGCTTTTCATGCAGAAACTTTTCATGTTGGGTAAATGGAAAACTCAGATCATTGTAATGCCCTGATTTCTCTTTCTGCCTCTGTTACCTGAAACCGCTGTGTTAGCGCAAACTTGATTTTGCAAGAGCCTTAGCAAAACACTAGCTTGAAAGATTTTAAGGAATCTCTGAAGAACAGCCTTTTATAGTATTGTAATTGTATTTGTGTTCATGTCATTTAGCCACCTGACTTAAAATTTAGTTAGTATGTATATGATACAGTGATGTAAGTAATTGTGCAGTGTTCACTTAAATTCTCAAGTAGTTAACTGTAGACTGCTCCTACCTTTGGATTGCTTAACATCTGAATGTCACAAGAACGGGGCTTTTTTAGTAATTGGATTTAAAAAAATTTGCAAAGCCGTAGTTCTAACTAAGATGATGTTACAAAGCAGCTGTGTATGCCAACTTCTACCTTAATTTGCAAGTTTGATCTTGGCCTTTAATACATACTTCTGGGAAAAATTCTAGTTGGTGTTACTTTTTGAAAGGGTTTCTGTGCACTAGATCCTTCAGTCTGCTCTTTGTGTTATTTTGTTGTTTGGCTGAAGTCACATGGCTGCTGAACAGCCGCTGGTCAGAAGTGCAGTGAAGCAGGTCCTGCCTGTGGGCAGAGGGGAGCTGAGCTGTCCACGGTGACCGCAGGCCCCCTTGGTCAGGGATGAATGTCCTTCAACCTTTGAGTCCACTCTGAACTT
This sequence comes from Geospiza fortis, assembly GCF_000277835.1. Taxonomy (NCBI): domain Eukaryota; kingdom Metazoa; phylum Chordata; class Aves; order Passeriformes; family Thraupidae; genus Geospiza; species Geospiza fortis. Next base: position 6,146,042 of record NW_005054328.1, on the reverse strand, counting down.
GGGGCTGCTGCTGCACTGCTTGCTGATTACTGACACCCTGTTTACTTCAAAGGTGAAGCTCATCCCTGCAAGAGGATGGGACTTTATTGGGGCAAACCTGTGGGACTAGGAACCACTACAAATCTAACTGCATTTTTGGTTGAAGATTGCCTTCTTTGACCTTGCCCTTTTCTCAGAACACCCCACATTGCTGCACATGTATTTTTCCACAAGGGAGGAAGGGGAATGGAGAGGAGCGGCATCTGGTAGATATTACTCTCCTTGTTCAATTTCCTAATTCTGAAAGGTGATATCCTGCTGATGAGTGTAGTATTAAAACTGAATAAAATATTGCAAATGTATTTGTATGGATGTGTGTATAGAAAGAATAACCTTTCTGGGAAGTAACAGTTCAAACAGTGCTTAGTTCAAAGCCAAGTATGTTTCATATAAAAATTTCATTTCAGATGACACAGTAACTGTTTCCATGCAATCCACAATCAACTATATGTCTCCCATAGCAGCTGCTTCTGTGATTAGAATTACTCAAAAGTTAGTCACTTAACATTTCATCCTTTTAGTTTCTTGTTTGCTTTTGATTTTCTGGCAGTCAGCAAATACAATTTCTAACTCTGTAGCAAATCCCTTTCCTGTACTTTTGTGTTTCCATTTCATTAAATTAATTTTCTTACATCTGGTAGTGGTAGAAGCAGACAAATTATGTTTCCACCCCTAGTACTGACCTTTATGCCATGTTTTCTACTCTGCTCCCATTATGGATCTGTAAAATGGGCACACTTCATTTCTTCAAAATACAGTGTGTGATACTTAGCAAGTGTGAGGTATATTGAGATCTTTGTTACATGCAGCATAGTTCTCTTTGAGTTTACTGCCATCTTTCTCATTTACAGAAGTTTGTATGGGAGAGTCTTTTAATTAAGGGGACATTAGCTTAATTGTTCTGGAGGATAAAAAAAGAAATGGCAGCTATGAACTGTATTAAGTTATTTAAAACTACTGCTAGTTTGGGGGTGTGTTTAACTTGTATGACTTTGGTGTATAAAAATTAGCCCTCAGTAATTTTCTGCTGGATTTAAATTTAATACTCATACTTGTAATGTTTCATCCTTGCAGAACAATATGACGCATTTGTGAAGTTCACGCATGATCAGATCATGCGACGATATGGAGAACAGCCTGCCAGTTGTGAGTATCTCTTTCTTCTGGTCTCCGTAGCAGCATTGAATTACCAAGTGTTCAATAATTTAAATGGCCATTGTTTGCTGTTAAGCTGCTAGGCCCCAAGGTAAAATATTCCAAACTGAGAATATGGAGTATTGAGATTGAATGGGAGGTGTGAGAGAAAATGCAGCTTGTGTTTAAAACATCTAGACCTGGTTTCCCATAGCATGCTGGAGTTTAGTTTTGAAACCAGTTTTGATACTACCATAGAAGGTTTGCACAGAGCTGATACTTGTTAGTGCTATCATTAACTCTTCTTTTTTTTTCTCTTTCCAGATGTTTCATGAATCACACTTTCTGCATATGTGGGCTGCCCTATACACCCTGTTATATTGTTGCAAGCTGTCCCCGTAAAGACTTGCAGCAATGCCATATTTTTTCCCCCCTGTGAACACAGGTTATTTCAAGCTTTTGTCAGTGGCAACCACTCTTATGCAGCAACTGGTTTTGGAGTGCTCCCTGATGTCAGTACCACCTGGATGTGGACCTTTGCTACCTGTAATAATACCAGTGGCCTCATTTGCTGTATCATTACGATTTGGCTTCTTATGTTAATAAGTTTGAAAAAGTAAAGGATTAAAGCTGGTGTTCTAGAAGTTGCCCTTCACTGGTTGTGTAAATAAAAATGTAGAATGACACTTCTGACTGAAGTTAGTGTGGTTTTCATAACTGTGCACTACAACAGAACTGTAATCACAGTTAAGTTAGAATGTAATCCCAGGACAATTTTAAGCAAATAGCCCACAGTACTGCCTGTGAAATAGTGAAGGAGGGCATTTCTGTATTCCATGACTTTTTTGGGGGTTAAGAATGGGTTTATATGATTTCTCATTTTTGTAGTTTTTATTTATTCTATCAGTCTTTAACAAATGTTTATTGCTGCAATTTTTCAGTGTATCATTGTTTTACTGCCCTTGTAGTACTGGAATTTAGTTGGAAGAATAAAACATTTACTTCTAATCTGTTTGTTTTTAATATGCAGGTGGAACTTTTGCTGTGTATGAATAAACTTAAATCTGAGTGTTTAAATGAAAACTTTATTTACTAGCAATAGTGGGTGGGTCAGTTTTAGATCAGGAGAAGGAGGTGGATTAAAATCTCAGGTCATTCTTCAGAGACAGAAATCTTTCTTAAATCAGCTGTAGTGTTTTATGTTGAGGAAGCTTGTTTGGTACAGAAGGGACACAAAACTGGTGATGTAACTTGCTGCAGCTGACTCAAACAGCAGCTGCACTTGCCTTCCTTCAGATTTCAGTGACACATTAAAGGAAATCTGTTCATGAGACAGAGCAGGTGCATGTACTGCAAGCTGGAATAGTGTAGCTGTTGCAAGAGCTGAAGGTGTGTAATGCCTGTTGTTGAGAGCCTTGTTGGATACATTCAGCTGTTGACAGACTGCTGTGTTGCTGCTGCTGTCTGGGCAGTGCTGGGTCTCTGAATCACTGCAAATTTCCTACATGGCAAGTCTAGATCTGTGTGTTGTGGGGTGGGAGTATTGCTACCAAAGGCCTTCAGTTACCTGCTCTGGGGACAAGAAAGCAGTTCCAAAATAATAATTTAATTATAAACTGCCGTCTTCTCTAATTTACTGTCAGCTTCTGGTTAAAGGGAAGTCTGCTCTGTGATAGATCTATGTCCCATCTCAGATTAACAGAGGAATTCGAGCTGAAGCTGGTAGATGAACTTGGCAGTTGGCTCATGCTTACTTATGGTATGAGAGAAACCTTGTGATGAGCTCTGCTGCTTGGTGAACTCTGTCACTTAGGAGTGAGATTGAAGGTTCAGAATTGGAACATTGCCACAGTATCAAGTATTTTCTGCTCACTTCCCTGAAACTTGTCTTGCCTAAATATTTGGATTATCTCTATTTTCAGAATCCCAGAAATGAGAAATCTCTGCTAGACTCCCCTCCTCAGGTCTTTGTCACTGAAGATAAAACTGTCAAGGGCTGTAATTTCTGTTGTCTGCCTTGAAGTCCTCAGTCCCTCTCCTTCCTGCTCCTCACTTTTTGACCTCCTTTTATTAAATTGCCCAAGCTAGGAAAATCACTGCTGCTAGCTGGACCACCATGCAAATTTTGGCATCCTCATGCATCTCATGTATTTTCTGTGTTCTTACCTTTTTTTTTGGGATATTAAGATCTATAAATAAGAAGTGATGTCATGCTAGCACCCAGCCACTCCTGTACTGCTCCAAATTTATGCCTAATAAGCAGTCTTGTGGCAGATGAAAAGCATGGCACCGTGGGTGCTGATGTATCACAGCTGTGGTATGCTTAATTTGTGCCTGTTTTGGAAATGAGGTTGCATTCTTTGAAATGTTTCATTTTTTAACCTGCTGCTTGTTCTCTCTTGAACTTCAAACTGGCTCCTTTTCCTAATCTCAGTGCCAGTATCTAGTGTGATGAATCACACATGAAAGACTTGGTCTAACAAGAGTCATACTCTTCAGTAGGAAAATGGCTGGCAGCTTGATGGCTGTTGAAAAAACTAGGGAGGTTGGGGTACTGTGAGGAGCCAGCTAGTGCTTGAAAACCAACCTGCTTTGCAGAACCTTTTCAAAGGCTTTAGAGTCAAGGAGAAATGGGTACAGTTCTGTAACCATGCAGTTCGTGGCACTACACTTTGTGGTGGCCACATGTAGAATATTTCTGTTATGTGTATGTAACTGCAGTCTTACCCAAAAGCCAAGCAAGCTGAGAACAGTTAATTGGAACTTAACAGAGTGAAACCAAAGATCTTGGTTAAGCTGTTTTTAAGGTAGTGATGTATTTCTTTCCAAGCAGATCTCAGTTACTGTGTACTTGAAAAGCAGCATGTATGTCGTGTGTGTTGATTTTTGTGTCTAGGTGTGAGACCATATAACCATAAGATCATTCAGCAATTTTCAGGGTTGCAAAGGAAGGAGATTCAAGCAATCTTTGTGTACTGATGTTTAAGATTTGCCTGTGTACACTTGAACAGCATGACCAGTCACAGATTCTGCTTAAAAAACTCTGTTTTGTGAAAGCTCTCTTTGTTCCCGAGTTGGGAATTGGGAAGGATTTAAGCTTTGACTCCACAGTGGGGAGAAAAAATGGAGGCTGGTGAAGTATTAAAAGTTTATGCTCTTGTTAACCAGTGCTTGTGACTTGGAAGTCATTCTCAGTGATGAAATGGCTTTTACAGGCACCTGGGCTGTTCTTATAGTTTATTGCTGTTGTAGGCTTCAGGATAAAAAAAAAATTACAAAGTTTGTGTTTGAAACCAGTAGTGCAGTAGTGTAAAGAAGTGTCAAAGAACAGCATCTGTAACAGTAGAGAAAAAGGGTTGGAAAATTATTTTAGTGAGTGTTAACTTGCATTCAGGTCTGATTTTTGGCAGTAGTTCTGTTGAAAGATGTGGCTACCTAAGAATATGATACAGTTAGTTCAGAGGTGAGGCTTTACACTAGACTTTCAGAACTACTACAGACATTAGCACTTTGGGGTGTTTTTGTCCTGTTTTCTTTAAGTGAACATTGCAGACTGTGAAGATTTTTTGGAATGTCTGCAAAACATGTAATTACTATGCAGACAGTTGTAGAAACTAATTTTTAATTTTCCAGTTGAAATTTGTTTCAGCTAAGGTATATGAGGGTGTCTCAGCTGTTACTGATGTTGGTTCCAGATTCAGTGATGTTAAGCTCTTTCCAGGAAAGTAGGACTGATCGCAAAGTCGAGCTTCTGAAGAAAGAAAGGTGAACTAAATTAAATTTATGACCAGTTTAGTTTGTGTTTTTAACTGTTCAACCTTCTTACCCTCCTTGCTGAAGAAAATGAAGCACCAAGTACAGATTTGATCTGAGAAACCATATGTAGCACAGCAAATGTGACTTTAACCGTACAAATCTGTTATTAGTTCAAGGGAAGAAACAGCCATTAACTATTCATTTTACTGTTTTAATGTCATGTTGCCTGCACATTTGGGGATTAAAGGCCACACACTGTTGAGGCTGGTTTCTCTTTATTTCTGAACATTTTACCCTCTGGGAGTGTGAAAGTTACCTGGGGTGAGTTTAGCGGAGGGGGGTGGCAGGAGACAGCCACACAGCAAAGCACTTGGCTTCTTGTCCTCTTGCACATCATGGAGACATTTGGTGCTGCTCCCTTTCATTTGTCAAGTGTGTTTGTGAGATAAATGGGGTGAGGTTCAGGATGGGGGTGTTGAGCCTTCCCCTCTGCTGAAATGCCTCGCTTTCCTCTCTGCTGCTGGAAAACTGTCTGTGTGTGTTATTGAACCAAGTCCCCGAGCCTGCTCACCAGGGAAGAATGGGAATATTTTACCTGCATCTTGAAACTTTTGCAAGTGCTCCACTGCAATCCTAAAAGTTCATGCTGTTTTTTTGTCATTGTTTCCAAGTTGTACGTTCTGGCAGTAGAGTCTGATAAGCTCCTCCTCCTCCCCCTTCTGAACTGGCTGGCAGCATTTAGAACCAGACCCCCACTTATACACAGCAGGTCGTGTTGCTGTGACTCTGCAATTCCTGCAGCTGGAAAATACACTCAGAGAGGGCAGGAGTTGTGTATTTAAAACAAGCCTGACATCTCTTATATACATTGCTGGGGAAACAGCTGGCTGAGTTACTGGTTCTGTAACAGGACCTCCCCTCCCCAGTACAGATCTGGCTTATGGAAGTGATTGTGGAGGGTTTATCAAAGCACAGCAGATGCACTGCTCTGGAGGGCAATGCAGCTCTTCCCATTTGGTTCCTAAGGCTTTTCCCATGGTTGAAGAACAGGGCACAGACACTGGTATAAACACATCTGCTCCTTAACACAGAGTCAAGGGTAAAGGTTGGTCTGAGAAGGCTTTTTGAAGACTGATTATCAGATGAACAGTGCTGGTACACGCTCAGCCTACATTGCTTTTCACACAGCTGTTTCCTTTGCCTGCATGCAGCACAAACCATTGGCAGAGAGGGAGGTTACAACGTGCTTTAGGTGGGGATTTTCCTACCTTCCACCCGATGCACAACTGCCACGGTCTCAGTCTGCTGCCACAAGTTTTCCTAACAGCAGGAGTCAGCTAGTACCCATCAACTTCAACTAGAAAAAGGATTTCAAACAGTTCACTTTTGCTCTTGCCAAAGGGCAAAACTTGGCATCTTCACAATTATTCTCTCTTCTTCCTCAAGGAGTTTTTAGGGAGTTAGGACCAGTTTGGAAGAACACACAGCAGAGGCTGAACATGGAAGTTCATTGTCTTCTTTAGCATACTTGGTTTATTTATTTTTAAATTGAGTTCGAGGATCAAGGAGGCATTTTATAATAATGACTCAAATCCTATCAGCTTATAAGGATGTTAATAATACTGCTTCATCACTTTTTGGCTGACACAGCCAGTGTTGTCCTTTTGGCTTGCTAGTCTGAGTTGTATCAGCGGGCTGTTAAATATTACAGATCAAAGAAGACTGGAACCGGCACAACAATACAGTATTTGGAACATGAGCATTAATACAGCAGAACATTACACAGGGAAGATGAGCATTAAAAAACATCTCTATTCAAGCCTGCCCAGGCACTCAGAATGTATCTCACAACATTCAGGCACTGATGACTTTGACTGAGTATGCAAAATTAGCGAGAAGTAGAGTGGTGGGAACAGAGCCCTTGCTCTGTTGGGAAATTTATTAGCACCTTGGTGGCACATTAACAGCCTCCCCATGTCAGCCTTGCCACATGGTCAGTTTTCTGCTTGCTGGGCTTTATGAAGCCCAGGAGCTCCAGTTCAGAAACAGCTCGAATAAAGCGAGCGCTGGACATGTCAGTGAAGGAAAGAAACCAAGTACACTTTTGATGAGACAGTGAGAGACACTGTTCTCTTCTAGGAGGGCAAGATTTCTAAGTCATGGTAAGCACAGATTTCAAAACGTGTTGCACAATAAAATTGTTGGAAATAAGGGCAGAGCACGAGCCGCCTACAGAAACACCAATCTTCAATCTGATCAGTAGTTCTGCCATATGCATATGATGTGACAGCAAAGGAAGAGTTCCTTTTCCCACTGCTAAGAGAAAGCCTACAACCACAGCAAATCTGTCTCAGAAGTGTCTCAGAAGAATTTATACTTTTATGTCCCTTGACAAAAAAATGGATAGATAATTATAGAGATTTTTTCTGAGGTTTCATGGCACCACCTTCTCCTTTTTATTCACTCTGCCTTTGTTGCTTTCTCCTTGACATACAGGTTTATATTCCTGAGTTAGAGATTAAATTTATTGTGAGTGACAATTAACAGTAGAGCTTGTAAAAAAGGAAGGGCCAGGAAAGCCAGGTATAGTATTAGAGCATATAATTATCATTCCTTTAGTTAAGCCTATTTTTGCACAACTATTCATTTCTTCTCTGTGGCAGCACTACTGCTGTAGCCATGAGGTTTGGTTCTAATGCTCATCTATTAAATATTTTTAGACTCAGTTCAGGATCAGGACAAAGTAACAAGCAGAATGGGTGTCCTGTGCAAAGTAAGTTCTTAACTGCAAGGTACTGGAACATAATGAACTACTGCTCTATTTCTCCATGTGCTCTCTAGGTCAGAGCCCTCCTCCCATCTGTTCCCCAGTAATGCTCTACCCCTATCCAGCAGCTATACCAACTCTCTGATGATTTACCCAAACAGTTTCAACTTGTTTTATGGACTTTTGGTTCTGTTTCAGATCCAAACACCTCCTGCAGACCAAAGCTGCTCTCTTACCTCACCCTTCCCAGCCCAACTATTTCAACTGATCTATTTCCTAGACATTTTCAATATATTAAGGCTATTTAAAGTAATTTTTCTGAAATTCATCAGTGCACATGAAACAATAATACAGGGGTATTTTAAAACCCCTGGTTCATAAAGCCTGTAAGCTTTCCATGTCAAACTTGAGAAAAATGAGAAAGGATACTGGATAACATCATCCACCTGGTCTGAGGAAGCTTCATCTGCATTTGGTTCCTCAGCTGCCATCACCACAGTTGAGAAAGCCTAGAGAAAAGCAGCACAGATTTATTCCAGTTCATAGACAGATAGATCTGCATATAAAATAGTGACCTCTGAGCTGAAAGCTATCACTCAGGGGGAATAAGATCTTGGAAGGAGAACTCCAGGAGTGTGTCAGTTCAGCAGCAATCAAAGAGCAAGCAAAGTTACACATTACCATGGCAGGAATACAGAATGCAAGACATCACTCTCTGAACTCCTGTGCCTGCATTTTAAATCTCAAATGGTTCTGGGTCCTGACCCATTCTCAGAGAAACTACAGAACTGAAAAAATATTCTCAAGGTGAGACTGCTTAAATATTTTGGAGAAGTGATAGAGGTAAGTTGGCCGTGAAGAAATCTATAAAACTGAGGGACAGCAAGAGTCTGGGTAGGAATATACAATACACAACCAGCAGCAGCAAACAAAACACAGCTGGAAGAAGTAAAAGGAGTATCCTCTAAACTGCAGGTGGTTAAGCTACAGAGTTTCTTGCAGAGGATGCTGTGGTTGCTAAAATACACTGGTAATGACATCCAGGTAGGTTTACAAAATACGGAAGAACCACTCAAGTTTAGGAAACCTTAGAGCTAAAATGTGATTGTTAGCCAGGGAGACTTTATCATATTAATGTATGTTCTCTTGCTATATTCTCTCTGCTTTTGGCTACAGTATGAGACAGGTTATCAAGCTAGAAGGACCCAGGCTTTTCCTGGCACAAGCATTCTCTCCAAGAGCCCCCCTTGCCTGTTTCCATAAAAGTGTCACAGAATACTTAAAGACAAAAAAAAAAAGAAAGGCAATTTTGTTAAGCACAAAATCTGACCTGTGCTGAGCTTAAAATAGAAGCAGAAGAAAAATAGTTTCATCAGAGATTAACAGAGCTGGAAATAAATGATTCACAATAGAGAAAGACTTATTGGAGTTACTGTGGGTTCTTGTGGATAAAGGTATGCAATGATTCAAGCTCTCAGAAAGGGCACTGAAGAAAAGCAGACATGCAGCAAAAAGGTAGATCAGAATACTGAAAGCAGGTGAAGGCACTGTTTGCATCACATACCTCTAACCAATCCACGAGATTGATCAATCTGCCACATTCCAAATGAAGCTTATACACTATGCATATGTCAGGGGCTTTGTTAGAAATGCCTCCTCCATCATATCGCAGAGCTTGGTTCTGATGAAAAAAATTGAAGGCAGTAACTTTGATCAGTGTCTAATCTTGAGCAATTCCAAGGGCTAGACAGAACATCATTTCAGGTAATTCAGATAGTAGGTATTTTATGCAGATGTTTACTGTTTGTGTGTTTAATGGCACGTTGATGGTACAAAGGAAAAAAAAACCAAACCAAAACCAAACAGGAAAATAAGCATACTATTAAAAAAAAACCAACAAACCCCCTCCATAGCTTCTTCACTCCTGGTGTTCCTTCTGTAACACTTATGCAGCATCTGCTGTAATGAGTGATTACCTGATTATTCTTTTATGCATTTTTTCTGCTAGTTCTATTTACATATGAGAGAGAAATACTCCATTTTATGGAGTCAGGAGAAGAAACTAGTCATGATTTGCCATGTAGAAAATAGGAAAGTGTAATTTTTCCCCCAGCCCCCTGAAAGGAAGAGGAAGACTTACTATAGATCTGTCATATGTACTAAAAATAATTGCTTCACTCATCTCAGAGTTTTGTCATTGAAACGTAACAATCATTTATCTCTGTCTTGAAACTCAGCATCTGTAAAGGCAAAAGTCTAATTTCTCACTAAGTATACTATGTTTCAGGAAATTCATGAAATTATTAAGGTTGGAAAAGCCCTTGCAGATCATGTGAGTCCAACGATTACCCCAGCACTGCCAAGGCCACCATTAAACTGTGTTCTTTACTGCCACATCCACATGTCTTTTAAATCTCTCCAGGGATGGTGAGTCCACAACTTCCCTGGGCAGCCTGTTCCAATGCTGATTCTTTCCAGGAAGAAATTTTTCCAAATATCCAACCTAAGCCTCCTTTGGTGCAACTTGAGGCCATTTTCTCTTGTCCTGTTGCAGATTCCCTGGGAGAAGAAGCCAACACCCCCCTGGCTACAGCCTCCTTCAGACAGCTGTAGAGAATGATAAGGTTCCTCCTGAGCCTCATTTTCTCCAGGCTAAACAACCCCATCTCTCTCAGCTGCTCCTCAGAGGACCCTTCCCCAGTTCTTTGTCCTTCTCTGGACATGCTCCAGCACCTCAATGTCTTTTTTAAAGTGAGGGGCCCAGCATTGGACACAGAACTCAAGATGCAGCCTCACCATTGCAGAGTACAGGGGGACAATCACTGCCCTGGTCCTGCTGGCCACACCACTGCTCATCCAGGCCAGGTGCCATTGGCTTTCCTGCCCACCTGGGCACAGCTGGCTCATGTTCAGTCACGCTTGACCAGCACCCCCAGGCCCTTTTCTGCTGGGCAGCTTTCCAGCCTCCTGGATTCAAGGTCATCAGCACTGAACCATGTACTTGGGAAGTTGAGGGCACTGGAGCCAGAGGCAAAAGTCTCTGCACAGCTGCAGAAATTTACAGCATTTCCTTTCAGTTTCATGCTCTTTAAGTCAGCTGTCTTAACATGAAAACAACCACTGATCATTCCTTTCAGGTCACAGAAGTTTGTTCTAAAACACCTTCATATGCTAGTAAAATATACAAGCAACTTTAGGGAAGTTATAAAGCTGTAGCAATGACAGATATCTTCAAAAGAAAAATGCTTTTCAAGACAGGAAAGAAGCCTAAGCAAAAAAATTTTGCTCAAGAATCTGTAGTTTACCCACAGATCTCAATACCTGCAATTTTTGAGACTCAGTTCTAGTTTGGACTCTGTCACTTATGAGACATTTCACAATTTACAGAACATCTAGCAATTTTCAAGTTTATTTACTCTCCTCTACAAGGAACATAAAAGCTATAGACCTTAGGTTAGTATCTGTCAGTTCATTACAAGAGGGTTTCCAGAAAAATTCAGAGAAATATAGCTAACCCCTCACAGTGTTACAATGCTGACATTAGTTCATCAGGAACTCAGGGGTATTATGGTAAAGTTCTGTAACTCAGGAGTGTACCACAACAGTTTCCAATACTCCTGTGTTAGTACCTGGCACACATGAGGTTACACTTTTGGCTGATCTAGATCTAGAGACTCACCACTGCCCAAAAGGACAACACTACACCCTTCCCTTTCCCCTCTCCTACAGCACCCAGCTCTGTGGTTTTCTACTACTCACCCATGTGCCAACCTGGCAATGCTGGACCTTTTGCATTGCTTTTCTAATTTTAAGGTCAGGACAGTTAACCAAGAGAGGATGCAACTTTCAGAGCAACTGCACACTCCTGGAACAGGCTCATCTGTAGCAGCACCTGAGAGATCCCAGCCTCCCCTGTGGTACCTGGGCCAAGCCTCTGCAGAGCAGTGGAGGGAGCTGGGAGGGAGCTGCAGCTGCCAGTGGGGAAACCTCAGCTCTGAGGCTGCAGCACACGTGTGGTCCTGAGAGGAAATACCCAGGCTGACAAGCAGGAAGCTGCCCTACAACGAGCAGCCAGCTGTGAATCCATCTGTGCAGCACAGAGGGGCTGCTCCCAAAAGAACAGAACAGGAGTGGGAGCAACCCAGAACACAGCTGATGAGGAATTGCTCTTGCCTGACCCTGCCCCAAGGCTAGACAGAGGACACAGCATACCTT
>NW_005054328.1:6103882-6134089 GCF_000277835.1 Geospiza fortis | reverse complement strand
GGGAGCTGGTATCCCAAATTTCAGCTTGTTAAATTTTCAAGGGATCAGGGAAACCAGAATTACACTGGGTTTGATGCAGGTTTTTTTGGGTTCTCTTCTCCCCCCAACCTGATAAATATGACCCTTGGCTCATGCTTTGCTAAATAACTAACTGGACTCCTGTAAGCAGTGCATCACAAATTAATCATTCACTGGTACTCTACTGAACCACTTTTCTGTCCTGGCCTTCTGGAAGGCCTTCCTGGCCTTCTTTAGTTTTGGAGAACTTTGCTCTGGTCACAGTGCAGAAAAACACAAACCATGCAGAAGTCATAGACAGATAATATTTGACTCACTTGGATCAAAATGCTAAGCAAGGTACTCAGCCAATACTGCTACTGTTAGAAGCTATGCCAAAACTTCACAATCTTCTCAGAAAACACTGGAAATATGTTAAAGCATGTCCAAGTACAAAGTACAGGATGACAAAGGGCTTTAAATCTTGTCAACTCATCAAAGAGAACAGAATACTTATTAAAGACAGTAGTTAGATTTTCTTGGTTGTCCTAGTCTATATATTTACAAGTTTTCTAAAAATATAAATTACTGAGGTTCATATTAGGCTTTTTTAATGGTAACTTGCTAACTACTGTTCTCACAAATAAACTCTGTAAATGGTTTTAGTAATAACTCCTGCACACAGCAAAACTGATAACCCTCATTCAAATCGAGGACAGTGCCAGCAAACCCAATACAAATCAGATTTCAATACAAATGTAGATTTCAAAGGCTGATCTTTATCAGCCTTTACAGTTCCTGATAAGTGTTAGCTTTGATTCAAGTAGTGCATTACTCAGATACAGCCACAACCAATATTTTCTTCAAAATTATGATCCGTTTTTTAGGAAAAATGTTAGGCAATAAGAACAAGTTCAAGCACCTTCTATAATCAAGTAAAAAGAAATGTATGTTCACTCCTTTTCCAAATCCTAGTCTATGTCTTTCTTTTGGTCATCCTTTCAGTTTGACTTATGAAGGAAGTGGAGAACAGTCTGCTTTTCTCTTATAGAAAAGGAGAGGGTTAAGCTGATCCTTTTCTTGGACTCAGAAAACATAGGATATCAATGTACAACAAGGATTAAAATAAAATTATAGAGGAAATCAAAGGACTTGGTCAAATACGCTGTAATTATGCTATTTTAATGTTATGACTCCACCTGAACAGCCTTTACCTTACAGCTAATCTACATAGTGAGGACTGAGCACCAGCCCTATTAAGAAAGTCTCTGGAAAAAGTAACAGACACTTTATTTTTCCCTGTGGACAGTCATCCTAATTGCAGTGGAGGACAAAATTAGTTTTCTGCTACATCTACAGAAGAAAGAAAATATCATGGCTAGAACACGCTCTGAAAAATGGATTCCTCCTACAGAACTCTTCCCAGAATTACCTTCGCCAGACAGATTCCCCAGCTCCTCGAACAAAGTCCCCAGTTGCTTATCAGCACTTGCTAGTTCTCTGCAAAAACAGCCGAGTATGTGCCAAGATTCATGAAACAGCAAACTCAGCCTTGCACACCATGCTCACAGAGCCTTGCAGCAGAGTCCAGCACTGGAGCAGTTTCTCACCTTGAGGTACCAGTGGGGGCTGTTCAGAGCCGTGTGCAGCGCGGTCCTGGGGGCAGCGTTCAGGTGCCCCCGCAGAACGGCGGCGGCGTTGAAGTACATGATCTCATGCAGGGTCCTTTCATCTGCAGGAACAAGGTATCTTCTGGAAAAGCATGAGGTATGGGGGGTGTGAGGGAGACACAAGCTTCAGCTGAAGGGAAACAACACAAGTCTACTGCTGTCAGACTATAAAAATGCACGTTTTCCATCCAGTACTGAAAAATCTCTGGAAAACAAGATGAACTGCACTGAAATAAACTTTTAAGCAGAGAAGTCTGTTATTATCAACCCTATATCTAATGGATTTAGCACAGAACTCTAGCTGGGACACTGACAAATTCAAAAATAAGGGCAGCAGCTACAATGCTAGCCCAGTCAAGTACTCCACAGATCTTATTTATCCATCTTAAGGCCTCACCATGAGTCTCTGCTCATCTTGGCCTTCCTAGCTGAAGCTTTTTGCTTGGCAGTGATACTTCTGTTAGCTTCTCTGCCTCCCCCCCCACCCTCTATAATTAACAAATGCCTTCATCTCTTCCCCCACCACAACAAGCCTTTCACATTTTCCACTGCAGAGCTGCCTCCAAAACTGCATCTGCTATGGCTTGCTCACCAAAACAGTTCCCAAAATGGACAGGATATCACACTTGACATCTGTACAGTTTTGTAAGCAGAACAGATCAGCAAAGATTAGGGTAAAGACTCTTGACTTTATTTTGCCACTTATACCCACTCCTCCCTCAACACTGTCTCAACAGCCAAAGTAGGTTGGTCCATTTGTATTCTAATTATTTCAACTGATCTCTTGGAAAAGAGGTGTGGTTTGTTTGGTTTTGGTTTTTTTTAGTTATTATTTTTAAAGCCCTCAAAGAAAGAATAGGAAGAGAAAAAAAAGTGTGCCACAGGGAGCGAGACACAATTTTGACAAGATTAACATGTTAGTAAAATTTCATTTGCAACTTATAGTGCAAACTAATGCAGGAATATAAAACAGGAAGGCTCACCTTACAAGACTGTCTATATAGTCAACAACTTCAAAACGAAGCATTTCAAACTTTGTCAGTTTCTTAGACCTCCTCGATTCCTTCAACTCCAACAAAGTCTTTAAAAAAAAGTGGTGCATAAGACTACATGGGAGGCAGTTATTCTCTGGAGAACACAATCTATGTGTTTAACATGTATAATTAATTTTTGCTGGCACGTTCTCACTGATGATGTTTGAAATGTAATCATGCAGTTATTTTTATTTAGGCCAATGTATTCAGTTCTCAAACCCGTAGGAGTTTGAGAAATTCAAAGAAATATGTGTTAGGCAGAATGTCTAAATTACAAGTTAAATAAAAACATCTAATTTGCATTTTAAAATCCTGGTTTATGATAGATTATTTTCTATAATTTTCTATGTGTCAGGAAGGCCTGAAATACATAGTTGGTACTTATTCATTCATTTTTAAGATGAGACATTCACACACAACCCTTTACTCAGAGCTCCAGCAAGCTGGGAAGAACTAACCATGAACATTTTAAAACATTAATTTAAGGAACCAGTCAGTAAAGCCTAGGCAGGCCTAACCTTCTGAAGGTGATAAAGGTCTGTCTTCTTCTGGAGCTCCTTTTGTGGCGATACGGACACACCTCGTTCTTGGGAAGCTTCTGCTACTAGAACAAAACTAATGTTTTATATGTGGGGTAGACTTTTCCTACATAAACCTCCTAACCCAAGCAATCTTCAAAGTACTCAGTAGTTCCTTGTTCACACAGACCCAACCACAGGCAGCTTTTGGGTCTTGCATCTTGCAGAAGATTGTTAAAAAAGGAGTCTGCAGTACAGCTTAGCCAACAGTGATTAAGTAACGATACAGCCCTGAGCAAGGGCCCAGCACAAGCCTTGCACATCACTTTAATTCTGTTTAGGTCATCCTAGGTCATACCCTCAACATTTGTTAATTTGACAGATTAGGACTAGGTACTACTCATGCTTTTGGAATATTCAAAAAGGCACATGCTGCATTTTTTTTCCTTCTCATGTGCAGAAAAATAATGAATAAGAAATGAGTTCTCCCTACCTAATGCAGCAACTGCAACCAGAGCAGCAAACAGAAGCATGCTAAGGCACTTCATTGCCCAGTTTTATTCTCACCTTAATTTATAAGAAAATTACATCTTCATGGAAACGTAGTTTGGTGATCAATTACACCAATTATTAGTAATTTTTAGGCAAAAACATAAAAGCAAAACCTCCCAAAGCACAATCAGTGCCAGGATGAGTGATAATCAGAAAAAAAGGAATCTAGATTTCTTGCCTTATTCAAGAAGATGGCAGATGGAGATTCCACCCACACATCACAGGTAAAGCTCTATCAGCAGTGACAATCATGATATTTAAAAGCTTTTTGGTGACCTGCAGAGAACAATTTGGTATCTTCCAGGGTCCCATGGACATTCATCTGAGTGTTGAAGACTTCAAATCAGAAAACTTCCTCTCCACTAGTACACCAATACATTTTTTTTTATTTTCCAAATCCTGCAGCTCAAAATAGACTGAATGTGAAGATATTTTGTTTGTTCAAGCTTCATGATTTTATGTTTTTCAGTTCATTAGGCAGTCAGGACAATGGACTCTGTTGTTGTTATAAATTACAGTATTTTGGACTATCCTTTCACTTTAAGAGCTCTGTGGGCAATTTGGGTACATCACATTTCTGGCAGACATCTGAGAACCCTCACTAAAGATCAACACCATCACATAAAGTAAAAAGTTATCTAACTCAGCAATCTATTCACGTACAGTATATCTTAACTTCCCCTTCTCACTTCTCCTTTGGAGCTTAAATTAAATCCACTTTGAAAAGAAATGAAGATCATTCATGGATTTAGTAGACCTTCTCTATTTTAAACTCATCTTCAAATCCTAAGTAAACATAAATACTGTCTTTTTTGCTTTATAGTTCTGCAAGTTCTGAATCCCCAGAGCTGTTGTTCCTTATTTATTTCCTCAAGGTAAGAATCCAACTACTTAAAAGCCTTTTGCTTGAATTCTTTTTTTCCAAACTAGACAAACCTTTGGTTTTCCATCATAGTTCAGATTCCTCAGTGCTAGTACCAGCAGTGACATACACAGCTTTTTCAAAGTGATGACCTATTTTCTCTACCACAGCTCTGCTCTTACTACAAGTATTAAAAAATACATGGTACAGACAAGAGCTGATTCTTTTGGACAACCCCCAGTTAACTCTACAGTGTGATGTGACTACTTTAATTAATACTGACTGTATTTGGGGGTTGTTGCCTACTTGTCCAAATGCTGTACAGTAACAACACTGGTAATGAGCTTAATTAATATGCATAAAACAGACCAGATTATAACCAATTAATCTTCAAAAGCCAATCTTTGTGGAGTGCTTCTCCATAATGCAGGGAAAGCAACAACATTCCTATTCCAGAAGAATGCTGGGATACATCATACTCGTATTTCAGAGAAAATGCAGCAGTTTCAGTTAACCTGCTTCTGAAAGACAGAATGCTGCTACTCATTTGCCTTGCCAAATTTTGAAATATGTCCTGGATCATGAACAATCAGTTCTAGGGGCTTGACAGGCCACAGCCTGTCAGCAGAGCTGACAACTGCCACTTGGGGTCCTAAGCTCTGAACGTGCAGGGGAAGGAACCTTACAAACATTTGGATTAAATTCCATGTCATAAGGACTGCTTATGCAGTCCTTGCCTGTCTGCTGCTATTTATCTTTAAAACCAGTTTGTTTTTAGCAACTACAACATCTGCTAAAATGCTCAAAATACATGTATGAGAGATTTAGGGGATAATGTTTGCTGATCTGTCCAATTTCTTATCTTACATCACTCTTCTGTATTATAAAAAACACGAACCACATACCAGTAGAGAATATAAACATTTCCTAAATTTGTGCATGTATTAAAAAAATCCTGCAAATATGATGGTTTAATATGATGACAGGCTATCTCAGGGAAAATGGTCAGATTACTCATTGGTCAGATTACAAAATAGCTTTTATATAATCTGTAAAGGAATACATGATGGTACACACCCACCTTCTAGATTCTGAAACTGGGTCAAGAACTCCTTCAACTTTTCTACAGCCCTATCAAACTCCTTTCCAGAAGATGACATCAAAATTTCCACACACTGTTGGAGCATGGTTACCAAATCAGTCTTATTCAGCATCCTAAAAGACACAATTGTTGGCTGAAGTTGAAATGCAGAATGATGAAACAGCTTTCAATGTTCTTAGTTGAAAAAAGTTTAAGAAAACCCCAACAAATTGAAAAACTCCTTTTAAAAGAAAAAATCTCCAGGATTACAAGCATTCAGTCCAGCAGCAAAGTCAATTTTTTTCCTGCTATCATTAATAGAAAGAAACTACCCAATTAGTTTTGGTGATGATGTCGTTCATGTTTTCTTGCAGAACAGTAATTTTCCTGATTATCCAAAAACACTTGCTGGACACAGGAGTTGCAATTTTTGAAACTGTGAGTCAGACATCAAAACAAAGTTTAAAAAAACCCAACACTCAAACCCAATTCATGGTAGGGTTCAGAATTCATTCCCAAAACCAGTAAATGAAATGGTAAAAAAAAGTTCACTATGTAAACACATCCACAAAATTAATCTCTGTGACTCAGAATGACTCTCAAATGAAATCTGTATGCTTTTTTCTGTATTTAATTTCTGTAAATCTAACCATCACTAGAATCCCAGAACCATTCAAATTGGAAGGGATCTCTTGAGATCTAGCCCAACCTCCAGCTCAGCATTTACTTACTATTTAGTTATTAGGGCCTCTTCCAAGTGACACTGAGCACCACCCAGTCTCGAAATCTTAATGTAAAGATATCAAAGCAGTCATGGTGGTCAGTGTCTCAAGCAGTGGGTTCCCGTATCAGCTACCTGAAAACTGGCTAAGAAATTTAAGGAAGAATTCAGAAGAGGCTGGGGAAGCTCTTTGGATATCTGGAGGGACAATTGCAATTTGAGCTCTAGTTTTTAACTGGCAATGGATACTAAATGCTTAGAAAGGTTAACATTTAAAACTTCAGTTTATCTGCTTCAGGGTTACAGATTTTTGCAAGTCAGATATTGCCTTCAGATGCACTTGTTTTGTACAGAAAAGCATCAGGAGTTAACAACAGAAAGTGTGACCTTGACCACACAAAACATTTTGAAACTGTCTTGTAGTATAATGGGTAAACAAGATAGCCTTGTTCCAGGCCAGACAAAACACTGCAGTTAAAGACCCAATACGGAGAGAAAATAAGCGGATCTGGAGATCTGCGAATGGCAAAGAACAAATTTATTTTCCTACTATTATTCAAAAGGAAACTGCAAGTTCTAGAAAAGCTTATGAACAACAACAACTGGATTACAAGGCCCAAAGAAAAAGCAAGAAGACAGTTATCACATATGAGAAAACAGTAAAGGATCCTTTGCAAGCTTCTAGGTTTGAGATTACTGCAAGGTATGCCAGGTATCAGTGGGGTTAAGATTTTAATTTGGTGAGGAGTTAGGCTTAAAGCAGGAAGGAAGATCTCAGATTACCAAAAGGCAGCAAATAAATCTAACTCTGATTATTCAGACAAGTTATGCAAAAGAAGAAAGGAAGCTACAATGAAGTCCACAGAAACTCCTTCTGAATGCTGAAGAGGGAAATCACCTGAAGAAGCAATACCACGCTGGTCAGCACCAGTCACAGAAGGGCAGGACTGTGATAACCAGCATGTGAGGAAAAGCCACCCATAATTAGCAGACAAAAACCAGAGTACAGTATCTAGACAGAAGACAAGTCCTTGAAGTTTTGCCACCCAAAAGGTTGATGAGATATCCCAGCCAGTTAACTCCACATAACCAATCAAGTGAGACACTCTCCAACCCTCTTGTGATGGAATTAATGCAAAATGAACTTAAGCTCACACATTCTCTGTTACCCCATGGCATCTTTTACACTTTGGAAAACTCAGGTAGAGTAATAACTACTGTCTGGATTGCTTGAGTGAGATTACCTGAAACACCATCTTTGGGAAGAGCACTTGTAGCAGAAAGCATAAAAGCCTGTCCAGGGAAAGGCTGAAGTAGAGAAGCCAATCACAAAAGAAACATAATTCAGAAACTTAAAAACTTACATTCAAACATAATTCATAAAAGGCAAAAGAGGTACTCTGTTAGAAAATGAGAAATAAGCTGATCTAAAGCTTCTCCATTTTTTACTTTCTAAATACAAGGAAAAAAAAGATGGATTCCAAAAAAACACTGAAAAGGAGTAAGGGATGGGGAAGGGTGAACATAAGGATACCAACAGGTGATGTGACTCCCAGGAAGGCAGAGATATTAAGGAACAGTGAGTAACTTTTAAACCTGAGCAAAAGGGGAACAAAAAGATTGTGAGTAGAAGGGGAAAGACCATATTTTATAATTTTCTTCTAAAAGGTAACAGCAAGATTCTATATAGAAAAAGCAGAGACGAGAGGCATTATTTGTAAAAAGGCAAACAGAAGTTAAAAGCTGAAAAAAAGATAATCACAGCTAGAATTCCAAGTACTTGAAGAAGTTCTGTTGGACAAGTTTTGCTAGGAAAATGACAGAATTTCTGAATAAAAAAAATATAAAAATCATAGAATCGCCATCTATGAAAGCAGAGACCATAATCACTGTATTTCTATCAGAGGCTCCCACAGCGGGAGCCAGGACCAGAAGAACAACAAGAGGGAGATGAACAGATAAGAATAAAAGGGAAGCAAGCCAGAATCTGATGGCAGCATCAACTTTGAGATAGGAGAAGAGACAGATTAATTCAGAGAGGATGAAAGCAAATTAAACAAAGGAGAAGAAAAAAGAGAGGGAAAAAAGGCCAAGAGTTATTAAGAGATTACAGATAGTAGAGAAAGCAGAATGACACATTTGTGGGCAAGAGCTCAGAGGTGACTGAGTGCTGTCAAGATTCAGGAGAATCAGAGAAGGAACAAAAAGGAAAGACTGCAGAAATGACAACTCAAGGATGTAATCCTTTCAAAGGGATGAGGGTAAAGAAAGAACATAGAAAAGTGGCTATGTGCAAGAACCACTCAGTGTGGCAAAGGTACAGTTTAAAGAGTGTGTTTCCTTGTGTGTATGTATCAGCCCAGAAAGCTACCCTCCTTCCACCACTGAAATGGTTTTTCTGTGCAGTTTTACTGCCAGACACATCAAACCTGAGAAGCTCAGGGGGTCTGGGAGAGGCAGTTACAGTTACAGGGCTGTGTGACAAAGCCAAGTGATCATTTGAATGAGTGCAGCTATCAGGAGACAGACACTGCCATGTGTCTGTGGAAAGCACATTTAGAAGTCTTTAGCTGCAACATTGCAATTGAAAGGTTTTCTATCAAGAAAAGTGGCTTTGACAACTTTGGCATTTTAAACACTGACAGACAACACAAGTACAGCCTCTCCTAAAGTCCTACGCTCACAGTATCAGAAAAAATTAACTCAGTCCCTGTAAAAACTGTTAAGGCAAATCAGGAAGAGAAGGAAAGCAGTAAAATAAAAAAGAAAGGCCTCAGCTACTATTCATTTGGAAGAGATTCTAATTTTCACAACAGATTAAATTAAGACAACTAAGACTAATAATTTGATTGATAATATCTACCATAATCATACTTTAAAAGACAAAACTCATTCTCATTCACACAAAGTAATCTCAGTGGTTTCAGCAAAATTACTCAGGGCATATGAGATATGAGAACCCACCTGAACTTCACAGAAATCAGTAGAAAACCAAACTGAAAACAGTAGCCAATTACACTTGCAAACAACCCTAAAACTATCTGTGAACAGGTAATAGCCCCAGCTTTAAGTTCCAGAATAACTGATGACTGATACTTTCCATGTGTACGGTGGTATTAAAACAAAATGGGGAAAAAAATCACCTTGCTAGTTGAAGAGATGACTCATACTCCTCTGTCTCCCACACTCGGTTCTCCAAACAAGCACAGTGCAACTCCCTGATCTGTTATGCAGAAGGTGAAGAAAGGATAAAGTGTTTTACAAAGTAATATGGGAATCTTACAACAAGCTGTTCAAAGCAATATGCAATTCCTTTAGAGCCTGTTTTCCAAAGATGAAGAATGATTGCAAAAGGAATGACAGCTCTTAATATCTTCCAAAACTAAGCTTCTGCTGGAGACTTGCTCTGCACCAGGTTCCAAACAACTAACATTCAGGTAAAGTTAACTGCAGTGAACAGAAAGGAACTCAAATCAAATACCCCAGCTAAAACATCCTTTTATTCTCAAACAGTAGCACAGTTCATGATGCTTTTGTAGTCAGTGACAGATTCTAGTAACAGTATGGAATACACTGAGAACTGAGAGACAGGTGCACGTGCACAGAATATATAATTGCTCTTCCAGCGGAAGAAATTGCTTAGCATGAGAAGGTGGATTAAATGGCATCAGAGCAATAGGACTATTAACAGAGCAATTATCACTGTTCCTCCTACAATTGCTTTTTTCTGTACAGAAGGTTGCTAAAAACAGTCTCTTCATCTGAATTTGACTAGTGAACTAATAGGTGGTAGAAGAGTGTACGCTGTCTGCAATGCATACAGGAAATCTCAGATGTGGGAAAGTCAATGTGTGGATCCTCTTGCTGATCTGTGCACCTGCCTCCTCCTGGAAACTCCTTCCTGTTGACTGACAAGGTATCATCCATTCCAGTACAGAAACCACCAACTCTCATCCTCTGCCCATAGAAAGAGAGCATCTCTCTCCATTTTAAGAAGCAGGGGGCAAAACAGCACATTAATAAATAAAGAGTAAATATTTATTTAACTGTCATACTTTGAGGGGAAAAAAAACCCCAAACCAAAACCACAATAACAACAACCCAACAAGACCCACATATAACAGAACATCACCTGCTTGCCCAAAGGATACTTCGGAAGAGAAGATGTGAAAACATGAAGACATCTCAGAATTTGAACATAATTTTCATGGTAAACATGTAAGTCCTCCAGCAACTTCTCTGTTTCTTCCTACAGTGATAGAATAATTTTAAAAGTAATTCTGACATCCATTTAAAACTCCCATAAAGCACTTAAAATTACTCTGAACTTTTGATATTGTAGTGTGCTATGATTTAAATCATTAATCTTAAATTGAGACCACTAAGCAAATGAGCTGTATTTCAACAGTTCACTGCATTCTCATTGCATATTGTTACCTTTACTTTCTTCCTCCAGCTCAGTAGAGATTTGCTATTGACTAGCATTAGTATTCTACCATTTTCAACTATATTTAGGCCTTTAGACTTGAAATGTCATCTCACAACAATGAGAGTATACACTATTCTTTTAGCAGGCAATGAGAAGTTACGTAGCTACTTTTACTTGAAAACTTGCATTTTTATACTACAAATGCATTTAAAAATTTATTTCTTATGCTGTCGGTGGCTGTTGTTTTTATTAATTGCACGTACATAAAAAGACCAGTTCACAGAAAACAAAGAAATATTTAGTTGATTTTCCTATGTGTTTTTAGTTTGATTTTGCTTATTCATGTGTCGAGAACAACAGAAATAAAAAAATCACATTTAAGAAATAGAAATTATTGACTACTGCTACTGAATTTTCTGGATAGTACCACATTATCACTGGCCTGCCATTTATTGCTTCTGGAAAGCCACACTCAAAAATTCTGGTAACTGTACTGAAGTAATCTAGTCTTTGTGGTCATTACATTTAAGTCTGTGAATCAAAAGATCTTCTTTCCTCTGTCTTCAGTCAAAAATAAAGAGGAAAAACCACAGAATCCTCTATGTACTTAATTACCCTTTTGCCTAACTCTGAGAAAACTATTCCAAATGGAAAGAGAAAAACAAAATAAGCCACTGAAGTTTTCTGGACTGAAAGTGAAACAAAGGGTATTAAAGATAAAAGAAAAGCAAAACCTTGTCTACAGGCAATATAAGAAAGTACAGACGTATGGAAAGGTATTACATTGAAAAGACTGAAAGTAACAAAGACAGTGCTACAGAGAGCTTTCTGATGTTAAAAAAAAGTTTTAAATTATTAAAAACATTAACAATCTTTCTCCCCATTTAAGAGAAATTTAAGAGTCACTGATATAACAACTGTTAAGGCAACCTCTAAAACCTTAGGGCAGACATTCACAAGTCTGTATTTTAATACTAAGTACGATCATTATGAAAAAAATTATCCCCACCACAAAATAAGCTAAGAAAAGAAAACAAGTTCTCTCTAATGCTGCTTCATCAACCTTATTTCCCCACACCCCAAGAATTAACACATCTGTATTTCCCACATCTTGGTCATAGCTCAAGACAGATATAGGTAATATAAGTAAATAGCAATGTATTTTGCCAAATAGTGAAGTGAAAAGGCATAATCCATTTTAGAAGAGTTTGAAAATGTCATTAGAAGTCTATGCAATATTATTTCCAGAACAGAGATAAAAGACAGATTGCCACATTTACATAGTTTCAAATTAAATTTGCCACAAAACATTTCAGACAGATTTGTTAATAATTACGATGTGAAATTGCTTTCAAAACTGATAATTTTAAGTAGGTGAAACTCTTTCCATAGTTATTAAAAAAGTGGTAATAACATGGAATACAAATGAGGCTGATAAAGTGTATTGCAGGTTTAGGGGCTAAGCTGGAAGACTTAAAAGACTAAAGCGGCCTGGTGCTGAAACACAAAGTTCACATGAAAGATTACTATAGTGATTTTGAAAGTGTTTCCAAAGCTGGGCATGACACTGTAGATTAGCATGACATCAGAATAAACAGCACCTCATTAATGCAGCAGTAGGACCTTTTTTCCCCAGGCAGAATATTCTGCCAGCTTGGCAAGGCATTAATGGTCCCACCTCTGTTGTGGAGATTAGAACCAATGTCTGCAATTAAAATCTGTGAGAAGCATCATATGCACCTAAGTATGAGAATTCCAGTCTCCTTCCTAAAGTTAAAAGCTGAGGCTCGTGAAATTAGGAGTGTATTATTAAACATGTAAGGTTGAAAACATATAAAGTTTAAGCTGATGGTTATTCAACTTTCAAAGCAGGTGTAAATAAAGGGCAAGGGAACAGCTGTAGCTTATGTTATTTTTGCCAATGAAGACAATGGATCATAAAATGATGTAAAATCATATCTCATCTTGAATTCTGTAACTGTACTTGCCATATTGCTTGCTCCTAACTCCCCTCCAGCCATTACCATTGTTCTTCACACTTGAAAAAGCCTTACACACCAGGCAAGTACCATTTGCCTGACAGGTTACAAATACTTGAAATGAAGAGTCAGGAGAAACCCTTTACCTTCAGCAATGCTTCTCCTGGGAGTGGCTCAAATGGTGAAAATACCCACAGATTTTTGTTGGTGAATTCCTAAAGGGCTCACAATAGTAGTAGTCTGACTCCAACCCATTGGCAAAGCTTCAGATAAACATGTAACAAATTAGTTTTAATCCTGTATGAGGTGTAGGGTGAATGTGTGCCTTGGGACACAGACTCTGCCCTACTGAGTTCAATCAGAACTATGCAGAGGCTATGAAGGATTAAAAGGTTATGAAATAACCTCCAAGATAACTTACACATTCTTCAAACACTTAACTGACCTTCCAAGAAAGTCAGTCTGGGCAAGCATGAAAAGACCTGGTCATAAATAAACCTTGTATCCTTCTTTTTAAGCAATTATATTTCTAGACATAGCTAAAAGTTGATGTAAGAAAGTTGGGCAGCTTCATATAAAGGCTGACCTGGCAACCCTAGAGATTTGGAATTTTGATCTGCCAATCCTAATTCCTCATTACTGGTCACAAAGCACAGTATGTTCTGCATGAAAGATATTATACAAAACGATATGTCTTGGTCTTGTATTTTATTATGTTCCATAAAGTGATATATTGGGCAAGTTATTTCTGTTCTCCAAAGACATTCTTAAAATTTTACCTTTAAGAAGCTGTCGTTTGTCAACAGTTCAATCTGTTTCCCTGAGTCTTGCTTTTCCACATACCTTATGGCAGGAAAAAAATAAAACCAACATAAAATTATAATGTAAAGGAAGATCCTCGGGTTAAAAACATTTAAAATGCTTATGCTGCTATAAGAAATATGCATCTTTCTTTGGAAATATTCAAAAGGACTCAAAAATCCAACAAGTTCAAAGGCCACTCCAAAACCCTAGCGATTATGCTTCAAAACAGCTTAACAAGTTCAAAAGTGATTTATGGTTATCTGTCAGAATAATTTGTTTCTGTATTAAGATCGAGAAGAAAAAAAAAATTAAATTCAAGTGATTACACATCACAGAAGCTGTACTCTCTGAACTAGAACGTTAAGGCTTCCTGAAATTATTTAGAAATGTCCTCTGTTTGATCAATTTACCTTTGCTATAGAAAGTGCACAAATGAGCTAGTGTTCACAGAACCACATTTACAGATTCTTTTAATCTTTTTTAAAGCTAATCAATACATGATTGTCCAAGAAATCTATTTCCACCCTTACCTTCTAAAAGAGGGCAGTCTTCGAATGTTTTCACACTGATCATGTGATAAAGAATAAACTCTCTTCTTAATGTCTACCAGGTGGCAACACAGTACACTGAGAGGCTGGGAATAGAAGTGCTCCACAATACAGAGCTGAAAAACAAACCAAGAACTAGGGATGTTAATAAAATTCAATCTCCCTGCTATATCTACCTTTTAATGCTTTCTTACTGCTACATTGCAGATACTACAATGGTAGTAATGGTACTCCTTTAAAAAAATTATTTACAATTCATAAATATTCCACAAGTCACTACAGGACATTGATTATACAGTGGTTCACAGTCACATAATTACCTTCTTTGCTACATGTGCTATTCATTTTCAGTACCTCAGCAGCTTTTCCCCCCTCTTATGTAACATCACACCTAGCTACAATGAATGATTGTGATGTCTTGTATTTATCACTTCGAAAATCTGATCTGAAATTGCTTCATCCTTGAATTCTTTTACACATAAAGACACAGCCATACACTGTCAGGTCTAAAACTTGTATTTGCATGTCAGGCCAATGCAGAAGTACTCAACTTTGATGACTCTTTCAAGTAAGAGGAGCTGAAACCTATGAAAGCCCACAAAGGTCTGTCTTCAGGAAGAGGTACTATGGCCAGGATATTTCTCCCGGCCACATGTAATCATTGAATCTTATATATCAAAAAATCAGAGAAATTCTAAATGTATATGACATTAAAAGGGCATATTTTACTAGCAGGGTCACACATGGAACTAGGTAAGAAAGAAACCATTTCACAATGCTGCATTAAAACAGATGACAGGGCCTACAAATTTTTCAGAGAACTCTTGTCTGCAATCCACAAAAACTACAAGCAGACCTAGACACAGAAATACATCTAGATAACATAACTATTGTGCTTTCTAGACACTCTTTTTGGAAACCCCCTCAGCTCTTCCACTTTGTCTCCTGAGAGAGGGTAACTGTAACTCCCACATTGCTACGCAACTGCTTGGAGCACAGGTATTATCCCCCTCTGAGGCACCAAGTAAATGACCCTGCAGCTGATATTTCCCTGAAAAGGCAGGAAATGTGCGTCCAGAAATTGTGCCAGAGGAGTTCAAGTGGGGAAGAAACTCTGCTGTAGCCTACTCACGCCAAGACAAACCAGAGACCAAGGAGCTAGTACAGATGATCAGAACTGGGGAGTTCTGTCAGGAGTGTGAGAAAGCTACAAATTAATCTACAGCAAAATACAGCTCCTTCTGCCCACTAAGCCAGGTCACCCTTTTAAACCTAACCTTAAAATATCATTGGTTTTGTGGCACAGTAAGCTTTTATTTGCTTCTTCATACAGGTCCTACAAGTTTGCTCTTAAACCCTTATCAGTAAAGATTTTAAAATATCCACCTGTTCACAGATCCAAACTGTTTCAAAAGGATATTTTTTCATGCAATTCAGCAGTATTAGGACCTAAGAAATCTTTCAGTGCTTAGTAATTACTCTTTGTTTTCACAACCATTATTTGAATTCTTGTTACCATTGCCTACCTGAAATCCCTTGATAAAATTCTGTACAGAAAAATCATGGTACAGGAATATGTTGATGAGAACCTGCAGAACTTTTTCTCCCAGTTTAAATGGAAACTGGGATGTCAGAAGCAGCTAAAAGGGAGACAAAAAGAAAAAGTAGGCACAGCAGAAACTCTCTCCTGAATTCAAATCAGTAAAGCTTATATGTGCAACTTGATACAACTATTAGTATGTGTTAACATTCAACTAAATGAGATACTAAATACACTGCCAGCTTCTAATAACAGTATTTCTACTAAAATATCCTTGCAAAGATTGATTTTTGAAGTTTATTATTTTACCACATTTTCCTAAATATCTTTCACTAATGCAACATTTTAAGTTAATTTTACAAAAATAGCGTTAAGCAAAATTACAAATAGAACAGAGACTGCTGTAATAAACAATGACACCACTACTTTCAGCATATGTAACAAATTTTGGAAATCCTGTGGTCTACCAAGAATCCACAGGCACAACATTTACATGGCTTGAACATATGGATAACTCAGCTAATGTTTGACAGGTGGCAAAACACAGGCTGAACTTTATTTTTCAGAATTTTAGCTAAGTTTCAAAGCTATCTTTTTCTGGAACAAAGTAAAACTGAAATCACAGCTCAATTTTAATGAAGAAGTGTGAATGTCAAAATGTAATTGCACAAGGCTATGCAAATGGAAGATGAAAGCAGGTGTGTGCATGTGTGTCCCAGTATGAGAAGGGAGCTCTCAGTATTACACGACTCTGCACCTGCAAGTAGAAATATCTAAAATCCACAGCTCTCAGGAACAGAGTCCTTTCCAAAACCTTCAGACAAACCTGCATCTAAAGGCTACACAAGTAAACTGTGCTTCAATACACACACACTCCTCATTTCTATTTAGAAATGGAGTTACCTTGTCAATTATAGTAGACAGGTGCTCCTTACAGGAAAGGGACTGGAAAAGCTCTATGCACAGCAGAGAGGACACGGGGTGAGGAAGTAGTCTGTGGATAATCATTGGTGATGTAGCAATTCCAAAAATCAGCACTAGAGGTAATTCATGGATATGCTGACTGGATAATGGGGGAAGAGGGGAAAAAAAAAGTAATAGTTACATTATAGAAGCTTGTGTAACAAATGCATTATGTTCCTACTACAGCACTGAGTTTCAAAGCAGAAAGGGGTAAATTAAAAGATTTGCTGCTGATAACCAAAAGAAGAATTTGTGTGGAATAATATTAAAAAGAGAGGACGCTATTTAAAGCCCTAAAGTAGATAAGAAAATGAAACTCCATTTTCAGATTCGGATTTCAGAAAGTGGCACAAAAAGCATCATTTCAGTAAACTTTGTGCTGATCCTACCTTCCCAAAAAGTTATATTCAGAGAGCTGTCTTAAAATAGGATTTTTTTAAAGATACAAAGAAAAAATAAGAAGATACATTAAATAGGTAACAGCCAAGAAAATTTACAAGATTTACACAATTTAATAAATTCAAAAGAAATATGAAATATCTCCAATGTCTGCAAATGAGTGACTGTTCCAATCACACTTCAAAAAATTTCCAACTTCTCCAGATTAAACTTCATCTTCAGATAATTTTTTAGTATTTGCTTTAGAACTGAAAATCAGGACTGAATGTGTATTCCTTGAGGACAGCATATAATTTATACAAAATACAATGTTTTCACTGTATTTTCACTGTTTCCAGTTTTAGTGGTTTCAAGGAGATACAAAATATGCTATCTTATATACCTTCTAGGTTAAAATTGTCAATTTATTCCTTTCCTTTGTTTTTGCCACAGCAACTTTTTGACTTTGGATTTTAATTGTTATCCCACAATTACTTTGTTTCTCTAACTCCTCAAAAGAAACTGCTGAAGACAAACATAAAACCAATAAACTTCATACATTACTGTCTACTGTTGATAACCTTAGAGAATCTTAAAAAGGAATCAGAACTTGTGATCAACAAATCAGAGGAATCTCTCACATTTGTCCATTTCACCTTTATTATTAAACATGTTTAAGACTGAGATGAAGATAATAACACAAGCTATACAATTTCTTGCTGGTGGCACAACAAGTGAATTGCTGAGGAATTGCAGCCCCAATTCTATCAGCTCCAGCCTGGGGACTTAAGTGCATGGTGCTCTTTTTGGAGAGCAGCATGAGTTTTTGATTAGCCTGCCTGAGATTACATTAAGGAAGACAGATTACATTAAAGAAGAACAGAAGTACAGGAGCACCTGAAGTAGTCACCTGCTGATTACAGATCCTGGCCACCTGGGGAAGTTTCATATACACCCCTATTAGTAAGCTAGTGACCTTTAGGAGCAGCATTACCTCAGCAGGCACACAAAAATACACTCTGCAAACGATTTTAAAAGAGCTAGATAGCTTGAAAATTTAGTTTCACATTCACAAATTCTTTAACAACTAGTACCAGTAAATGCTACTATGTGAAGAATTAAATCAGCCACCCCTTACCTCAACCTGGCCCTTAGGCACTCTGGCTCACAGTCTGAAGTTTAGCTTTACTGTAATTTACCCCTGAAACCTAGCAAGTAGTTTTTTGCTCAATCACTGCTGCAAAGAAGCAGCACAATATTTGATTCCAATGCTTCACAGGCCTAACTGTTAAATTTCAAAACAGCTGCAAATAGAAAACAGGTAAAGGAGTGGAAGAACTGAAGTTCAAGTCACATTACCTGCTGATGACTATGAAGTCTTGAAGAACTTTTGTGGTGAAACTTTCCATGTCTTTGAATATGACTACAACTGGAGGAGACTGCCAGTGTCTAGAGGAGGAATTTCTTTTTTTGCTTGGAGTTTCAGAATCTGTTTTCTTTAAAGCCATTAATTAAACATTAATACACAGAAGCCAGCAAAATAAAAAAGACTGAATCATATCTATGATATCATAGTACTCCAAATTGACCTGACTGACTTTTTGTGAGCTGTATTTATTATTAGCACCCAAAACTGCCATTTTTCTTCCTTCTGTTTGGCACAGCATAAAGTACAAAGAGTAAAGAGATTTTAAACACACAGTCCAACAATGACAGGAATAGCTCTGAGAGACAGAACTGGTGGAGCTCTGTTGGGAATGAGGGAGATTTGAATTGTGTACACAGACATTGCTTATTTTCTATATCTTTACCCAGTAATAAAAAGAGCATGCACTCAGTACACATTGATTTATCATACTGCTCTGATGAAGTCATCAGAAAATCAGCTGTAACTTGTATTCATGATAGAAACAAAACTTAAAACTTCAATAGCTTTAGCAAACACAAAGACACAAAAACATTTTGAAAGTTATTTCCTTACTGCTTGCCAATGTAGTGTGGGCTGCAGATGACATCATGGCCCATTAGCACTAATACAGTACCTTTGCCCTGGATGGCTGTTCTTCTGTAAAGTTTTGTTTTAATAAACAAAATAAGTCAGCACTCTTGGGAAAAAGCATCTGGCGTGAAGCTGATACTGCATTTTAAGCTTCCAGCTCCCAATTAAACATATGATAAAAGAGTACTTCTTGCTTTTGTTTCAGAATTCTGCCATTCATACATCATCAGTAACTAACTCCACATTGGTTCTATGTGTCACATATTACATTCAAACCTCAATATCACGTTCTATGTGTCACATATTACATTCAAATCACCTCAATATCATGTTATTTTTTAAAAATTAACCTTTGGCGTTTTCTCACAGAAAGCTGAATTATTAAATTTCTGTTTTAAACACAAAGCTGAGTTATTAATTTTTTTTTAAAGGTCAGGCATTTTGATGAACGGGGGATAAAAAAGGTTAACAACATACCTTTGTTACACTGTCATACCAGCTGATAAGAGAAGGCATTGAACAACGTATTTTATTCTGTGAAACCTGCACACAGTCCTCATCTTCCAGTGAGTCCACATCTATATCACACTTCATCAGCTGTCCCATCAGCTTCTGCATCAGATTTTTTATACCTTCACAAAACATTTTTAGAAATGTAGTAAAGACATTTGGTTATCTGGCAACACTTCTCTGTCTCATACTATAAGAAACCACCCCAAGGTTATTACTCATTATTTTCCACATTTCTAATTATTCTCCTTCTCTCTCCAGAATGCACATCTCATGCTCCTGAAAGCATTAATGCTATGCATACTGTTCATGTAATTTGCCTAGATGGCAACAGCTGAGGTTAAGATGTTGGTCTTCCATCTTACCTGAGCTCCAGCCACATGCTTTAAGAGCGACCTGGAAATAAGAGAGGCAGCCACTCCACAGAACTGAGGATGCTGCCATATGTGATTTTAATCCTTTTACTTAAAAAATAAAAAAGATGCAAGAAGGATGGGACAATTTTATTCTGCCCATTCTCTCACTAAATGATGACTGTAATCATTTAAAAAGTGGAATGCAGACATCCACTGTCCAATTAAACAAAAAGAAAACCAACCTACAACATCAACATGCAATACATTAAGCAGCATGTTCTTAGCTGTTATGCTACAGCTAAGGAGCACTCCAATCTTCAGTGTTTTAAAGTGCACTGGATACCCCTCAACATACAGGAGGCATTACTGCTCTGCTTACATAGGTTTGAACAAATCTTTGGAAAGTCTTCAGGATCCCTCTGTCCATTACTCTTGCATTTAGGGGCAAAAGCTAGAATTCCTACTTGATTTGATACCTTATTCAAAAGAAGCAGCTACACTATTGCAGTATTTACCAGGGCAATCTTTGGCTTCCAGCAAGGCTACATAAGGAGTAATGTTATCCTGAAGGACATCTGAGAGACCTCTGAAAGTCAAGTCATGATCTGTAACATTCACACCTAGAAAAAAGACAAAAGGACAAAAATTTTAAGTAATTTTTTCTCATGACTCGTGAGCACAATGATTGGACAATAAACTGAACAGTAGACAAAAAACAGAAGATACCTCAAATATTTAAGGAAAGAATGAAAAGTATCACATCAGCTATGAGGAAAGATGAAAAACTAGCGCAAGATTAGACATACATGTTGACAGTCCCTGATTAAGAGAAACAAGGAGTCACTGTGAATACCCTTCATCATATAGCTTGGTGGGGTTTTTAAAAGAAAGTTTTCCAAAGGTGCAAACCTGCAATAAGGACTGGTTTTCTAACATCCCTCAGAAGCCATCCACAGCCATGTAAGGCCTGCAGACAAGAAGTTAAATTCACCTTCTCTAGAAGAATACTGCATCCATACGTGGATCCTCTCACAGCTCATGTAAACAGCAAAATTACTGTAATTTGCTGTGAAACTCAGTCTGAATTTACTATGAACTACTTAGTATTTATTGCCTTTGTTAATATCCTTAATAAACAGAAAAAAAAAAAGAACAAGCCCCTCAAGGAGGCAATTCAGAAATTTGTCCACAGAAATATCTGAAGCAGTAGGTTTTCATTTTCTATTACCTACAAAAGTAGAGTACCATCCAATCTTTGTTAGTGCCTACATGGTAAGTTTGAAGCACTAGCCTGATTTTAATTTCCCTAAAATAATCCACTGAAAATGTAATGAACATGCCTTGAATCAGGTTTAGGATTTATAGGTCCAAACCTCTGAAAAAAAGGAGAATGGAAGAAAAAAAAAAAGACTTCAGAACTTCAATAACTTCAACTCCAGCTATTTTTCCCCCTGTGCTCTTTTCCCAAGACAAAGACACTACTTTCCTTCATGTAAAGTTGCACTGCAAGAACACTTATCAGAAGCTATATAATTCCCATGGTTAAGTAGTAGAAACCACCAAGCATGCTGGTGGCAGAAACAGGGACCTAATCAAAGTTATCTCCAGTGTCTCAAACAAAAAAATCTCAAATCACTCACAGCTGCTTAAGAGAGACCTGTAGGGGAGTTGTTGACCTACTGGACAATTAAACAACATAAACAAAAGGGGAAGGAGGTTTTATCTGACTTCCTTCTCCCTGCCCAAGCTCTTCTGTTGACATGTTTGAGGCTGATATTGCTCACAGTAATTGCTGGGACTCAGTAAGTTTCTTTGATGTGTCTGTGAGATTTAATCAGATGTACATTACAAAAAATATCTTTAAAAAATTACCCAAGACAAGAGCTGCAGTAGGGATTTCTCTGAACTTCATCCTGCAAGTCCATTCTGTTGTCTTCTCTTGAAAGTCAGAATGAGATCGGCTCAAAAAACTCACCAGATTATCAAGCAACTGCTTATTCAAGTTTTCCTGTATTTGCTGCAAACATACAGAGAGAGAATTATCTATAAAACGTGAAAACACCACTGCATTGTTCTTTTTCTACTCCTTTCCTGCATAATCTTTAACCCTTAAAACCCCAGGGTTTAAAATTCTCCTGTGATCTATAAACCACACTAACTTATTAATTGTGTGGCAAACAGCCATTTCCCATCTTGGAACTTCTGGTCAAGTGCCTCAAGAATAATTTGAAAAGCAAGTGTGTGTGTGTTGTCACAGCACAGGCTTTAAAGAAGGAGAAAAACACCAGCATACTAACAAAGCCTCAGTGATGCAGGCAGAAAAAAACAGTAGAATTAGCTTCTGGAACAATGTTAATGGAAATTCCTATTCTTCCTTCTCACCTTACAAAACACATTTTTCTGAGATATCTAAATGAGAGCAAATATTCTGCTCTTCTGGATCTAATTGGGATGAAAGAAGTAAAAACAGTATTAAAGGAAATAATTAAGTATGTTTTATAGGAAAAATACTAAACCATGTGACTCCAATGTTTGCTACACTGTCTTTTGACATTCAGGACTATTTACACAACACCAATCTGCATAAGCAGGAACACACAACAAGGTGACAGAAAGCGGGGGGAGATAAAACTTTTAAAAGCAAATATATGTCAGTAGTATTTTGTGTTTCTTTTTTTTATCTGTGTGCCTTTGAAAATCTGTCCCTAAACCAAGATATGCCTTATTCTAGAACAGACAAAAAACCCTCCTGTACTCTGAAGTTCAGGATATCAATATATACTCTAGAACATACATGTCAGAAACAAGATTAAACCCTTGCTCCAAACAAAATCATCATCAAGATTTATTAGCAATAAAAATTAACACACACAGCTGTGAACTTGATTTTAAGCAAAGCGGCAAAGGCTGTCTCTGGCAGCATTACAGAGGTCACTATCAGAGTGACAGTCACATCTCCAGGAGATTGCACATGATGCCTGCTCAATAGCCTGAACTCCATTTCCATAATACAGAAGGGCTTCTGTTGGTCTCCTAAACAACTGATAAAACTGTACACAAAGTAATTTTAGTCTTTTCATCCTTCACTTATTGAAGAATATTCTTCTGGCCTTTCTGATATTGATTGTGCAGCTCTGAACTCCCACCTGATAAATCCTATGCAACCCAGAACAAATTGTAACATGACATTTTGGGAAGAATTTACATCACCAGCATTATAACATCATTGTAACAATTCCTGTATTATCACAGATTCTTTAACAATCCTCTGAGCTTCTGTTTCAGATTCCATCAAACCATATACTTCCTGCGATCACCACGGTTTTTGCTAAGCTGACCTAACAAGAACCTCAAATTTTACTCTGCATGATTACAGCATATATGTATTTCTTACATTGTGCACTTGTGCCAATGGAATTCAGTCTGCCACAGCATTACACATTTACCTAGCTTTCTAAAATACACCAGTCTTTTCTTGGCAAAACAACTTTGTTACTAGCATTGTTTTAATAATGTTCCAGAAAGCTCACCAGGCTGCTCTGCATCTCAAGTGACTAAGTCACTTACTTCCATGGCATTCCCACTCTGGAAGTCACAAGAACTGGAAATTCAGTTACTGCCATGACGCCAGGTTTTCTCATGACTATTTGTTATGTAGTCTGAAAACCATTATCTTTATATTAGAGCAAAAATTACTGTATTTTAGCCCTGCACTTGCTTTTTTGTTTCTAGCCCAGATCCTGCTAGAACAAATTCTCGTCTCACAGCAGAAGAATGTTTCTGTAAATCCTTGATGAGATTTATCATAAGAACATTTGCAAGGCCACTTCTGACACCAGGAGTCAAAACTGGGACACATTGCAATACTGAAACCAAAAAAAGTCCAAAATTCACCTTCCAAAAACAAGGGGTAGTTCCTGCCACACTTCTGCCAGCTTTTTATTGTTAGAAGCACGAAAGGATGTCATCACCAGATGACAGATGGTGCTGTCACAACCACAGCACAGTTTATGATGGACATACAAAGACCAAGAGTGCTCTACAACAAAGTGCCATGGAGGGCAAATCCTCTTCTGAACACCTCAGGCAGAGAACCAGGAAAACACCAGCACAAGCACAAGGCCTGCCAAAAAATCATCAGGCAGCAGTGCCCTGGCAAAACCTTCGGAGAAAGTCCTGCTAGGCTCCTTTAGCATGCTACCAGAACCCCTAGAATAAAAGCCCAAGCCAGCAAGCCACATGGTTTACTCTGCCATGGGTCAGATTTGCTACACTAGGGTTTGAAAACACCTAAGAAATGAAATCCTGACTAGCTAAAACCCTCACCTACCTGCTCTGACCTCACAGATGATGCTGCTTTGAGGAGTTCACACTAGAGACTTTCTAAACCTAAATTACCACACTATTTTAGATGTAAGAACAACCACCAGCTCCATGTTTGTCAACAGTAGAATAAAAGGGTGATGATTCAAAACTCAGTAGGAAAGATATCACTGATACACCAGAGGCAGTATGAAAAAAAGTCTCTGTGTAGCAGCAGAAATAACTTCAGGTAATCTGCCCTTGAGCAATTCCAACTCTAAAAAAATGCTCATACCAATATGTCGGTATAGGAGGAATTGTCTTCCATCAGGAGGAGTAAGACCAGAAGAAAGTATCTGGAAAACTCCTAACAGCCTCAAAGAAAACAAGGGTAGGAACAAAATTAGAGGAATTTATGAGCTTAGCCCAAGGGTCCAGATGTCATGCTACATCCATCTGGCTTCTACTGCACATCCCAAAACAATCTTTAGGAAAAAAATTCTCCTAACATCTATAGAGCCCAAGGGCAAGCAGAGGAATATGGAAAACCTGCCCAGAATCCATGACACTGAATAGAGGAGGGAAGGAAATCTGCTGTATGGAAGCAATTATTCATACTATAATGCAAGCCAGCTGGCTATAGGGACACAACAACAGCATGCCATGTAACACACAACAGACAGGAGGCCCCAGTTCAGTATGAAATTAATTCTGACTCCATTCACACATCCATACTAATTCAATAGGCCGTATTTGCAGCAATGTCACTCCATATTTGACATCCATGCAGCTATGTTCACATAAATCCATTGTGAATCCTGGGCTGCTGTGTATGAATTCTGGAACACTGAGGTCAGGACCAGCCCAAGATCCTCAGAGGGCTGGCAAGCATTAACTGAACTAAAACAGCAGTATGCCAGGACTTAATAAAGAAGACAATTAGTAGGAAGAGAAGCTTAGAAGCAGCAGCTTGAAGCTGCAAAAGTGTACAGTTCTGTGGTTACAAGTAATGTGTACTTGATGCATCTATTATCACTACTTTATATTCTGGACAGTCAATATTTCTGGCCCTCCCATTGCTTTAACTAACTGCCATACACTTTTAAGCACGTCAAAAAGATCCCCAGAAACAAAGAAGCAAGCAGCACTGTTACAAATGAAAGCACCACTTTAGTGTGAGGCACAAGACTCACCTCTGTTTCAGATTTGATCTGGTTCCATAAAGACTGACAGGTGACAAACCGTAGCTCAGTGTCCTCGGAATCATTGCTTGCGCATCTGAAATCATGAGCTGGAAAACACAGAAAGCAAAGATAAGCTCATGAAAACAAAACTTTTTTTCCTGAGAATAAAAAAAGGGCCCAATTGTACATATATATTTCAGCGAGATGACTTTTCTCTTAAGCAATTAATTAATTGCTGGTATTTGGTAGAATAAGCAAGGGAACAAGCAGAATCTATTACCCAAGTATGCAGGCAAAAGGTAAAGAAGAGGCTTCTTTCTCACGTTCTAGATAAGCTAAAGCCTAAATCAGAGCAAACAGCCTTTATTACTAAAGTAAAACAAACATCATCATCATCTTGCTCTTGTTTCAGAAAGCTTTGTGGGTCTGCTTGGCTGCCATTCAATGGAGCACCAGCAGTGGCTTGATCTCTATAAAAGAGCAAGCTGATGAGCATAATCTCCTACAGCACTAAACCCACCAAAACAGGTCTGTAAATGAGAAATGAGAGACATCCCTCCACCTCCATTTTCATTGTCTCCTCTATCACCTCATTTGCACCCCTAAGAAAAATCACTTAGAATACATAACTGTGAAAAATGCATGTATTTTATGATTGGCTTTTTGCAAATATTAAAATGAATATTATATGTGTTGTGTTAGAAAGTAATGCTGTATTAATTCTCTTAAGCACTGTGTTAAATATAGTTTTAGGTTATAAAAATTGTTAAAATAGAAACTATGCTATGCAAGATGCTTTGTTTAACAGAAAGAACTTGGAGTGAGATAGCAGCCACAGGACACCTAAATCTTTCAGAGAAAAAGAATTTATTGCCTTCTTATCAGAAGAAACAAACTTCTTTCCGCCTCTCAGGCACTGTTAGGATTAGAGGGAAGAAGTTGATGAAGACCAGACAGAATCCTTTGTTTGAATGGAATATGTGCATCATATATGAAGTGTATGAATATGCAACAGGCTATTGCTTTTAAGGGATAATCCTTTGTTAACGGGTGTCCTTTTTCGGTCTCATGATGCCCAGAAAAAGGTACCTGGACGTCCGTAACTCTTTGTTTTTATTGTCTCATATTGTCCTAATTCAATTTGTCCAAATTGTTATTACTGTAATTGTGTTACTATTTTTTTAACCATTTTATTTATTACTATTAAACTTTTAAAAATTTTAAAAACAAGTGATTGGCGTTTTTCACAATAACCAACTCTGATTACACAGATCTTAGACTTTTAGTTGAAGAAAATCCAGCCACCACATTATCTGGTAACATACCAAGGCATAATATCCTTTTTTCACTACCAAAACTCAAACTATAAGCACAGATGTCCTCAAAAGGCCTTTTGTGGGGTGTGACAGTATTATCAACTATTGATGCAGAGGAGTTCCACAACTAAAACTTCTCACTGGACAGGACTGGGCTTCCACACTGGACAGATGCACATCCAAGTACATGTTTTAGACCACCACTCTAACCAACTGCTGTGAAACTGTGTGCTCTGCATCTCTCTTTTAGGGCTACTCTGGTCAAATTTATTTTTCCATCTCAAAGCATTTGCTAACTAGAACAATATGCTTAGTAGTTTATCCAAGCATGTCTAATCTCACAAAAACAAAAACATAATATCCAGTAAGGGGTAACATTTCAATGTGGTCTAAGTGCACAGGCCTTGGTTGCTGCAATTGACAAAGATCTGACCTCATTACTTTCCATCTTTTTCATATAAATTGTCAACCCTTCTGATAGCTCTAAGGATGATAAAAGTAGTTTAACTTGGGAATAAAAACAGTAAGTTTCCCAACTGAGTCTCAAATAGCAATTATTTAAGATACATTATTTCTGGTTCCAAGAAAAGTCAGTCCTCAAATGAAAACAGACATGCATACACATTTAGAGAAAATGTATAGCAAATATTTGCTATCCACAGTAAATACTAGTGGGCAGAAGCCACAAATGGCTTTTCTTCCTTCTTTTCCAAAAGAAACTCAGGCAAAATACCTAATGTATTTTGTATATAAAATACAAAATGTGAGATTTAAAGATGGGATATAATTTCTGACTCCCACAGCTTAGAAATGGCTCATTCAGACCTTCAGGTAAGTTGTTTGCCTGTTAGCAAAATACTTATGGTAGCATGTTATCTTGTAAAAAAAAAGTGCAAAGACAAAGATGGCTATACAATCTTGATTGCTGGAGATGAGAAAAACCCAGCATTTACTCTAGCCAATAATTTGCTTGCATTCCTCTGACGAAATGAGTTTTCAGCAATCAAGCAGTAAGAAAAACCTCACACAACTATCACAGAACTCATGATATGAACTCAATCAGATATGATGAAGCTTTCAGGATTAACCCTTCTCAAAAACAGAAACATAAATGAAAATGTACTAACCTGTTTTATCAGAGAATCTTCTCTTCTTGGTACTTGGTTTAAAAACAAAGCAGCCCTAGAGAACAGCAAAAAAACCCCAAACAGATTTCAATACAAGCATCAATATGACTGGCTCCAGAGGCCACTTCATTGTTCTTTTATTTCAGTGCTCCATTAAACCAATAATTTGCACTGAATTGCCAGCCTCTTAAGAATATCAAGTTACACATTGCCCCTTTGTATTTGTGTTTCAAGCTGGAACACTAGTGGAAGCAGTAACCCAGCACACTTGTTAGGAATTTTTTAATCTTTCCACTATGTTTTGCAATTCAACCATCAACTGGGCCAGCAGCAAATTCTTTAAATGTCTCAAAAACCTCCAATAGGTTTAGAATTAAAAGGAAATTATTCCCTAGGGACACATCAGTATGGTTTTCTCAGTACAGTTTCAGCTAAATACAAAATGAAAGGTAAGAGGCAGAGATTAATGGAAAACTCAGTCCAGAATAATGCAATGAGCATTATTAAGTCACTTACAAAAGGGAAGGAAATGACATGCCCAAGCCACACTGAACTGCATCCCAACTCAAAAAAAGTAGGTGGTTAGAAGCAGAATGACAAATGGTTGGGAAAAGGTTCATATAAAACCCTCTGTTCCAACAAATTCCTGTAGAGAGAAGTAATCTCGCAGTTAGACCTCTTTCATCACTCAAGTATTGAGCTTTGAGTTCTTGAAGATTTTTTTCATTTTCTTCTAGAAAATCTGAAATTTCTTCCCCCATCCTCTCTACAGAATTTGATCTCTTTTGAAGAGTTATTGCACTGCCCAACTCTCATGTGAGGTTCCTGTGCTGCAGCAAGGGGGAAGGAAACACCTAAGTGCTGGAAATAAACAGACTGATTCAATCCCGTATTTCTCGATGGAGATGCTTACACAGGGATTGCTGAACTCAACCTAGCCTAGTCCAGCCACTAGAGTAAGAATGATGCAGTGAAAATCAAACACCAGAGGTATGTTCAATTTTGATCACAGTCACCAGTCTGTTGAGTGACTTCAGACATGTTATTTCCTTTCTTCCACAAATAAAAAACTGGAGTAAAACACCAATATTTATATTGACCCTCTCTGAAAAACAGTCTCACGAACTGGAGATGCCTTCAGACACATCCAGTTTTACCACAGGTATTAGGGACCACTTAAAAACAGCTGGACAAAAGTAGTGGCTATTCTACAAGTGCTAAATACTCTGGAACTGCAAAAAGGTGTCCTATGGATTTATTTATGCTGCTGCATGCACAAATGGAATTGGCCACAGGAAGTATAAATCATATACAAAAAAGAAGAGTGGATGCTTAATCAAACCAAACACAAATGCTGCTGAATGCTTTGCAAGCATTGGTTCCTCCACACCACTAAATGCGGCTGAGAGTAAAATAGAATAAAACTAGAATATTAAACTGCAAAGAAGTATTACATATAAGATGTGGGAGGCAAGGTGAAGGGACATGACTCACTGCCAAACTATCAGGCAACAGCCATTGTCAAAAGTGAAATCCAGCTGTTTCAGATTAACTCTTACGTTTGTTTGGAAGCACTTCACTTCTGGAAGCAATCACCTGCACAGTGCCTTCCACACCAAAGATGCAGCTGCATATCACAACTCAGTGAACAACACGGGAGGGGCGGGAGTCTTCCTGCGCTGATAAACACGCTGCGAACCACCGCTCTTGCTCACTGTATGACCAAACAAGAGATGAAAGAAGTGTTTCAACCCAACATTTCAAGTCTCGCTACTCACTGACGCTCTGATGAAAGCACTCTCCCTACTGCCCGCTCTGAACACAGCCCACATAAAAGCTTTCAACTCGGAAATATTAAGGCAATAACAAGTATTTATCACTACGTGCGGCGGACAGCACTTTTAATTCTACTTCTTCGTTGAATTAGTTTTGGGGCAGGGAAGGAATGAGTATGGCAGCAAGCAAAGCCACCAGACTCCACCTGGAAGTACAAAACCTCCAGCCACAACACCCCAGGCTCTGTTCTGGGTGAGATTTACTCCAGGTAGGAATGGGTTCTGTTGTGGAAGGAAGGCAGGTGACACTGCGGGGTCACTCAGCACTCACGGTGCGACTCTAGGACTGCCCTGCGCAGGGATAAGCGCTGCACTCCATGGTCCCTGTGGCTCCCTTCCAACCCAGGAAACGCCGTGATCCTGTGGGACCGCGCTGAGGACAAGCGAGGCCGGGCAGGGATGAGGAGACAGCAAAGCTTTGGGAAGGGCCGGGCAGCGGAACAAGGTAAGCGGGAGGCTGGGCACCACCAGGGAGGCGGGAAGGGCAGCGGCGGGAGGAGGC
>NW_005054328.1:6039643-6103655 GCF_000277835.1 Geospiza fortis | reverse complement strand
CTCCCCCTGTGGCCTGAGAATGGTAGGGCCCAGCCCGCCCCTGGGCGGGCGGAAAGGAGCGGGGCGTGGGGGCATGAGGGTTGGCCGTGGAGCTTCCGCCGGGCGGTGTGGCTATGGCAGCTGGTTCCTTCCGGAGGACCATTGCTTCCCAGGTACGCACTGCTTCTTCCTACGGCTGGCGCGGAGCGGGACTGCCCCCTGAGCCAGGTGTCCCCTCCGTGCCCTCACTACGGGTCCCCCCTGCCCGGGGGCTCACAGTGAGCGTGACCCGCGGGCGCGGGTGGGGGGCGCTCTGGGGTTCCCGCAGGGATCGGGATGGAGTGAGGGTGTGAGGGATTGGCACCGTCCCTGGAAGTGCTCCAGACCGGAGCGGGCGGGCTCTGACCAGCCTGGCCTGCTGTGCAAAGTGTCCCTGCACATGGCAGGACTTGGAACGAGAAGATCTTTAAGGTCCCTGCTAATCCAAACCATTCTGTCATTCCGTGACTACTTCAGTCCATAAGTATCCTGTGAATTCGATGATCCCATGAGGTTCGATGGGATCCTTCGTGAGGAAAAAAATCAATTTTCTGTGGTGATTTGCCTTGCCTTTTTTCTAAGGCTCCTTTAACACCTCTTAGGTTTCTGTTTTATTGTAGTGTTCATAATAGTTGTGAAGTCTTTGCTGTTTTTTTACCTAGGTGGAAATTAGATTTCAGGTGTAAAAGGTGCATCCCCCGTGGGTATTTAAACAGGGAGCAGTATTTTTTCCTTGGATCTTTGTCTTTTTGCTTAAGTCATTTTTTTTCTTCATTTCTCAATTTAGCTTTCAAAAGTTTTGGATCTGCCACCAGAGAATTTAATAAAGTCCATATCTGCAGTTCCTGTCTCCAAAAAACGGTAGCTGTTTACATTTTTCTTACAATGTTGGTCGTGTTTTATTATTTTATGTCGTGCCTATTATTGCAAAAGCTTAACAAGACTTTAGGGGAAAAATACAGACAAAAACCCCAAACCATTTATACCAATGTAATTATAAGATAGTTCACTGGAATTAAATCCTTGTATTTTTTTTAAAAAAGCTCGAAGTAAATATAATTGCTTACAAGTCTGTATGAATTACTGGCAGTGCATGGATGGCAAATGCTTCAACACTGATGATCTGAATGTGAAACTGCTTAGAGCCAATGTGAAGTTATATGGGGTTTTTTTTCACTGTCCTGCTCAAGAGTTGCAATAATGTTAGCAAGTAAATTTTACTTATTCATGAGCATGGTGTTTGTTTATTCTGATGGTGTTCTCACCATATGTACATATTGATTGTATTAGAGCAAAAGTGGTATTTGGCCTTCTCATCCACCTTTCTAAATATACTGAATCTTCAGATATTTGTGGCTGGGTTATGCTTGGCAATTGCACTTGTCATATGCAGAGTTGGGTTGGGTCTGCCAAATGTCCCAAGCATTTCAGCAGGTTTTTTTTTTTTTCTGATTTTCATATGTTTTCTTTTTTTCAGGCATGTTGCTGATTTCCAGCTCTCCATTGCTTCCATAATAGAAAACAGTTCTGGTGATTGCTTACCACAGGACCTGCATCTTCAGGCTCAGCAGCTTGCTGAAAGGGTATGCTGCTCATGAATTCATCACATATGATATGTGTGTAATAATGAACTTACAGACTAGAGGTGTAAGGGGCATAATAAGATTAAAAAGTATTCTTTCTGCTAGCATCGTGTTTGGGTCAGAGTAGTTTGATGGCTGTACTTACTGTAATTGTACACAGCATCTTCACAGAGATTGGAGAAGCAGCTTTGGTTAAAGTTCTTGTGAAATTGTTGTTTTCAAACAGTTTGAAGTAAACAGTGCTGGTGAAGTTAGGTGGGTGTCTAAAGGTATGCCATGGTCTGTGCTGCTGCCCAGCACTTGAGGAAGAAAATGTGTGTGGTAGCTTGGAAAACAGACTGCAAAACCCAGCTCTGGAAAGCCAATGGATAAAGTTGGCCTCTGGGACAAACAGGCCTAACTTTCAAATCCTTATCTGCTTGAAATTGAGTATTCTTGGAGCAGCAGTTATTTCAGGTGTGCCAGTTTGGGAAATGGCAGTAGCTGGGGTGCTAATACTGAAAAAAGGACAAATAAAACCAGTTGTGATACTGCTGAGGAGCTAAACTATTTCTCATGCCATTCTTCACTGCTGAGGTGTTAGAGTTATCCATGTCTTGGGCCTGTTCCAGCAAGATAGATATTCTGACTCGGGTGGAAGAAGACCTGACAATGCACAGATATACAACCAAAAGTTCTGAAACAACTGAAAGATGATCTAGAAACATGAAATAATTCAGGTTGGAAAGGACCTCAGGAAGTTGTCTGTTCCCATATCCTCCCCAGTACAGGTGTTTTGGATGAAGTTGCTGAGGACTTTTGAAATCCAATGAGGTTTTAAAGCCTCCAAGGATTTGACAGGCTCCCTCTCAATCTGTTTCAATGACTGTATCATCACAGTAAGGTGTTTGTTTGTGTTTTT
The DNA here is from genome assembly GCF_000277835.1 of Geospiza fortis. Taxonomy (NCBI): domain Eukaryota; kingdom Metazoa; phylum Chordata; class Aves; order Passeriformes; family Thraupidae; genus Geospiza; species Geospiza fortis. Next base: position 6,101,153 of record NW_005054328.1, on the reverse strand, counting down.
TTTTCCTTGTGTGTCATTTTAAAAACAGCTGCTATTCCCAATGTTTGGGAAGCTGCAAGTTTCCTCCCTTCTTTATTGTCTGTGGCTCAGTAAATAATCCTGAAACATTAACAAACCCCTACAGCTTTACATGGAGGAGTAATTTTAACAGTAAAGAACAGACCATCAATACAAGCCCCCAAACTAAATAGACTATGCCAGCTAGGCAAAGGAAAATAAAAATCCATAATCTCTAAGGAATGATTTTTTTTGTTGGGTGGCGAATAAGTGAGATGCATTTAGTTTAACTTGGTCATGTCATCTCCAAAGAAGGTAAGCAGTGTATAAACTAGCAGAATATAACCATATATCAAAGACTAGCAGAGAGACAGAAAAATGCAGGCAGTTACTGGTTTTTGTCATGATAAACAGTTGGAGTGCCTCAAGGTTCAACAGAATGCTCTTAGTCACTTCTGAGGAAATGGGCTGCAATATTTGAAATACAGGTATTTAGGTTAGACAAAATAGATGGAAGTTTTTCCAGTTGACTTAAATAGTAGAGCCATGAGACAATAGATGAGGCAATGTGCTCTGAAGTACTGAAAATTGTCTTTTAGGAAGTCAGAAGAGTCTTGTTTCCATGGGCTTTTGATTTCATTTGGCTGGCTGATTGCTGTTTCGTTTTTGTACTGTTACTTCTTTGTGGAGGGGACGTTGTGTTGGGTTTTTTAGTGCTGCTGTACTGCACAGTGGCATCCTAGTCCAAGCCTTGGGCACAGGGGCATCTGGCTACTAAAGGACCACAGGCCACTTGGACAAGAGGTGGTTAAAGCTGTGCAGAGGACAAATGAGGACTCTTATTAAAGAGAGATAAAAACTACTGATGTGACAATGACAGATTATGGGGAAAACATTTATCAGAACAAATGTTGTGGAGAAAGTCCAGTGGGTATTTCTGTTTTCTCTCTGCCCCATAAGTAGAAAGTACCAGTAAGGTGGAAAATTCAGTGTCAATACAGTCAATGTTTTTTTGTTGGGTTTTTTTTTTTTTTCACGTAGCTTGGGAGTTAGCATTGGAATTTGTTGTTAGCAGAGCTTGTGAAAATAAAAGAATTTCAAAGCTAGCTATGATTTCTCCTGGACAGGTCACTGTCTAAGCTGGAGACCTAGCATGGGGCTACAATTTCCTCTTCATAGTGATGAGCTTCAGTGGGAGTGTAGCTTGCCTCTCTCATAGATACTGACCGAGTGAGAAGGTGATTGTGTGTCATATTTTTATATGCTTTCCATCCCTCTTCTTCCTTTTTTAGACAACTTCTTGACTATGAAAGACAGCTAGTTTAATAAGAAACTCTCAGACCTGACAGGTTGAGATCCAAACCTCTTGGCCTGTGAAGAGACCCAAATTCCTGTTGACATTAGGTGTTGGTTGGCCAAATATGCCAGGTACAGAATTTTCAAGACATGTACCTTATGGAAATCGTACATGAAATTTTTCATAAATTGGCCTTTAATAGCTTTATTTTGTGACATGAGGTGCCACAGAATGTTGTCACTTAACTTTTTTTTTTTTGTTAAGTGATGGCAGCTACTGTGTAAGTTGTCAAACGTATCTCAGCTTTTGTCTGTACAAAGAGTTCAGCTACTGCTCCCAATCAAAAGGAAGCACAGACTGTGCACAGGCAGGGTCTGAAGTGGAACATATGTGTGGCATTTCAAGCTGACTTGTATTCAGAGCTTATTAACCATGAATGGGAAACAATAAAATTGTCCCTTTTCCAACAGCATTGATGAAATGATCCCTTTATGATTGCTTCAAACAAATAAATAACATTTAATGTTTACAGTGGATTAAATTAATATTCACAGTGGATTGAATGACAGTTTTCCAGTTCACCTGTTTTCATTCCAAGTTCCTGTTTTGTTTTATTCTCTTAGCTAAAATGTGATTCAGTAGTGAGTGCAATCAGCGCTGGTCCAGGAACAGTGAATTTTACAATTAACAGGGAATTATTAGCAAAGGTGAGTAGTGTCTTTCAAGTGCTTTAAGGTAAAAATAACTTTTCTCAGTACAAAACTGTAGAATACCTACTACTTACTGTCTTAGGAAGGTATTTTCTATGTAAAATTGTCTTTCACAAGTCTTTTCCCTGAAGATCCCTGTTGCTGATTTGTTATGTAGACCTAGAATTTGAAATGAGACTTAAAAAAGTTCCCTCCTGTGAGGAAACAATGCATCTACTGTTCACTAATAATCATAACTCTTCATTTTCATCTCTCTGCTTTAAAATGCAGGCTTATTTACATCTACTTTGAGTTTTTACAGTGTACAACTCAAACGTTTTCATCCTGTAAATACTTTTGGTTTTATCTGACATAGAAGTATTTGATAGCAGATCTTTTATTACACACTTTGCTGGAAAAAAAAATCAAGGGGAAAAAAATCCCAAAGGGAAGATGTATTCCTTAATATCCTGACTGAAGTATACATATACATTGTAACCAAGCCAATGGCTATTAGAAAATAGGTCTATAGGTCAATTTTGTGTGTGTGTCTAGCTTGCCTTCTTAGGTGTCATAATAAGAACAGAATTAAAGGCTTTTTTCAGATGCTGTTTCTTAAAAAAATAGCTGTTGCAGAAAAACTTTAAAGTGATTTTCTTGAGTGAGAAAAATGAAAAAAATTTTCCACTGAATGAAGTGAGATTTCCACTTTATTTCACTTTGTTAAAGGCTTCTGTTATCTTCAGGGAGCTTGTCCAGTTCATACAGCTTCATAGATTAGGTCTGTGGTGCATTGGCCTGTGTGACCTTACACATTTCAGTTTATGTAGGGGCTGACTTGGTGCTTTGAGCACATTACTGACAAAACTCACACAAACTGTCTTGAGGAATATTTTAAGGTGTTTTACACCACCTCCAGACTTTCAAAGCAGACATATTTTAGTACAGATCATTCATACTGGTCTTGCAGACTTGCAGGTGGGAGAGAGAAAGAAGAGTTGTTTGGACACATTGGGGTGGAAGAGTTGGCTGTCTTTGGCACTAAAAGAGTAGAAAGTTTTCACAAAATCTTGTCTTAATTTTCACCAGAACTTTGCCAAGATTTCTCTTAGATTTTTTTATTTGATCAGATACAGCTTTCTAAAGTTAGCGGCATTTTTATCTGTGTATGAGACCTTGTTTGCGTGGCAAACCAGCTAATTACTAATGTGAATAAAGGATGTGGGATCAGTTTCCTTGTGGCTGGCAAACAGTTTTCCTGGCAATGCTTTCTGTTGATGAAATTCTTTTGTATGGTTGTGTTGTTTTTTTGGTTTTTTTTATTTGTGCTTTAGACTGTGCTGCAGCAGGTGTGGAAAGATGGCTCAGAGTATGGAGCAAAAAGTGAACTTTTCTCTACAGTTCCCAGACAAAAAGCAGTGGTTGAGTTCAGGTAAGCACATCTGAGGGGTCCTTTGAGACAAGTGCCTTGTCTGCTGATTGGTATTTTCTGTTGATATTCATTGCTGGAAAGCGTGATGCCTGTGGTGTTAAATCATATTAACCAGTATTATATTTAACTGTATTTCACACTCTGATATATTCAACAAGCAGGATTTAAATTATATTCAGGGATTTGAGGCTTTTTTCCAGAACATGTTTTTGGTATTTAAGGAGTTCATGCCTTACACAGCCCTCCATTAAGCATGTTCTCATTTAACACAGAGTAGCATTCAGTTTTTAAGAAAGCTTCGTTTTATTTTGTTATGAAGAAACAAAATCCGAATTTCCAGGCACTAATGAATTTCTTTTTGAACCTTAATACCTTCTTCCCTGACTTGTTAAAGCAGGCAGGTATTTGCTAATTGCAGCCCCCAAAATCTTTTTCCAGTGCAATTTTGTTGATTGTCACATACTCATGGAAAGAAAAGTGATTGACTCAAATTATGTATAAATATTTTTGTTGAGTAATATTCCCTGTGCAGGGAATATTTAATAGTTGTAGAAAGTAAGAATTTGGCTTTAATTTGGAGGTTGAATTTTCATAGCTGAACTTTCTTTCTTGTTATCTGAGCAAACAATTATGTAGAGAGTTGTTTTTTTGTGGTTTTTTGTTGTTGTTGTTGGGTTTGTTTTTTTTTTGGGGGGGGTGGGGGTGGGCATTGCTGGAAAGATGTAATTTTGGTTACTGATCCTTGTACACAAGATCTCTCATCCTGGTTTATCTCTGTAAAAGATGTGAGGAGAATGATCCATATGTCCAAAACTTATAAGAAGTGAGAAGATAATTTTGGTTCTTTGTCACCAGCACGACTGGGCTTTGGTTAGATTTTTTTTCTTGTTTGTGGGGTGCTTTAACCACAACACTGTCTGTTTACTGATACTGGAGGGAAAACTGGTTGGATGGGAAAACTTGCTGTCTAGGACAGATGCTAATCAGGGAATCTTATGGGAAAATTGAAAATGGAGCTTTTATTTCAGCTCTTCTAGAAGCACAAGTTGGATTCTTTTAACTTGGTGATCTGACAGTTCTGTTCACTGACCAAATGTTATTTGTTAAAATCTGTTACAGCTCCCCTAATATTGCCAAAAAGTTTCACATAGGACACCTGCGTTCCACCATAGTAGGTGAGTGTGCATTTCCTGCCTCCTGGGAGGGCTGCTTTGTCTGCCTGCCTCACTTGGCAGGGGAGCACTGCTAACATCTCCCTGCTCTGGTGTGAGTGGCCCTGTCAGGCTCCACTTGCTAATTAAAACCTTTCTGCTCATTATGCAGGGAAGAAAAGAACGTGGTGTGTTGCTGGCAGATTTATGAAGTCACACATAATATAGTTTTATGACTGTGAATATTAAATGAAGTAGCTTAAAATTGGTCTTCAAAGACACCCAAGGCAGTGTTCATTGAGGTGTTAGGAGAGTCCTTTGAATTTTAAATTCTCAATTTGTACTGGAGTGCAGAGCAGCTCAGATCATTATGTCTTGGTGGCTGTCCTGCTAAAAGCTTGCTTTTATATGCTAATTACTTTATGCCAGTATTACTGAGACAGTTTATGTAATTTCTAATAGAATAATTAATAAATTTCTACTGCAGTGCTCTAATGGTATATGGAAAACTGTATTTGTCTCTCATTTCCTGATGTCACAATAAAAACTAGTAGGTTGTAGCAGAAGATCCTACAAATTCTGTGTATCTAATAATGTATCCGGTTTTAATTATACTTAATTAATAATTTATAGTTATTAATTATGTAAAGTAATTGCTTCTTCCATGGACAGATAGTTGAGTGAAATTATGTATTTTGGGGATTTTTTTATGTTCCATTTCTGGATCCTTTGTTACATGAAAAAAACCTCTTTCAGAAGTAGTTCTGTAGATCAATGTTTGTCCCAGAGTGAGACAACAAATTAACTATAGAGAATGGAATTGGAAGTAATTGCAAGCTATAATATGGTGTTATAACAATACAATACAAGGAGAGAGCTTTCTGCATCCTTTGCAACAGTATTGTAATTAAAAGGTACCCGTGAAGCACAGGAAAAAAGAGGATGGGATGTGGGTATTTCTTCTTTGTAATTCTAAGGTTATAACTAAGCTCAGGGGAGAGATGAAGGGCTTTTGTTGTAAGAGCACCTGGAACTTCCTTATGCATCCATATATGATATGACAAGTTTGGAGCATAGTCTGTTAAGTGCAGAGCTCAGAACTGCTCCAGCAGTCTGTAGAGATTCAGGACTTGATGTTCTCTTTTTAGCATCACAATTAACAGCAGTTTGTGAATTTTGAGTGCTTGCCTAACCTGGTGTGAGTGTGCCTGACTGTGATGGAATTATGTGTAATGCCACTTATTTGTGGCATTTGTGATCTTGTACTTTGCAGTATGTGCATGTAAATCCATCCACCTGTGTATATTTCTGTCCCTGCTGTGTGAGACACTTTGTGGCACTGTTGAGATGCACAGCTTTTCTTTTCCTGCTCAGAAAGGAACTTGCTTTTTACAATTACTGCTGCTGCTGCTTTCAGTTGTCAGGTGTTTTAGCAAATCCTGTGGAGTATTCCATCTGATTTCTTTTCCTCTTCATTTTGAATACAGGTGATACAAAACCAGAAAACTGTTCCATAGGGATGAGAGACTACCTACAACTGAATAATAATACCATTTTTGTTTCATTACCAGGGAATTTTATAGCAAATCTCAAAGTAGCGCTGGGACATGAGGTAGTGAGAATAAATTACCTTGGTGACTGGGGCATGCAGTTTGGTATGTTTCAATATTTTTTATGCTGTACCCTTTTCTACTGTATAGTATGGTCTAGGTTTCCAGCTTCAGTTTTTGTAGACCCATTGGATTCACTCTGTGCTCATAAGGAATGATATCTTTTTTTATGGGGGTAATGTATAGTTCATTTCCTTAAAAAATCTGAACAAAACAATCCAGACTGATCCATCAGCAGTATGACCTATACTGATGCTGAAAAAATAACGGGACAAATTTTATCTAACTGTCCCTCAGTAGCTCCTCTCTCAAGCTAAATGTGTAGTTTGGGGGTTATACGTTTTGGGTTTGGATTTTGTTTCTTCGGTTGCTTGGTTTCGAGGTGGTTTGGTTGGCTCGGTTTTTGTTTGTTTGGGGTTTTTTTTTGTTGTTCCTTTTCTCATTATTCATAAAGTGTAATTAATTTCCACAGCAACCACATTTTGGCACATTGGGGCCCAAAGAGTTTGTCTTTAGAGACATCGCTACACTTTCCCCAAAATATTCAGTTTCCCCTTAAAGTGTAGCAGAAGGGAGAGGTGTGTAGATGGAGAATGTGCAAGTGAACAGGGACCGGAAGACTCTCACACATAGGCAACCCCATCTCCTCTGAAATCATCAGATCAGTGGGGACTGACAAGTCCTCTCAAGTGCAGCCTGAGGATGCATGGCTCGATATTTATTGCCGCACCAGAGATCATTTATGTCCCATTGCTGGATCTATAGCTATCTCTGTATTATGGCAACTGACCCATCCATAGCATTCACAACTTTGACTTCTGTTGTTAGTCTTGCATTTCAAATTGATCTACATCTCCTCTCCTTTTCTAATTTCCTCCAAAAAGCTGGTTTTGGCATATCTTTAGGCATTTTAAAAAAGGCAATCATGCCCACTTCTTCATTCTTGAAAGCTGGTACACCTCTGAAAACTAGAAATCTTCGCTTCTTTTGCAGTAGGCTCTGGAAACTGTCCATTTATGGATGTTTAAATGGCAAACACAAAGTGCAGTGGTGACTTTTGATTATTCCAGGCCTTATGCTGCCATCTCCAGTTTCAGTGGTACTGCTGGTTTTGGGGACATCAAGGAATCAATTTCATGAACAGAATCAGGTTAAAAATTTAAAAACAATACCCTGCTTTCATTCCACTTTTATATTCATATTTGTAAGTGTAGATAACTAAAATACATTCAGTTCTACCTGTTGTCATTCTAGACTTAAGTTCCTGGGTTTTAGAGAGTGCAGTGTAACATTCTCAGGACATAAAACATTCTTTATTAAATTATATCCCCTGCAGCTTGTCTTTCCTGATCATGTTTCTTTAGCTGATAGCATGAAACTGTAGCTTAAAGCAGAGCTTTGTTTCACTTATGATTTGTTTCATAAGAACTGAACACAGAATGAGTTCACCAAAAACTGAGTAAATTTCATCCTTGCATATTTCATTCATGTTTGCCCCTTAGACATGATTTTATCACCATGCTATTGTATAATGAATGTGGCAATGACAGTTAAGCAGTGAAATGCTGTGTGGATAAAAGGCTTCTCAGCTGTCCTCATTCAGTCTGCCTTTGAAGCTGCTAAGTAGCACTCTGAAATCTGAATATCAAGAATTTTATGTATTTTAATATAAAGGTTTCTGAAGGTATAATGATCACAGTACCTTTTATTTACATGTGTGTCATTTGTGCAGCACACAACTCCTAGAATCACGTTTTTGACCTAGTAGTTCCAACTATTTTTTTTTTCAAAGTAGGTACTCCCTCCCCTCTTTATTTGGACTAGCTCAGCTCAAATATATGGCAGTATTATAACAAATAATGGTCCTGCTTCACAGAATTATAGCATAGCAGTCTTACTGTAATGGTCCTTTCTCAGAAGCAGTGCTGTAATTAATGATCTGTCAGCTGGTTTTACAACTGCTATTGTCAGAGGCTTTAAAATGTAAGAATTGAAAACATATTTTCCTGAAACACAGCAGAGAGGCCCTCAGCCTTTAAGCAGTTTTGGGGCAGGTTTCTTAAGGTAACAAAGCATATGCAGTAACACTATCTGTCCATCTGTCTTCCTGTCACTCTGCTCCTAATAAATTTTGGCCCCATTGGGCAACTTTAGCTAGGTCTGACAAAGAAAAATATTTCCATGAGAATGTATTTCTGCCCTTACTGGGCTGCCAACTGTCATAATGCCAAAAGAAATTCAATGTGTTTCTCTCTGGGAGAGAAAGTTAACTTCTGTGTTTAACCTGCTGGCTAACCAGTCAGCACCCCTAAGTCAGAATCAGTTCCAACATGGGCTGCATCTTGCCATTAACTGGTGAGTGTAACAAAGTCTGGGGATAATATGGGAAAGACAGAAAATGTGTGGAAGGATGTGTTTGGGTTGAATAAAGACTGACAGTTGTGCTGGAGATTGGAGTGTGAAGTCAGCACTGGATAGTGGAATGTTTAGGTACACTAATATCTAAGAGAGATCATTAGGAAACCCACCTCTGATTGCTCATAGAACAAGCTGTCCTTAATTAAACATCCTTTCAGTAGGATTACTAATAAAATGCTAATTTTATTTCCTAAAACCTGACCTGTTTTTCTTCTTTAAGTCTGCCATGCCTTCTTCTGGTCTTCTGTACTCAGTGTTTCTAAGAGGGAAATTCTTGAGATAGTGCTGTTTGTTTAGTTGCAGAGAGTTTTCCAAAGGGATACCTACATATACCTATTCCTGCATCAGTCCTGGTCCTTGTTCAGCTCAGAGGAATAAGCTGGCCTTAAAGTCAGTGTCTGATAATCTAAGAGACAGACTGATTAATATTACTGAAGGAGTCAATGGGGTCTTTTCACTTAGACAAAAAGATGGGGATTTGGATTTCTTTCCCTTTTAGATGGCTTTTGGAAAGTCCTGCAACCGAATTGGATGCTCACAAAAAGCTGCATATTCTGAGCAGGCAGCAAAAATTTCCCTTGAAAACATTGCATGAGTGGTATGACAAATTCTGTGTTGTATCCCAGTTCTTATTGTCCTTAAAATGATAATTCTAATAAGGGTGGAAGCAAAACAAGGATTTTTGAGTATATTCCATTGCTGGACAGTTTCCACTGTGTGGCTTCTTATTTACATCTTGTTGCTGTGTAAAAGATAATTGTCTGTACAAGTTCAGAAACACAAATTCTCCTTTCATGAGGAATTGAGAAATCAACACAGTATTTCTTACTGTTTTCTAGCTGTTATATTTCTGGTGGGGCGGTGATGGTTATGTAGTGGAATAATAGGATTATGCTTTTGATTTTCTTTTGTAGCATACACCATTATATGCTTTTAAAATGTTCCAGTGTTAAGACTAGACTTACCAAAATAACCTGTCAATATACTCTGGTCTGTTGTCTGACTCTATATGTAATTGTTATTCAAGGCTTATTGGGTGTTGGTTTCCAATCCTTTGGCAACAAAGAAAAACTGAAATCTAGTCCTTTGCAACACCTTTTTGAGGTAAGTTCAGAGAAGACCAACTAGATTTGTCTTTGCAGCATTAAACACGTTATGGTTTGTTGGCTTGCTCCATTCAAACATGCCTGATACCATCTGAGTTAGCATTTACTTTTTGTTGATTTTTTGGTACTCTTAAGTGGTACTTTGTGTGTGATATAGACACAAAACACATAAGGGATTTATGTACTGACCTGCACAGACCCAGTAACCATGAGGAGAGGATGGCTAATGTTCAAGCCCTCATCCTCTAAAAGATGTCACATGTTAATGGGGCTTAGTCAGTCAGAGTTCCTTTGTGGCACTCTCAGGTGTTTTCTTACCACAGAGCTGAGCTGTGCCTCCTCCTCAGAGCTGGGTATGGGAGCTGTGGCTGATGCTGCTGGTCAGGCAGTGTGCCGCAGGATAGCTGTTCTGTGCAAATCTGTCTCGTGGCAAAGGAACCAACTGTGTTTGAATACTTGGGTACTCAGCAGCTGAAAGCATGTCTGTCAGATTGTTTATATGTCAGGGTAGCTCCTTCTGAGTTTGCCAACTTCTTTGACACAGGTAAACTTTGCTTCTTCCCTCATCCCTGAACCCTGTGGATTTAAGTTGATAGATTCTCAGCACTGAGGAATTTTAGAACTGTAGGACTGATTTAAAGAGAAAACAAGAAGCAGTCATATTTTTGAGGTTGTGCATCACTGTATATTACTTCATTTTTATTTATAATTTCAGTCTACTCTTAGAATTTTAATTTTTTATGCTTGAATTTTACACTAAAGCTTCAAAATACCAGCTATTGCAGTAGCATGTAGGCTTTATGACCTTAAAAAATTGCCTTTAAGTGTAGAGAACAGTATTCAATCAAGATGCAAAAGATTCTGAAACAGTAGTTGTTTGAGACCAAATTAGTTTCTGAGTTATTCCCAATTTTTAAGTGTTTGTTCAGCTGTATGCCCGGCTGTATCAAAAACTGAGATGTGTTTTGAAGTGGTGCTTTTTCTGCTGGTGTGTGAAATCAATCTTTCCTATGAATATAAGCTTGTAAAATACTGAGTCTATCTAAGATTTTGCTGCTTCAGCTGCTATCTCAGTTTTGGGCAGTGCAGTTGCCATAAATGTCAATTTTCTGGTCCTCTGAAGACATGGCTGTGGTTTAAAAGTCCGTGATAGGTTCCCTTTCGTGCATAAATTAGTTCTTCCATATTTTGCTGCTGCGGTTGTTTCAAGGTTTTGAAGAGGATGATAGTGGCAGCAGTAAGGAATTAGGGTATTAGTCTTCTTTCAAGATAAGCTGCACATTTTCCTGTTGGGTTTTGGGCTGTTCGTTCTCTCTTTAAATGGGGAATGTGTTGCTTAAACAAGTCTTTTAAAATTTTCATGTTAAAAATATAGTCTTTAAATGCGTTTGTATTGTTCTTGTAGAACTTTTTTTTGGAAGAGAGGATTATACTACTTCAACATTTTCAGTGTCGTATTTTAGGTGTATGTGCAGATTAACAAAGCAGCAGAAGATGAAAACACAAAAACGCTGGCTAAGGATTTCTTCAGAAAACTGGAGGAACATGATGAGCAGGCATTGTCAATTTGGCAGCAATTTAGAGACCTCAGTATTGAGGAATACATCCGGATTTATAAGGTACAAATCATCCAAATGTTTTTTCTGTGTTGTTGGTAAAATGATCTCTCTCTCTCCATTGCTTCATCAACATAATTGACAGTGCACAGCACCTTTTTATGTAGGAGACTGCCAAGCAGTGGACTGACTTGGGATCAGAGATTGCTCTAAGGTTGCCAGTTCATTGCCTTTCCCATAAACTTTAGAATGTTGTGGGGAAGCTCTTTCTTAGTATGCCAGGCTAAGCCTCATTCTGCTTGGGAAAAAGCACACTAGTTGATTTCTCATCCAAGCAGGCTGTCACTACAGTTGCTGATGTGCTAGATATGTTTTATTTAATATAGTCCAGGTAATTGGCCTTTAGACTAATTCTCCCTTCTCAGAAGTCCTGAAGCTCAAAATGGGGTGCTAAGCAGCAAGGCAAATCAGTGTTGAATAAATAGTGCTTGGTTTTGCTTTATCTTTGAAGTCAGCAACAACCCACCAAATTTAAAAGTTTCCATGTAATAAATTTTATTAGAAGATTACTCTGTTTTCACATTTCTGATCTAATGTTGTAATGGTGCATATTAAATTGGGTGTAAGACATTACAGCAGCAGGAGATCCCTGCAGGTGGAGTTGAGCTAATACACAGCTGTCTGTTGTACACTGTGATCTCATGAGTGGAGCCAGTGTCCACTGTTTCATGGGACATGTTTGCGCCACTAAAAATTAACCTTAAAAATATTGGAACCGTTTGTAATCCAGATAACCTGTCTGTGCTTTAACTTCTTCCCCAAAGCATGTCACTGGAGCCAAGAAGGTACTCTTAGGTTAAGATCTCCTGAGTGAGACACTTGATAATTCTTGTGGAAAGCTGGCCTCTGAAGATAATTAGGTACTAGGCTGTGTATGCAGCTACATCTTGAAGGTCACCCATCACTGATCACATGATGACTGGTACAGCTTGGTCTTTCTCTCCCAATTTCATTTAAACTAAAAAGTATTGAACTGATGAACTGACCAGGTTTGACAGTTAAGGTCATCTTGTCTCCTCTGAATGTACCCTCAGACTTAATCCCTGTATGCTCAGCAATGTTCGTGAGCAGCTGGTACTTTTTAAAACAGGGTTGGTTTCATGTCCAGGTAGCTCCTCTGCAGCCCACTGGTTTCACCTCCAGCACAGCAAGGAAGAGACTTGCCTCAGAATTGTGTATGAATTGCTCTAACCAGCTTATTCCTGATTTCTCATTAATGTTACATTGAGCACCATATTCGCCTCAGGGAGAGATTGATTCTAATGCAGAAATCAATTAAATCAAAATCCAAGCATCCTTTCCTTTTAACAATGAAGTGATATTTCCTACAATAACATTAATCTTTGCACTGTATCTGATCTGTGACCTATCATCTGACTTAATTTGAAGAAAAATAATTAGCCTTGATCTTAACGCTATTACCCTTCTTTGATATTCTTGTAACTTTTCAGCGTCTTGGAGTGCACTTTGATGAATATTCTGGAGAGTCATTTTACCAAGAGAAGGCCCAGGAAGTTCTGAAGATGTTGGAAGATAAAGGACTCCTTCAGAAAACAATGTATGAGTTCATTCAATCTGTTGGTGCACTTTATTTAACATCTCAGTTGCACTTCAGACAAGATAAGATGAGTGAGGTTTGTACATAATCTGAGGGGAAGAGTTTTCTTTACGTGGTGTTAGTGGCTGTTCTAGTAGAAGACCATGAGGATTTGTGCAGTCACAGCTAAAATTTACATTCTCCTTTTCTGTGACTAGCACAAAAGCCTGGCCTTGACAAGTTGGGTACAATGACAGTGTTCAACTCCTAATGGTGTTTTAGGCTGTTGATTGGTTTGGTAGCTCTGTGTGCCATTTAATGAGTAGAATTAGATGAGCTCCTTACCTTGATGAAGGAGGTACCTGGCTGAACTGGGATGGAAGCTGTAATCATGGAATGCATCAAAATGTGGGCAGGCTGCTCCCCTGGCATCAGCCGTGGTGACAGCAAACTTACAGGAACAGTCTTCAAAAAGGTTTAAAGGAGATGGTCATTTAAAGAATGAGACTGTCTAGAGGGAAGGGGGCTTGTGGCAAGAGGCCTTGGTTTTGGCTCTGACTTCAGTCTTACCTGAACTCACCTGTGTAATAGCCTGCAGTGCCATCAGTATTTTCCCTTGACTTACAGAAAAGGGACAGGAATTGTGGATCTCTCGGAGAAGAAAGACCTCTCGACAGTTTCCACCGTCATGCGCAGTGATGGGACATCTCTTTATATAACGAGGCAAGTAAGCCCATCTGTGCTCCCTGCCAGTCATTCTGCCAGGGAACTTTTGAACATCAGCACATTGATAACTGATGGCATGGATTTTGAAGATTTTTATTTCTAGGATGGTTGTAAGTGAAACTAGCAATGTAACTATGATGGGATGAAAATGGCTTTTAAATACTTTTCCTCCCCCTAAGTAATGTTAGTAAATCTCCTCTTTGAATAAATCATAATACTTCCTCCAGCTACTAACTTTGAAAATGAAGCTGGAATCTCTGGATCTCTAATAAATAGTTGCAAAATAATAAAGGTTTTAAAAAGACTTTTGCTTAAAATGTTTATTGATGGTGTGATACAGGAAAAAATTGCTTGTTCAGCCTTGCCTTCATTGACTCAGTGGACCACCAGTGCTGTAACATCAATTTTATTGCTGTTTTCCAGCCATCTCATCAGTATCCTAAAATTCCTCTTGGGTATTTTAATATGGAAGCCTTAACAGTTTCTTTGTGCCAGGAATGTAAATAAATCTAGTGTCTAGCCCTCAGGGTAAACTCTGTACAGCTTTTTCAAGGCAAGGGTATTAGAGAGATGCTACAGTCAATCCTGTGCATTAGGGAGCTGCTGAATCCTGTAGCCAAATGGAGACACAGATGCCACAGCTCCATACCCACAGGTCAGCCAGGAATAAGCATGAGTACCTGATCTCCACAGGCCCAAAACCACTCGGCACAGTGGGTACTTTGTTCCCCTCTGGATGATTAGGATGAGTATCTATTCCTGTGAAGAAATAGATGTATGTGTATAGATACATATGTGTACATGATACATATTGTGATAGATATACTTGTATTATATATGTCATAAGTGTATTATTGAATAATTTAATCAATATACATATGTATTGTATGTGCACTATGTATCCTCTAATAGCTGGAGGCCCCTGTGGTCTCCAGCAGTCAGCCTGGACCCTCTGATGCCAACAGTACAGACTGCTCTGGGTGCTCCATCTCTGCAGGCACATCTGGAGACTTCTGGGATACTTTGCCTGCTTGCTTGGCTATTCAGCTTGCTATTTGCTGTCAGTCATAGGAGAGTGTGTCTGCCCTCTCTCCAGCTGTTGGCTGTGACACCTTGTGAGTCCTGGTCAGGCTCCAGCTGTTACTGCTTCAATTCACTCATGCCCAGTCCCCTCAGTGTCTGACACCACAGATGCACGGCCTACGTGAGCTGTAGTCCCCAGCTGCAGCTGCTGACCCTCCAAACACATTTGCACACAGAAGAGAAAGCCCCCTCACCCCAGGACAGTTTGAAATGGAGTTTCATGGGAAGACAGGACAGACTGTGCTGATGAGGTGCAGGACAGAGCTACACACACATATAACCAGCAATTGACTTACAAGCCACCCATCCCTGTTATCTTCTCCTTCTCTTTTCTTATCTTTGGTTCCTCCCCTCAGCATTCCATAGCAAGTCTTGTGCAATTGCAAATGCTTTTTTCAGGTGGGAATACAAGGTTGATGGTTCTCCTGGGACAGTCCTGTGTGCCTGTGTGTGTAGATGAGCTTTGTACCATTTAAGCTAAGGCTGAACACTGGTTCATTTTCCAGGAAAGGGTTGTTTCTCTCAGGTGCCAGCAGGCAGATAGACACTGGACTTCCTCTGCACCAAAGAACAGTTTCCTCAGTAACTTTCTTAGGTAGTGGTTTAAAAAAAACATTTCAGACATGTCATCAGCAAAGTACACGTCCTTTTTTATGTGTAAGGCATACATGGATCCTTCTCTTCAGGAAGTTCTCTCCCCTCCATTAAAAGCAGGTTATTTTTCTAAGAGGCAACTAGTGAGGTATGTCTGAACAAAAGTCCAAATAGTTTCTCATTATCTCTTTCAGAGATCTTGCAGCTGCTATAGACAGAATGAATAAGCACAGCTGGGATACCATGATTTATGTGGTAAGTAATTCTGGATTCAGCACACACTTTGGTGCTGACTCTCTGCAGTAACCCTGGGCCTCTGGTTTGCAATATGACTTTGGCACACAGTATTTTTGGCAGTAAAGTGGATGCCCTTACTGCCCAGCAGCTGTGCCTCTGTGTGGCAGTGTTCCTTGCTTCTGTTTCAGTGCATGACCCCCAGAATGGCTGAAAAATACCTTTAAACTGAGAGAGAGTAGGTTTAGATTAGATATTAGGAAAAAATTGTCACTCTGAGGGTGCTGAGGCACAGGAACAGGTTGCCCAGAGAAGCTGTGGATGCCTCATCCCTAGAAGTGTTCAAAGCCAGGCTGGATGGTTCTCTGAGCAAGGTGGTACAGTGGGAGACACGCTTTCCCACAGCAGGGGGGTTGGAACAAGATGATCTAAGGTGCCTTCCAACCCAAGCCTTTATATGATTTTATTGAAATTACCTCTGAAGTTATTCTCTACTCATTGCAATTAGTTTGAAAGGAGCTCTCTTACTTGATTTGACATTTTATTTTCTTTATAGATGTTGTAATTAATAATTAAACCAGAAAAAGATGTTACTATTATAAAGGGTTTTAAAATGTTAATTTAGAAATTAATGGTCTAGAATGAAACTAAGTCTACTCTGAAGTCCTGATATCTTATCTGAAATGTACATTTTTATGGCTTTGAACAATGCCTTGGTTTCACTATGTAGAAAATGCAGATAAAGTACTACTTAATCAATATGAATGAAGCAGTTGTAGACAGGGAATCTTTTTATATTTATTGGTTTCATTATTTTGTTTTTTCACATTTCTAGCAGTATCAATAATGGATATGAATAGCAGACTGTCTCCTTACTTCTGTGAAACTGTTTTTGATCTCATATTAGCAAGAAAATATCATGTGATGCTTTTAAATCTTCTTTTTCTCAGATTTAGAAAAAAAAATTACAAAAGCCATGTTCTTTTATATCAAGTCCAGAATTAGTAACATATGGGAAAAAATCTGTATGTGGTCATGTTTGGTAATGTCCTTGTACCTTCTTTGTAGAGCTTTTTCAAAAGTCAATATAATGTGACACATAACAAGATGCAGGGAGAGAGATCAGTAAGCAAAACATTAAATACACATTTTAAAGGGCAACTTCTAGTTAAACCACATTTCCTCCTTTTAGCTTCAGTTTTCAGGAAGTTTCCTGTAGCTTGTCATTCTTATATGTTGTCATAGAACAGGGACTTTTTGGTTATTCTGGGAGGAAATAGTGTGATTTTGGTGGCAGCTCTTCTGCCCCTGCTGGCTGGAACAGTGAGTTCATCAGCATCCCAGGGTAGTGTGGCTGTGAAAGTGCAATGCTTTAGGTGTTAAGGATGCTTCCTGTCTGGTTCACGTGGGTGGGCAGTTATGTGTTTGCTGTTCCAGGAGGTAGCAGGGACCAAGGGAGAAAGAACAGCTAGAAAAAAATGAGTTGTCCACTTTGCACAAATCAGGATGTCAGCTGAACTTTCAGATAATGGTGTGAGCAAGCATCTGAACAAGAGTCTTGAGCAGACTGCTGCTGTAGCTGAACTCCAGTCACTGTTTAATTCCTTGCCTGGGCTTCCCTGGTCTCCTTTAAGTCCAAAGAGAAACACAGCACAGCCAGACTGTGATGTGACTCATGTCCATCACAGCCAATGTCTCATCCAAGTGGGAAATGACAGATTAGCCTGTCCTGTCCTCTCAGCCTTGCTCAGGTTGCATGATTTTCAGAGGACATGGTTAGTATGTTTATAATTTCTGACTTTCTGAGGGCTGAGAAAGCGGGTCATTAAATAAGAGTGAAACAAACTCTTAAGAGACTTGTGGGACAGACAGCTTGGAGAGGGCACTGGCAGCCTTGCTGAGCTCTGCTGCTGTTTTGTGGCACTGCTTTGTAGTGAGTTAGGACTTTACTCGGTGTTAACAGAGGCAGGAGGACTTCATGGGATTAAATGAGAATGCTAATGATTTTAGTCTTTAATAATTAAATACAAACATATTTCAGAATGCTGATCTTGTTACAAGAAAATTATTTAGAGACTCTAGAGTCTTATTTCACAAGATCGTCTTATTTTCATCAGATCAACTTCTTCAGAAGAACATTAAAAGGGTTTACTACTTGTAATGCTGTAAATCAGTGCATTCACCAGTTTAGGTTTTAAAAAAATCCTACTCATTTCATAAAAAGGCAGTGGTATGAGCCAAATATTCAAAACGTCTTAAAATGTGTGGCATGGTATGAAAGAGGTACTAAGATTCCATTGAATGTTGCACTCAAGAAGGAGATAAAAATGCTTTTAGATATGAAGAATTAAATATAATCCATGCTGTCAGACGGCAGACTTCTACCTTAAAGCCAGCCACTTAATGAGAGAGGTCTGGCTTTGTGCAAAGATGCATCTCATCTGTAAGGTGCATGGAAAAGGACTTGGAAAGCCTTGTTTGAAGCACCAGCCACTGCTGTTCATTTATCAGCTGTCCCTTTATCAGCCTTGCTTGTGAGTCAGCATGGAGAGGTCATTCCCAGGAGCAGAGCAGGTTATGAGGAGCTAGGAGAGAGGAGGCAGGTGCTCATACAGGGGTAGTTGAGAAGGAACACAAGATAAGCATTTCACTCCTTGTCCCAAAACAGCAAACAAATGAGAAATAGTGATTATTTGGTTATCTCTGCACTGTTTCATAAGGAGGGATAAAAAGGAGTCTGAGTGAGGCAGTCAGAACAACTGGGTAGGAAAATGAACCTCATAGCAGCAGCTGTAGCTAGAAACACATGTGAAGGCTGTTGTTAAACATAACCTACAGTCAGAAGTAACTTCAGTTTGTAGGAGAGTGTAACTGAAAGTGCAAGAGAGCACAGGGTGCATCGCTGTCATGAAATTGTGATCATTTATACATTTTTTGAATTATGTACCTGCCTTATGATGTAAAACTACAAATCATGCGGGAGACAATAGAAACTACTGGGTTCTGGAGGCAGACAGCCAAAGAGGGAGTTCTGCTTCTAAGCCAAAGGACCCTTGGAGTTTGGTGATATAACCCAGGGGTATAACAAGAGCAGCAAGGTTCTGAAATAAAAATGGAGATATTTTGTTTGATGGGCAGCTCTCAGATCATGTCAAACTAAAGACCTTTAAGGTTTCCTTTCACTTCATGTCTTTGCCTTCATGATCTGAGAATGATCACTTCTGAAAAGGTGGATTTCTTTTTCTAACATAATTCAAAATCCCATTGCCATAGATTCCAGCCATCACAATTTTCAAGTCTTGCTTGTCTTCATGAGTCTTAATTTTACTTGCAATGACTTACTGGCATTGTGGTATTGTGTGTTTGTGTGTTAAAGGTACTCCTTATCAGACTTGTAGTGTTTTCTGATATGCATCAATTCTTTTCCTTAGACAGATAAAAGCCAAAGTAATCACTTTCAACATTTATTCCAAATACTGAAGCTCATGGGTTATGACTGGGCAGAAAGGTATGTACTTAAAAATAGTAATTATATACTGGTTTTGGTGGTTAATTTCTTTTTCCTCAAGAATGTATATAATATGTACATAGGAATTTCAGTCAAGTGCTCTTTTGAGGAGAGTCTCTTGCTGGTGTCCGTCCACCACCATGCTACAGCACACATCATGTAGGCATTTTGGATGAAACTAAGCTACAAGATGTGATGCTGGTGTGCAAATAATGGACTCCAGAGTACAAGCAGACATTTTGCCTGTAGAAGCCAACTAGTACTAGTCCAACAGAGAAATAAACCCTTAGAAATATGTGCAGTGTGAGCCTCAGGTCCTTATCAGCAGCCTTTTCATTCTGTGTGTCCACTCCTGCTGGTCTGATTTATTTGTGGATGGAGTCATTGCTGTGTGTTTAGGATGTGAAAAACAGTCCTGTCTCTCATTTAACAGCTTTTTTATAACTGCCTGATGTGAAAAAGGGAAACTATTTTTAAGAGACTTCGTGGCATAGCTTCTGGGATATTGTGTGGTCACATATTAAATTATTACCTCTTAAAGTATTTTATTTTAGCAGAGATCAGAATCTGAGTTTGTGAATCATGCTTCAGGCTCAAAGTATCTATTGCAGGGAAGCGTATCCCTGTTGTTATTCATTGTAATTACCAATACTGTTAGCAATCTGAGCAAAGGTCAGTAATGGATCTCCATACTAAATCATATTCCTCTCTGCCAGACTGCATGTCTTTTGTGGTTATAGATAGAGTTTTAGCCTTCAGGAATACCAGCCTGCCTCCTTTCACAGTGCTTAAAGTTGTCCTAAATTTACCTTAGATTCTGAATCAAGAATAATGCTTGGGATTATTACGAGCAGAAACAGTGAATGCTTTATTATTAGCAATGATTAATTATACTGTTAGCTTAATGTGGCCACAATAGAATTATTATGACTCCTTTTCTAATTATATTAAGAGATCTCTGTTGCCACAGTAATTTGATCTGTCTACATCCTGCCTCTCCTCAATTTATTGCAAATTATTGCATTGAGCTTCTGTACTAAAGCTACTAGCAAGAGATTCCTGAGAGCACACAAATGACCAGGCTATCATAACTCTGATCATAATTTTCCCATTATATAATAAGTATGGAGCTTAGTTGCTGAAATGAGAGTTACTGATTATATCACTGAGCTTCCCACGTTGGAGTGTTATTTATTCAGCTGTTATTGCTCTTTCCTGGTAGAGAATCCAGCTCTGAACAAACACTGCAAATGTTTCTCTTGATTGAAATATAATTTTGGTCCTGCTGCTTCTCAACACAGGTGCCAGCATGTGTCTTTTGGTCTAGTTCAAGGAATGAAGACTCGGAGAGGAGAAGTAATTTTTCTGGAAGATGTTTTAAATGAAGTTCGCTCAAGGATGTTGCAAAACATGACTTCCACAAAAAGTTAGCTATTTCAGGTCTTATTAGCTTCTTTTGATGTTCTGTGTTGATCACATTGTGTCATCTTTTCCACCCTTCACTTCTCCCTGTATTGCACTGATCACAGTAATATGCTCCTTTTCTTTCTTTTTGTAGTAACCATAATATAAACAACATTACAATAATTCTTTGCAACTCTGTGAACTCCCCCAAATTGCAGATTTGCAAATTCTAACATTCAGTGAAATTATTTTATCATGTACTGAGAAGGAAGGTACCTACCTTTTGGGGACAATTGTTTTTTTCTGGAGGGACAAATTAGTCAGTAGTAGATTTGGGGCTGGAGTTCAGGGATCAGTCATATTTCATCGAAAGGATTTATAGCTCTGACAACTTTCTCTGGCAAGAGTGACCCTCGCTTGCCTGCCACTGCTGCCTTGTCACCCTGCCAGCCTCGTGGCTGTTCCCGAGTGCCAGAGAGGTCACTGCTCTGCCCCAGATTGTGCTGAAGAGGGGGTTTGCCTGCGCCTCACTGGACTGTGGCTCCAGGATCGTTTCCTCCTGATGCACTACAGATCCAAGCAGTTCTCAGTGAAATGCTGCCCCCTCTTGTGCTCTCTGGAGTTAGGTGCTGGATTGAGTCAGCGATCTGATCAGCTTAAGTAGTATGCATCTTCCTTGCTCTACCTCCTCAGCTTTTTTGAAACAGATGATTTTCCTTGTAAAATGGACAAGGAGGTGGTGTCCCTGCTCGTGGCAGGGGGTTTGGACTGGATGATCTTTAAAGGTCTCTTCCAACCCAAAGCATTCTGTGATTCTCCCAGTTCAGATTCCCTCAGTATAGTCAGTTTAGATATTTACAGTGGATGGCATGAATACTCCCTAAATGTACATCCAAATGGTCCATTAGCCATTGGAACAACTTTTTTTGTTTATGCATCTTGTATCACTTGGAGCTATTTATCAGTTTTTCACGAAAATCTGCATTTCCCTGATCTTGGAGATTGGCTGTCATATTTGTGAAACGGAATTCAGTGTAGCCTGCATAATCTGTCATAATGGACCCTCCTTACTTCAAAATCTGTGCTACACATACAAGGGGAAGTGGGAAAAAGCCCATGTGAAACAGCTGTTTTCAGCTTTTAATAAAGATTTATATCCTGGACTCCTTGTTGCATGCATCCTGACAATTTCCATATTGCTAGTTTACAGTTGTGGAAGGTCTGCTCTTTTTTTGGCATCTCCAAGTCTGAGCAGGAGTCATTATGGTGCTACAGACTTAACAATGTTTTTCTGTTTCTCTTCAGCAACCAAAGAGACCCAAGATCCTGTGGAGACAGCGGAGAAGGTTGGTCTTGCAGCACTCATAATTCAGGTGAGTCTGAGCTGCCTCACTGTCTACAGTGTCTGTGAGAAGCTGCAAACTGAGATGAAGAGCCGTGTCTGGGTGACATCAGTTTATTGTTCCAGGACTTCCGGGGCCTTCTGTCATCTGATTACCAGTTCAGCTGGGAGCGAGCTCTCCAGAGCCGGGGAGATACAGGGGTATTCTTGCAGTACACCCATGCCAGACTCCATAGGTAAGAGGAGCATTTCTGCACAACACAGTCTGACATGAATTTTAACCTTATTAACTCACTGCTTTGCTACGTAGTAATGCTAACTCCTTAAATATGACACATGTTCACTTTTTCAGCAGAAGTGTGAGTTTAAGATAGAAATCATTGAGACTCTCCAGAAGAGCAGGCCTATTAAAATTAATTTTCTGCCTCATTTCCATGGAACTGAACTAACTGTTCATGTAGTTTCTCAGTTCTAGGAACAGCTTCTCTGTGGTTCGTGTCACTGATGAGGAATGGTTGCCTAGAACTAAGGAAACTGATGTAAAAGCCAAAATGCCCACACTTGTAAAACACACCACATCACAGAACTTGGTAGTTTTGGCTACCCACAGTAACTAGTGGATTATTTTTAACATTGTTATTTCCCACTGTTGATAGCCGAGATTAAAGGGAGATCCCTTCCTGTTCACTCAGGTCAGACACTTGACATGTTTAATTATTTTTTTTTTAAGAGTTTCAGAAGAGTCCACTTTGAACAGTTTTATCAATTATACTGAACTGCCAGAGCAGACCTCAATATGTGTTTTCATGTAAGATTCCTTCCTGGGTGAGACCAAAGGTGTGAAGCAGGTTGATGTTGTGAAGCAGTGGTAGCAGGACATGGTGTTCAGGGAGAACGTGCAAGCCTGATCCTTTTTTCTGGTCTGTTCTTCTTGTACTCCCTTGTCATGTATTGGTGGTTCCAGGGTACCATTAGTGGGGGATTGTCTACCTCCCTAGTCCTTTTAGCTTCTGGACCTGTTGCCCATGCATGTCTTTAATCCTGTTGATAATTGAATGGCCAGCACACATTTTTAATTTTTTTTAATCTTAGGTTGAAGTCAGCTAGTCTGTTTCAGTGCTCCATTCAGCTTGAGCTGAGCCTACTCTGTTTTCGTAAAAACACAGATTACTGTGGTTTTTCTGTTCAGCATTGCTAAGAGGTGGTTTTCATCCAACATTTGTTTTCCATTCTTATGTTTTAGTTTAGAACAGATGCATGGGAATGCAGAGCTAACTGATGTGAATGTGTCATGCTTGCAAGAGCCAGATGCCATCTCTGTTCTTCAGCATCTCCTCAGGTTTGTCTAGTTTTCTTTCCAAATTCCTTTTCCCTTCAAATAAATATCTGGATAAGCCACTGAGCTATTGAGAGGGCACAGACTGCATGATTGTAAGAAAAAATGGCTTGTTTGAGGCAATGGCTTGCCTTTTGTGCCACATGGATTGCAGCATTTGAAATGTTCGTGGCTTTAGAAGCCATATGATAGAAAAAGCAGTATTTGGAACATACTTGGTGTACACAAGCCTCCTAATTATTTATTGTCTTCACAAAAGTGTGCTCAGCTCTGTATAAACATTAGCTGCAGATCTGCTTGGTCCCTCATGTTCTGTTTTTGTCATGTGAGGAAAGAGAGAGGCGGTGAGGTACATGAAGTACATGTGTGCACATTTGGGGGCTCAGCATCCTTCAGAGCTACTGAACATGCACAACTGGTACCTGTTAATAACAGTGGTGTTCTTCATTAATTCAGTCTTTAGGTTGAGCAGTTTATGTTTTCACTAGTTCATAGATGTGTAATTAAACTTGGGAGACAAGGGAGTTGTCAGTGTTGCACAGCCTGTGATGGAGTCAGAAACAACCTAAGCTTTCAGAGTTGCTACTGAGAATTCCTACTGAGTATACTGCATTGCATACTGTGCAGTGCCAGCAAGAACTTTTTTGACCCTACTAAGACCTTCCTGAGGCCATCTGTCTAAAATCAGGACTTCCAAAAGTCATGCCAGTGCACCAGGTGGCTCCTTTGACCTGCAGATGTGGGCTGCAGAGCCCTGCCATGAACTGTGACAGCCTCCAGAGGCCTGCCTGCAGCCCATCATTTGCTGCACGCTCTCTTGAGCAACAGCAGGACCAGCCAGCTCTCAGCAAGACCAGTAGTGTCTTATTTATGCAGTGCCATTGTATTTCACAGAAAACATGTGAGCTGTTCCTTGGGACTTTTTTATACTCTTACATATCTGCTGAGCTGTTGTTACCACTGTGTGCTCCCCAGTTCTGCAGCTTGTGTTAAAGAATGGAAGATTCCATGGCAGTTCAGCTTGGACATGCTGGCAGGGATGGGCCTGGGAGCTGAGCAGAGATCAGGAAGTCCAGTCCCCACTCTGAATTTGAAATCTCTTCAGCCCTGCAGGTGTTGGTACCTTCTTGCAGGCTGTGAAAAAGGACAGCAAAACACACGAAGAAAAAACATAGCTATCATGACTGCCTGTACTACCCTGTCTAATACTGTCTTACAAAGTCAAGTGTATTGTGTAAGTTATGTAGGATGACCCTGCTTGAGCAGGGAGGGTGGACCAGATGACCCATTGTGGTCTTTTCCAACTTTAACCATTCTGTGTGATTCTGTATTCCAGGATTTGTCTTTTTCTAATGTTACAAGATTCCTTTTATCTACTTAAAATGCTAAGCTGCATTTACTAAAGGCAATGTCCTCTAAGGGACTATTTTGACTTCCTTGGTTATTTAACACGTTTTTTGTTCCTAGAAACGTACAATTAGTGTTGAGATGTAAAACCAGACATAATGTTCCAGGAACAAATATAGCTCTTGTGTTCTCTTTGCTATAGCCTGCCTCCCTGAGCTGTTTGCATGATGAGGAGCAAAAGCAATCTCCTTCAATAATAAGTGAACAAGGAAGGAATAATCATTGTGTGCTGATGACATGGCTTAGGTCTGCTTCAGAAGATTAGTTTTGCTAATTCTACAGCTGTGGTTGTGTGCCTGTTCTGACTTCAGCAAGTCTGATGAGCCTTCTATCTGAGTACATCTTGTACCACTTCAGCACCAAACAATCCTTTTGCTTCCTTCACAGGTATGATGAGGTCCTGTACAGATCTTCTCAGGATCTGCAACCCAAGCACATTGTCAGCTACCTCCTCACACTGAGGTAAGGTGTTTGCTGATACTGGCCGTGTCTCCAGTGAGGACAGGTCTTCTTGAGCTGGCTCTGCAGCCCTCACATCTGCACTGCTTTGAAGAGTAAAAATAGTGGGAAGATGCAAATTTGTGGCACAGTTTCCCTGAAGCAGGAAATATATAAAGTAGGATAGCAAATAATGTAATAAATAGTTGAGATTAAGGCTGGAGCCAGGACCCTCCTGACAAACTTAACAGCTTTTAAGAAAAAATAATCATTTGGCTGAAACACAGTATCTGAACCCAAAATCATGCTGGACTAATGATGTCTTAAGGAGCAGATTTTAGCTGATAACATCCTCTCAATATCAACATTTCAGCTAGGAAATTTTATCCAAACCACTTTTAACCACTATCTCAGCCCATGAACAAAGCTTGTTATTAGTGTAAGTCATACTGTGGATCTGACTCCCAGAGGGAGTGGGCAGCACCATGAAATGCTGTAGTAGGCTTGGT
This sequence comes from Geospiza fortis, assembly GCF_000277835.1. Classification (NCBI taxonomy): domain Eukaryota; kingdom Metazoa; phylum Chordata; class Aves; order Passeriformes; family Thraupidae; genus Geospiza; species Geospiza fortis. Next base: position 6,075,719 of record NW_005054328.1, on the reverse strand, counting down.
GGAGGAAGCTGTAGAGCCTGTGTATGGGGAAGGCTTTAACAAGTTAAGGAAATTGTGCAAAGAATCATGCATCTTGGGAATGATACGCTCTCAAGGATCTTCCCAGATCAGTCTTGAGACTGTTCTGTGGGTTTTTTGGGGGGAGAGAGGGCAGGGAGTGGGAAGGTATGTGTGAAGCAGGGAAATGATTTTGGGGTTATTTTAGGAGAATGAAGTTGTCAGGGCATGCCATCAGCACCATGCAGGCTACAGAAAACCATGCCCTCCTTCAGCCAGGTGAGCAGGCTGTTGGAAATCAGCCTGTAGCATGCTGCAGTTGTGGGTGGCTCTTCCAATTCTGCTGCTTTCTGTAGCCCACAGCACTGCTGCGTTTGTCAAGTGACTTGCTCCTTCTCACCGTTCTCCTGTATTTTCCCTTGCAGCCACCTGGCAGCTGTGGCACACAAAACCCTCCCTGTGAAAGGCAGCGCCCCCACCGTGGCACAGGTGCGGCACTGCGGGGTTGGGGGCTGGAGCCTGGAGGAAGGATCCATCAGGGCTTTGCCAGCCCAGCCGTGTCACCACTGGGGAGAATACATGAGCCCGCAGGCGGAGGAGCCAACAGCCAGGCTCTCCCGTGGGCGGAACCGCTTAGGGAAGGCAGGGATTGCTGTTCACAGCTGTGCCTTCCGGAAAGGGCTGCTCTGCTTGATCCTCCAAAAACACAATGCTCCCTAAGGACAACTGCTCCAGACCCAGTCAAACACCTTGTCATCACCTTTCCTTCTAAATGTTTAAAGAGTAAACATTTGAGCATTTAACTTGCTCGTTGACTTTTGATGGTTTCCTTTAGTGGTTATGTGGGAAGATAAAGAATTAGGAGAGAACTGAATCTGTCTCCTCCCTCTTGCCACCTACATATCCCAAGTTGTCGGTATTGCCTTTCTAGCTAAAGCACAGAGGCTGACAACTGTTAATGTGCCATTCCAAATAAAGGTAAATTCTTTTTACTGATCTCCCAGGCAATGTTTGACCCCCTAACAACTCAGTAAATGATATATTAATTACACTGCCTCTCTTATTTTCTTTCATCTATTTCAAAAGGAATTACCTATTTGATTTTGGTAGGAAATCACATTTAAGTGTTGAGCTGTGCTGTGGGGGAAAAACATTCAGTGGAATTGGTGGAGCTGCAGTCTGTATTTGAGCTTTGATACTGTAGGCATTCATTCCTTTGACTGCATCAAACTTCAAGGAAAACCTCAGTTCCTTATCCTGTAAATAAAAATAAGTATCTTGCAATGTGACAGCTTTCAAGAGCTATGATTTTTGGAGCAAGCTTGATAGAGCCCTTCCCAAACAGGCAGCTGTGTAACAGCTGAATGAGGGAGAGTGAAATTTCAAAGCAGCCCATAGTTGCTTGACAGCCTGTCACCCAGGCACAGCGAGGGGAGGGATTCCAGAGGTATCCTCTGGCTGTACTTGCCCCTGGTGCATGAAACATTTTCAGCTTTTAGTCATTGCATTCTTGTTCATGCATCTCTGCTTGCTCTGCCTCGAGGGCTGGGCTTTCCACGTTCCTTTGTTTGACAAAGTGTCCCTCTGTTGACAGTGCAATGGGCTGCAACAGCTGGTGTGAATTCTGGCAGCATTGGCGAGTTCCTTAATACTCAGGTTTTGTGTAGATCCGAGTCCCAGTGGGGGCTGAGACTGCACAGGAACAGGCTGCATGCAGTGTTCTCACCTCTGCATCTAACTGCTGTCCCAAGAACCACACCCTATTCTCTAGCACTACCCTAAAATGACTTTTTTCCTTGTTTTCCAGGCACGGCTCTGTCTCTTCCACGCAGCGCGCTCAGTTCTAGCCAACGGAATGAAACTTCTTGGCATTACACCAGTAACTCAAATGTAACGAGGCCATGTCCCATGTCAAGTCATATGTCATAGTAAAATGATTTTTTCCACAATAATATGCATCCTCTCCTGTGTGTCACTGCTGCTGCAGGCTGGAAACTCCATCTGTGCTGGCAGGTTTGTGTTCTCCATGCTACCAGCAGATGTGGCACAGTCATTTGCAGGGGCAAGGCTATCACAATCATTCTCTTCAGACATTTAGTGGCAGCAGTGTATTTAAGAGACTACTCTACCTGGAATTTCCCATGAAAGAGAACTGCTGTGTATTTGCCATGTAAATATCACATCCTTTTAGTAGAGGAAGTGGTGTTAACTGTGCTGCCCTAAGCAAAGTTCTCCACTCCTGCGGTTGCCACTGTGTACCAAGGCCTAATGGCACAATGGCTTCAAGTTCTGTCTGTTGTAATAAAAGGAGTTACTCAGAGCAGGCAGAGACCTTTTCCTGGGTGTTGTGCTGCACTCCTCCTTCAGAAACCTCAGCCAAGCCCAACTGCCAGCTGTCACACCCTGCTCCTCAGCCCTTCCTCAGACCCACTGACGCGATGGCTGGCAAGAAGAGACTGCTGCCCAGCTGGTGGAACAGGAAGCACAGTGTTCCCTCAGCCCTGTGCACACAGGCAGACGTGGCAGGTGCTGCTTAGCACCCCTCAGCCTCACATTGCTGTAGGGAGGTGGAGCAGCACCTGTGAGCTCCTGCAGGTGCCTGGCAATACCTTCCAACATGGAAGCCTCGACTCCGAAGAGCAACACTGTGGTGGAACAGTTGGCAAAAGGCAGAGGGGACCATCCTCTCCCACTGGCAGAGAATTTAGGCATGTTTGTTACTGCTGTGTTTAACATGCCCCACTTTCAAGTAAAACAATTCATGTTTAAAGAAATGTAGCCAAGAGTATGAAATTGGTCACATTTCAACTCCACTGTGAATGTCAGTGAGTTGCCCAGATGCGCCAGGGTCAGTTCTCCTCAATGTAGAGTTGAAATATCTGGAAGGCCTCAGAAGATGAGGAAGGACATTGAAGTTGTACAGTTGGCACTGATAAATTAAAGGTGAACATGCATTACAGGAGCCCTTTTCAAGCATCTGTATGCAGAGAGGTGCAGAGAGAAAAGATCTAGACAGAAACTTCATTTACACTTAAGCCAGAGGTACAGGAACAAGTAAAAACCTTCCCCTATACTATGCATAGAGGATCCCTTTACCATCTACAGCTGATATTAAAAAAACACTTAAAGAGTAAAAGGAAAGCCATAGCTTCAGAGTCTTTCATCTGACTTTTAAAACCAAACAAGAAGGCCTACCTCTAGTCACTCTGGGGTAGGTGATGCTCAAAGCAAGATTATTCCCTGTAGAGTTGCAGCATCTCGTGCTTAGTGCCTAGAAGAGGAACTCTTCCTGTCATGAATCAAACTGCAATTGCCAAGTATCTTAAGAGAAAATGGTGGCAGTAGTTGCTTTTTTTAATAGTTTTTTTTATGAAGCTTTTCAGGCATTTCTGCCCTCAAAGAGCAAGACAGTTTATCAAATACACAAAGAACCAATTTCCCTCCATTATATACATTATATACAATTGAGTGATCAGTTCCTTCATTGGGTTTTCCTTGTAAATGAGACTCTTCATTGTCGATGTGAATGAAGAATACCTTCCATAAAATACCCAGCCAGCTCCTCAGCTGCAGTGTAGCCTCAGTGTCAGCCACTGGAAACTCCACATGTAAAACAGAAATAATTTCTGCTTTTAGTCTATCCCACTTAAACCATTTCATGACTAGCTTAAGGCTAATTTTGAAAAAAAAAAGTAGTTTTTTTAAAGTCTGTTTTTTCTCTTGTCCATTTTTATGGACATCACACAGTCGCAAGTCTCTCTTTAGAGGTTTTAGTCTCTGAGGGCTGGATTTTTGTGGTGTCTTGTCGAGGTAATCCATAGAGGTAAATAGAAATGCACACCAGGAGAGCACCCAGGGAGAAGGTAACAGCTGAAAGGAGACAAAATAGTTTAAATAAAAACATTCATATAAGAAACCTTCAGCAAGCCATGTAAGTTATGATATCTGAATGACAGTATTGAAGTTACCCAAAACTAAACAAGACAGCAAACTTGGTAAGTCACAGCATTTCGCTTCATCCTCTGTCACTGGGATCTCTTGAGTGTTTACAATCCCCACACAGTTCCAGTTGGTCTCATAGTAAGAATGTGGTGGTGGTGGTCATAAAAGCAAGAGTAAAGCATCTCCTGCAGTCCCAGGTGCCAGCTGTAGAGGCTTACATTACAATAAACTTAAATCATAAAAAGCCAGGGGATGTAATAAAGCACCCTGTGATAATACCTTTTTTGCCTTTCCATGTCTAGACAGAGTTATTGAGAGACTCTATTAATGAGGCTTTCACAGAAAGATCATTAGTCCAGGTTTGATTTGTGTCAACTGTCAAGAAAACACTGCCCAAGTAAGTTTTTAAAATTTTTTTCATCCCTTGCTTTATGGTGCTTTTTTGTAGCCAAACACTGATTATTTTCTCCTTACGCAAACTTTCCTTAAGTTTTGTCTCACTAATACTACATCAAAAAGCTAGTTTTCCCACCATTTTCCCACACCATCTTTGGATTAAAGTAGGAAACTACCCACAATTCAACAGTGAAGGACTGAGCGGGAGTGCTGGGCACAGTATCAGACGCAGACTTGACTGGGGAGAAAACTGCAGAACAGCCCAGAGCCATCTGCTGTTTCCTCTCAAAGATATTCACCACATCAGTCAGTCACAACCCCAGCTGCTCTTTGACTTTCTCTCATGGTGGTGTCCACAACAGATGGGGAAAGTAAAAGTTAATGCAGTAGTGGGTGTAACTCATTAGGGATGTGTAAAGCCCTTGAAGAAATAGCTGAGGAATTAATTTGGCACTGGCTGTACTAAACCCAACAAGAAATAATAATCCATCAACAGCAGTCCCAGATTAAAAGCTGAATCATACACTAAACTGCATCAGAAAGTATGCATGAAAATAAAGCTGTTTAAACCAGAAAGGTTCTTTCTGTTTGAAGTTGCAGATGCCTCTGAAAGAACAAAGCACCGATGCCTTTGAAAGCTGAGTCATCTGCAGAGTCACCTTTGTGCACTATAACAGGGACCAATGATGCATTAGTGCACAGGAGTCCTGCAGAAGACCTGAAGCTAAAACCAGTAAAACTGAGAGGTTTGGCTTTGGTAGGAGCTGTGTGCAAGCAGGCTGGGCAGGCAAAAAACAAGCACAGCCGTCAAATCAAAGGCAAAAAGGCACTTACTTATCTGGAGGCCAAAGAGGATGACTGATGCCACAGTAGAGAGAACAATGGCTGCCGCTGCAGAAAAGCCTTTCATTATGTTATCTGTGTACTTAACAACCACCGAGGTGTAGAGGCCACCCACGCTGGCCAGAACTGGAAGCAGATAAGGTGTTACCATAAGTACAGGTGCAGGAGGTTACTCTTGAAATTATGCATTTTACTCCACTAGTGTGCTTCTGCTTTGGGCTACATTGTCCTAATTAATGATTTAACAGATCATTCAGGGGAATGGGATGTTTACATGGCACGCTGTAAATAAGATATAACTAATTTAAAGATGATCTACTTGCTAGTCAATTATTTAGGCTGCTGTTTCAGCACAATTTTAAATTTAATAAGTGAATAATTTCCAAGAAAATGTTACTTTTAAATAAAATCCTTCGAAACATGGTTAAGAGTGTGTCATACTGAATTTGTAGCTTCCTGCAATCAGTTGTATCATTGTTAAAGAAGAAAAACAATGTCAAATACAAAAACCACAAGGTACTTACAGACAACAAACCAGACGTAGTATGTGTAGCCATAGAAAAACCCTTTCTCAAGAACTTTGGCTCCATCTGACATGTACACAACACATAAATTCACCACAATCCCAGATAAGTACAGCTGAATGTTCCTCACCCACAAGGAAGTATCTGAACTCTTTAACACCTTTTCAAAATAAACTCCTGAAAAAAACAAAACAAACAAAAACCCGAAAATATTTCAGTGAGAAGAATGATTCATGGTTTATTGCATTTTAAAACCAGACAACCTCTTAAAGCCAGCAAGCTCTCAAGTTCACTGTCTGTGGAAGACCGCTGCTGAACACCAATGATGGATCCAGGGATGTGCCGTCACTCCTCAAGGCTCAAGCCCTGGCCGGCTGAGAAGATGAAAAGGCATCCCATGGGAGTACTTCACTGAACTCGAGGGGCATTTTCCACCTTGTACAAATTCCTTTACATCTGTGTGACCACGAATATACGCTACAGCACAGGGACTATGAATGTTCCTCCCTTAAATTCTCAAGTACTTCAGATTTGTAACTAACTCAGCCCTATAAGGAGTTACTGTTGTCTCAGAATCTTTTGTTAAATTGTTTCAATTGGGCTGTTACGTTTAAGCGCGGTTAAAACCTTCAGGCCTAAACCATTGGTCAAGTCGGGGTAAGTTTAGCAAGGGGATCCACTCTGACTCAACGGGAAGGTCTCCCTCAATCCTGTTTAGCCTTACCCTTTCCTATCCCTACCCCTTTTCAATCCACAGCCTCCATGAAAATAATTTTATGTTGATTTTAGTTTTAGATTTGTTTTTGTCCAATTTTTCTCAGAGGGTAGGGGAGAAAGGGAGGATCTGTATTACCTCAGTACTGAAACTGAAAACTCCTCAGGAGCTTTGTGCTGGCAGAGCACTTGGCAGAGCAGCTTGTTCTGAAACCACAGCTTCAGGGGATTACAAGAGCAAATCAAAACTGAGGCCTTCTGCTAATTGAAAATACAGGTTGGTTTTGAGGAAGTGGATTTCATTTTAATCTAAAGCTCCAGCTCTCGATACCACACTGAAGAGCATTATTTATATGCTTTGCGTTACTGAAACTCCCCAAATACTTCTTCATTATTCTACTTGGGAGGCATTTGTCAGACTAAGAGGCAGACATTTGGCAAGGCCCTCACCACCTGCCTTTTTAACCATTGCTCACCCAATCAGGACTCTTCCAAGCTCTGGAATTTCCTCTACATTTCAAAACAAAGCAAGCAGTTTGTAGGACTCTTACTAGTGACTTCCATGACCTTCTGGTGAGACCCCTATTGACTAGAAGTTTATTGGTGATTAGTATCACACACCATCCTTCATACAATGTGAGAAACTAATATGGAACCAACAAAGGTGGCACAAAGACCCATGTGTTAGAAGCCCTAGGGACATACCCCTCCCCTCCCACCAAAAATCCCCAAATTGGCTTCAAGGAAGGTCTTTCTGCTCTTTTATTAGTGAAAAATGCAATTTATAATTTAATAGAATACAGTGAGTACTTATGGTGAATAAATGAGGAGGCAGATTTATACTCCAGGGGTTCAAATAATTATAAAACCAAGGAAATATTGTACTATCTCATAAGAATATAAATTTTTGAAATGTAAACAACAACAAACTAGTACTGTTAATGATTTCAGCCTTTAAAATAACCCAGAATAATTACCTTGAGATTTCTGCCCCCTGAGAAGACCCACAGAGCACAACGAGGTGTAACGAACATAACAGAAATTTGGCTTGAGTATGAACCATACTTGTAAATGTTATAAACTGAGAAAACAGTAGGCAAATCAATAGAACTATGCTTCTAGATTTGTGAATATACATTTCACAAATCCACTAGGCAAGAAGAAGGAAAGAATGGGGGCTGATTAGGAGAACCTACTCCTCAGAAATGTTGTAAGTCGCAAAGGATTTGCCGTTAAATTATCCCTCCAATGCTTTTAAAAGCATTGCTGTGGCCCCAGATACTTGGAAATTATCACAGGATCAGCAATTTGAAGAAAAAACTTCTTTTCCATCTCTAAGTGACAAACACACACAACCTTTTTTTCGTTTTGCTGGACTAATGAAACACTCCGTAAAACATAGTCAGTCCAGAAACTGGAGGTCTAACGGCAAAATAACTGCTTCATGTGAGCGTAGGAAGGAAAAACAGGAAGGCAATTTAAATAGAATTTATATTTTCAACATGTAAAGCCCCAAGGGCACAAGGAACTCTGTGGATGAAACACACAGTCCCTCCCAGCTGCCCCAGAGCTTCAGCTGTCAGCAAGGAAACCCAAGCTGCAATCCTTCTGCAGGAGAAGAAAGCCCTAAGTGTCTCATGCTGCCTGCATCAGCCTGTCAGTGCTCTGAGTTTGCAGGTCTTTGGAAGCACAGCTCTTGACCCACATTATCTGGGAAAGCAGGAGCTTTAGGAGATTCTGAAGGCTGTATTTTGTCTTGCAGCTTTGGAGCACCTATTTAAATTAGGAAATTCATAACCTTCCAGGAAAAGCTGACTGAGCTCTACACAGTTTTATTTAGTATTTCTGCTTCAAAGTGCCTATTTTACTGAAATGACACCAAATAAGAATGACACTCTCCTCCTCTACCCAGCAGAATGTTTTTCCATGAGTAATGAGCATCTATGCACAGCAAAAGATCATTCTTGCAAGATTTTCCAGTACTAGAGGTAGGTGATAGTACGTTTTTTTTTTTACAGGGGGGAAGAGAAGAATCCAGTTTACAGTCAGGGGAATATGCCCACTTGAGTCAAATTTCAAATTAACAAGTAACTTGCATTTCTTTATTTCTGAGCACCAGTTCACTTGTCCCAAAGTTTTGGTGTCCTTCTCCAGAAGCCAGAGAAAAAACTACGCTGAGAGGAGGGTTGTAGAACAAAACAAAAATAAACAAAACCAAAAATCCTTCACTGAGTTTATCCAGGCTTCCTGCTACTACTCTCTTTGCCTTCTTCATGCTCCCTCCACACCCCAGTTAGATTTTCCACCTACAGAACTATGGCAATGTGTATTTCAGGACTGAGCTGGTACAGAACTAAGTGAGGAGCTCAGTTCCCCTTGTAAAAAAAACGCAAGTATTTTATGTGATCACCAAAGGGGAGCTATTCACTGCAAAGTAAACTTTATAAAATTGATGTACATTAATTAAATGCACGGAGTGAGTCATTATGCTGCTCCCTACAGTCTTATTCACAGCATTTGAAAGACACTTCCAATTGCAAACCAGCCCTCTATGTTGCATCGTGTAAAACCAATGGTACATGCTCCTATCATTTGCTTGACAATGGGAGTAATCATGTTATGAATCTGCCATAATTACCAAAAGTAGAAGACAGTTATGGGCAGAGGGAATAAACTATTAGAGGAAGACAGTTAACAAATGTAGAATGTTCAGTTTCAAGCACTGAGAGTTCTCCAGTCCTTTAGAGACAGCCCACATACAGAAATAATACTGTACCTGCAAATCCTGAACAAAACACTGCCACAGCAATCGCTCCAAACCCTAGCCATGGGTTCTGCTCCACCTGCAACATCAACCATTATTTCAAAAAGGATATAACATTTCAGTCATTCACAATAATCAATTTCAGAGTGCTGTGGTTTAAATTCAGCCAGCAACTGGGCACCACACAGCTCCTCACATAACCCCCCAAGCCCCACAGTGGGGAGAGGAATTTAAAACAAAAGGTTAACTTTATGGGTTGACAGAAGCACAGTTTAATAACTAAATCAAAATAAAAATTACTAATAATTCTAGTATTAACAAAAGGAGAGAGAGATATAAAATCCAAGAAAACGAAATGATGCACAAAGTAATTGATCACCACCTGCTGACAGATGCCCAGCCCATCCTGCAGCACCAATCAGCCCCTGCTGGCCAAATTCCCTGATTTTCCATAGTGGGTGTAACATTCCATGGTAAGGCATATCCCTTTGGCCAGTTGAGGTCAGCTATTCTGGCCACACTACCTCCTGGTTTCTTGCGCCCCTCCTCACTAGCAGAGCAGGAGACACTAAAAAGCCCTGGACTCATGGTTAAGCACTACTGAGCCACAATTTAAACACCAGTGTTACCAACATTGTTCTCATACTAAATCCAAAACACAGCACTGAACCAGCTACCTGGAAGGAATTTAATTCTCTCCCAGCCAAAACAAGGGCACAGAGCTACTTCATTAAGTAGAGCAAAATTATTAGCATTTCACTGCAGCACCACATGCCCTTGCTGATCTAGGGCTGGCCCTCAGGTCAGCTCAGTGTAGCTGGGTGGTGTTTCCCTTTCTGCGGGCGCTCTCACAGTGCTCAGAGGCCCTGTCCACTTGGCTGTGGCCAGTATTCCCAGAGGCATGACCTACCTTTCCCACTAATGCAGCTCAGCAGCAAGTATGACTTAAGAAACAGAAGACACTGGTTTCTCCCTACAACAGTATTAGGTCAGCGCCTCTGAAGGGTGTGTTTAAATGACATACCCACATTGCACTGGAGTTTTGCTCCTAATTCCTTGCACTACTTTGATTCCAAGTTCTCTGTTCCAACAATTACAATGTTACCAAGGCCAACTGCTGGAAACAATATATTACTCAGACGCTCCTAGGATGGTGCATTTGATTATGATGGCTGTGGTAATTTATACTAATTGTAGCAATCTGTTGCATTTCCAAAAAAGTGAGACCAGAGCAATACCAGAAGCCTGCCTGAACTGGTACACAGTAAAGGTGAAAGCCAAGGATCAAGGACCGTTTATTCTTTATCTGAAGAGGGAAAATTTTAACTCTTACCTGTACTTTTGTAGCCTGAGCAGGCTCCCACTGAACAAGGGTAACACCACCACACAGCATGAAGACAGAGAACCACTGCAACTTACTGAGGGTACGGCTCAGCATCAGGACTGTACATAAAGCTGTGCAAGGGATCTTCAACTGGTATGTCACCTACAAAAGATGGGAATGTAGTGTAGAGGACACGGTTTTATAAACTCCTCCAAAACAAGAAAATAAAATAGAAAATTTAGCTACAGAATGACAGATTTTTATATTCATTGATTTCCTACATATCCATCTCCAACTACAACAATGTGAATTTGAAGTGACTCTAGCAGTGAGTGGCTTGGCTCAGAAAGCCAGAGCTCTGCAGCAGTGTATGCTCTGAACAGAACAAAGCACAGTTTCACTTTTAACACTGAGGCTGAAGAGACTGCTGCATGCCAGGCAGATACCTGACACATGTGCCTAATGAACCAGGAAAGAGAAATACATTTCCAGGTCTGTTACTGGCAGAAACCTGTATTACCTGGTAGACTGCAGCATCCAAGTTGCTAAGAGCCACGAATGCCATATTGTTTTGGAGAGCGTACACCACAGATGGAACACTTAATTTTAGCAATTCTTTAGGACTTCCGAATACATTTTCTTTTAAAGATGTTATTAATCTTGTCAGACTTCCAGCTTCTCTGCAAAATAAAATATTAGCATAAAGGAGGGCATTCCTAAACTGGTATTTTAAAACAGAAATCAAATCAATGAATCCCTTGGGAGGGCTGAAAATTCATCTTCCATGATCAGTTGTACTTTCTGTTCATAAAAGAAAAAAAAGATTAACTGGCAAAAAACAAGTGAGGTTTTCAACAAGTAGAAAGCCCTGAAGGCAAGAGAAACATTCTGGAATCAGGAAGTTAGATGCATTAATATGTAGCAGCGTGTCAATATAGGCAATGGAACAGAAGGCTGTTGTTCACATCTCCCCTTTTAATGTTTGTGTGTGATGTCAAATGCCCATGATTTTCCAGATCCTCTTTAAACTAGGCCTCACAGTACAGTCAAAAAAGGATTGTACCCTTGCACACTTCTCATTCCTCAGTCAGCCATGGGCTCCCAGTCTCACTTGTGCTGTGGGAGAGGCTGGACCAGCAGCAGCACACACATGAAGAGGGCTGGTGGGCGTGTGGGGGCTCCCTGTCACCTGTCCCTGTCTTTGCCTTTCACACCTCTCCTTTAAGTAATTACAGTGTGTGACAGAGCAGGCAATGGGGAAGAAAGCTTTGCTGGTGGCTGCTTTTGCAGTTTGCTACTCAGCTTTTCACAGCTGCCCTCTGTATTACTGGTACTCCCTCATCACTTGTACATCAATCTGACATTTGCTGCTTACTTGTTGCTGCTGCTCCAGTCCTCTTCCCGGTTCTCCCACGGCCCCCCTTTCCAATCTTCTCTCGCTTACCACTGACAAATACCAACATCCAAAATCATTCCTGCCGCCTCCCAGCCTTTCAACTTGTAAGTTGTACTCCTCTTAAATTTAATTCTCCTTGTGATTCTATTACACACTTGTATGAATAAATAGCTTTAACCACCTTGTTTCAGCATATTTTCTTTTCGTGATCAACCACTGACTCTGTACTCCAGTTGTTCAACTTTTCCTCTCTGAAGATTTACAGGCTTTACCCTCTCATGATCCTTCCACCCAAATTTCTCTCCTTCCTTGCCTTCCTCCCTACTTGCACCAAGCATTGACTTCCTTTTCCTCTTTTATTTTCCCCCGTAGGGAGAGCAGTTGTTAGGCAGAGGCAGCTGCAAGGGATTCTTTTTGTACTTTTCCGTAACAGAAAGCACACACAAAAAACCAGACATGTCTGTCCACAGGGAATAACCGTGACAAGGAAATCCATGGACAAATAGCAGTTAAAGTGAAGTCTGCAATACAAGAAAGGGGAAGAGTTCATGCTACAGCTCACCATGGTTAATTGCATTAGATACAGAACTGTATAAAATGTTCGGAGTCATTGATATCATGGGCAGATTTTTTTTGTTTGTTCCATTTCTGAATGTATTTATTACATTGGCTAGGATTGGGAGATAAAATGTACAAGGAAATTGGGTAATTCCCAAGTACAGCTGGACTAAAGTGCTTCTATCTCAAATGTCTAACTGAAAATAAAATATATTTAGCACAGACATGGTTCTGCTCTATAAAAATAAGAAGTAAAAAAAAAAACCACGCAGGAATAACTTCTTCTCTTCATTGATACTAAGGTGGGCTGTCAAACAAGAAAATAATATTTAAACTACAAAATAATATTTTAAATATTTTTAAATAATATGTAAAATAATATTTAAACTGCTTTTGTTCCAGACCATGCTCAGTGAATTTGTTGATCACATTTTTAAAGTCACAGCAGCAATAGTAACTTCTGTCTACTTTGACTTCAAGAACAAAATGTCAGCAATGAAGAATAACACGTGTCTAATAATCACCACCTTCCCTTTAGTTTTTGAAAACAAGAAGATAAACTATCTAATAGTTCATCTGTGCAGTAGATGTGCTTTCTGAAGCATGCACCTACCAGCAATCTCTAACTGTAGGTTGAATTCAGTACATGACCAAAAAACAACTTGAAGCAAACCTCCATGTACAGCTGATAATGTAAAATTAGGTGCCCAAAGAAGTACACTGCAAGATCAAATTAGAAAATAAACAATTATGTAGCTTAAATTCAGCTTTCTTGATGTTGATCTAGGTTTGAATTTTAAAACATGATCAATTTTCTTTGTAGAATGGTTCAGGTTTGAAGAGACCCTAAGACCATCTCGTTTTAACCTCCCTGCCATGGGCAGGGACAATTTCCACCAGACCAGTTTGCTCCAAGCCCCATCCAGCCTGGTCTTGAACATCCACAGGGTTGGGGCATCCACCACATCTCTGAGCAGCCTGTCTCAGAGATTTACCACCCTCAAACTAAAGGATTTATTCCTAATACCTATTTTCTTCCACTTCAAAGCCATTTCCCCTTTCATAAATTCATTACCCCATTGAGAAAGCCAATTTTTAAGTATGAAGAGGTGAGAGATACTAATAACTATCAGTTATGCAACAGAAAAACACATTTGTTAGAAAAGTTAAAGAAGTTAAAGAAGTTAAAACTAGAGTTTGCAAAACAGCTCTGCTTTTCTTCATCCATGACTAAGTAGTTATGTACCAGCTAAGAATGTAGCAAGTACTATTACCAGATGGTGAACAGGACTTTAAATAAGCATGAGAAATGGAGAGTATACTTCAGTTAACAGTTAGCACAGCTTAAACTATCATAAGCTTCTCTTTTGAAAGACAATTCTTTGGCATTCATCCATTCAATATGCCCTCCAGGAGATGCCTTAAGAGTAAACAGTGAAGGCATCATGTAATAATGTGTAAGAAAACAAATCTGGCAGCTGGAACAGCCGGAGAGTTGTACTCTAGTATCCTGTATACTGCAGTTACCAATGCTACCTCTTTCAAAAAGCAAAGGTACCCACACAAATGTATGCTGCTGTACAGTAAAAAAACAGGACTGGTTACTGAACAAAGGCATCTTACCTTGGGTAAGACAAATTGGTTAGGATTTAAAACTGAAGGAAGCTGTAAAGGAGAAAGAGAAAGAAGCTGTGCTGGAATTGATGCTGTTCAGCACATTCATAAGTGATCTGAAAGGGGAGGTTACCAGAAAGCTGGCAACTTTTGGACCCACCAGTATGCCAGACACTTTACCAAGGAGAGGTGAGCTTGGCCTGATGAATAATGTCTGCTGGTGCCCATCTCTTCCTCAGCTATGGAGAAAAAAACCCCACCAGCTGACCAGATCAAAATAGACCTTATAACCTCCAAAGAGCTCAGTGAATCTCACTCTTACCATTTTAACTGGTAAATAAGGCTCAGGTGTCAATAAATAAAAAAGAACCATAAGAAATGGCCACCCCTATATTACAGCAACTCTCTCTCATCTAGTTATGGAGACCTGGCAAAAAAATGCAAGTAGTTCTTGGAGGGCACTTGGAGGGCAAGTAGTTCTTGGAGGGCTCAAGGATGGCATCAGCTTCAAAGAAATGAGCAGAATCCTTAGGAAAGGAACTGAGGCCAAGAGAGAAAACACCTTTACTCTCTGCCATGGCATGTTCACATCCTGAATACAGCATGTAGCTCTGGATCCTGTTTCAAAAGGGAGGTAACAATACTGGAAATGCTCTAAGGATGGGTACTATGATGATCCCAGAAAAAGTAAACTAGGGCTGCCGGCTTAGAAAATAAATCAGTGATGAAAACACAGATCTGTAGAGTTATGAAAAGCAAAATGAAAGAGGAAAGATTATTCATCATACCTGTCAACACAAAACAACAAGCTCCATAAGTTACTGCCACCAGCTAAGAAAAGCTCAGCCCATGCTTGCCCCCTTGGCTACACTTCCATTCTACACAGCCTCTGCTGACAAAGGGAAAATAATGGGCTACACACACTTTTTGCTGTGCTGGGCTGTTCTAAAAACATCAACATGCTAAGACTTCTTTCTGAGTTAAAAGTAATTTAGTTTTTAATTATTTCAAGTAAAAAAGACCATTCGTACATTTAATGAACAAAATATTACCGATCCTTAACAAAAGGAATTGCTTACCCTGCTGCACTAGGTGTACTATAAACAGCCTGAGTCTCAGGTGCACAAGATTCAACAAATTACCCACACAGGTGAGGCTACCCAGAAGTAGCCCTCTACCCTCACCATTGGGAAGCATGGGCTGCTACAGTCTCCAGAGAGGAAGTGGGATCTTCATTGGTTAAAACAGTGAGAACCACAGCAGAATCACGTGTCAGCAGAGTCATTTCTGCCAGCATTTTGTGCTGACAGAGAAGTCCAGGGTGCATGTAAAGAAAAACAGACATTCCCCACTGGACGCATCTGCCTTCCCTAACACATTCCATTTAATGAAAGGTTAAAGAAAAAAAGCAGTTTGTCACAGTTACCTCACCAAATTCAAATATCGCCTCACTTCTAAAGCAAGTAAAATGCCATTTGTGTGTTAAGAGGAAAAGAGCTGATGAAAATCTGAAGTACATCGTGTGACTCCATGAGCACATAACAGCCAGCCTTCTGATGTACCACAAGCCACAAAGAGAGACAGAGATCCTAAAAGAACAAATTCTACCACAGCAGCAAGAACTGGGCTTTGGAAAATAGAAAAAATAAAAGAAAACAGAAAATATAGAAAAAATCTTTATATTCCTAGAATATAAAGATTCTTCCTAGGATGCTGAAAAGGAGAAAAGGCAGCAGACTGATTGCCTCCCTACTTGAGATGCTCATGCATGGACTAAAGTTCTAGTTCTTAGCAGCAGTCTGGGATTACAGAAACTACTATTTTTTGACCACAGTCTTTCAGTATTGGCTTGCAGATTATTAGAGACAGCAAAATGTCTGTCTGTAACATTGTTTGGGAAAATTTATTAGTAGGAATGTTAGAATTTTATGTAACTCATCAGATGATGGCTCACAGCAGATGATCAAAGTCCGACTTTTATCTATATCATCATCATCTTAAAGACCAAAACATCATGGATAATCCATGCTGACACTCTGAACTGATTCCAAAAATAGAAAATATGTAGAAAGGATACACCTGAATATTGTGCTGTATACAAAGCAGTTTCAGTTGATGAGGACTCACAAGCTCTAACCTGCTCTAAATTACCCTTCCACAGCACCATTATCCAGCCACATTCTCAAACATACCTGCATTCAGGACCCGAGAATCTGAGGTTAGAAGCAAGGACTGGTTTTCAAAACAGTGATCAGCACTCCCACACTTACTTAGCCAGGATGCCCAGGCTCAGGAACAGCTTGATAACTTCAGTGACACACACAGCTGTTGTTGAAAAGTAGAGCTCTGTCTCCACTGTCCTGGTGTACCGCAGTGCCACTGTGTACGTGGCAGCAACCAGGGTCATCACCGTGAGGCAGTACAGCTTGAACAGCAAGCTGACATTTTCTGAAACAAAACAGAGAGAGCCTCAGTGTGACCCCCATTTTAATTTAAGAACTGAAACAGTGTGTTCTCTAGCTGGAGGGGTGTATCAAACACCACTGTGTCAGCAGACAATAATTACAATGTTAGGAAACACTTTCCATTAAAAAATTTTGGTTGAATTTTACAGCCTTCTCAAAGAAGCTTGTACAGGACCCCCAAGTGTTTGAAAATTAGATGCTCTCTTGCCCTTGTAATCATCCTTCATTCTAGAAAAAACTAATCATACATTAACATTTATCTAATAACAATCAAAAAGTCTTTCAGTGCTTTCCGGCTCTCTAGCTGACAGTAGGCACTCGCTCTGAAATGGCAGCTGATCGTCTTTGTGTAATACACTGAACTCTGACACAAACAGCATTGGCAGACTAGCAAAAGCAAAAAGAGAGGAAAAGTTCAATATAAGCAAAGAAATCTAGCAAATCTTTAAAAAAAAGGCAGCATTTCTGTCAGCCCTATTTTCCACTTAAGTTAGTAAAAGAAGATTTTGCTCTGAATGGTGATGGGACTTCACACAAAGGACTTCCTTGAAAAAATCCCTGTGGAAAGGTCTAAGGTTAAGGCTCTTGAAGAAAATTAAATCACACAAGGACTGTGTATCATTTGTGTTATCCCCTCTGTCCTCCCCACTGATATATTCCTACAACAGCATCAATACCTGTAACAATTTTGGCCCGGACTAACTACTATCCTGCAAAATTTTGGCGTTAGCCTGTCCAAGGTCCCCTGGAAGAAGGCAGTTTTTCATCCATCTGCACTCCTCCAAGGCCTGAGAGCTCCATCAGGCCACTCCAGTGCATTCCCAGGTCAGGGAATGCTGAGCCTGCATCTGAACCAGATAGGAGAACAGCACACAACTCCAAATGGGATTTCTCTGCACAAAGGCAAAGCCCACCACGAGACATCAGCAAATGTGTGGCTTCTACAAAATCCTTTTTCACACTGGCAGATTGTTATGTTTGGCATCTCTCTGGTGGGTATTGGTCATTCAGCAGCACCTTTGGGGCCACTGTCATGTTCTAAATATGCTAAAGAAATGTGTTTTAAATGGTGTAAGTTTGTATTCCTCTGCTGATTAGGGATTGAGATACAGCATAAGTAGTTTTGTAATAACTTTGTTCATTTAATAAAGGAATGAGTTGCTGAATCCAGTGCGACCAATGCTTTGGTTCATTTTACTTTCAAACCAGAGGTATCTTCAATTGCATAACATTTCTGCAAGGTACAGTTAATACCTCCTGCCACTGCAATCATTTAAATTAGCTACTTCCTCATAGATAAAAATCTTGCCCACATCAGTAACCACTTTTCAAAGGTAGAGGCAATTAGTTTTTGGACTAACAATGCTTAGAAGAGACTTACAAACTGTAACCCATTTTTAAATTAAATTTGGATTGTGGGGAGGAAATACAAGGGAATAACAACCAGGAAATATAACTAACCCCATCTGGTTTTACAAAAACTTATCTTCAAATGACATTTCAGTGCTGACAGAAATGATATTAATGCTGTGATTTGACACACGAAGATTTTAAGTCTATGCACCACCAAACAAAACTAAACTTAATAATCCTTGACTCTAGTAGCTACTCTTAAAAAAATAGGCCCCAGTTTGGCAATGGTTTGGAAACTTGGGTAAGCCAAAGGCAGCAAGACATAACAAATCTAGTATCTAGACTAGATAGTTCCAGCATTATGTAGAAAGGTATTTGTAATTCTTTTTGGCCTGGACATTTCTTCGGCTGGCTCCCATGTCTGCATCAGTACCACTGCAGTGAGGGGAGCAGAAGAAAGCATAGCTGGGGTGCCCATAACTTCTGCTGGATAAATCTGAACTTACACCTGCCTAAAGAAAAGAAAAGCTGGAAGAAGCTTTTGGTTTTTTTCCCAGTAAATCCCACCTGGATGAAATTATTTCTGGCAAAAAGGGACCAGACAGGCAAAAGCCTCAGGATAAAAGTGCGAGCCTCCCACACATCTCCACGGCTGATCTCAGGGCTCTGCCAGGGCTCCTGGAACACAGCCCCGGGCCAAGCCTGGCATGGGAGCACAGCCCGCTGCCTGCCCGCTAATTTGGGGTGGCAGGTGCCCGGCACACCCTGCTGGGAGCCTCCTGCCCCTCACACTGCCAGGCCCGGCCAAGCCACCGCTGGAGCTGGGGAGCCCCGGGCAAGGCCCTCCATGGGGGAGCTGGAAGAGGGGCAGGCAGAGCCGTCCTGGTGGATTTAAGCCCTCCTGGCTTGCCCGAGGTTCTGGCTTCGGGACCGTGTGGGCTCTGGCCTCGTTGTACACAGAATCCCTGAGAATCAGGGAATCAATTAGGTTGGGGAAGACCTCTGGTGTCATCGAGTCTGACCTATGACCGAACACCGCCAAGTGAACTACACTGTACCCCGAAGTGCCACATCCAGTCTTTCCTTAAACATCTCCAGGGATCGTGACTCCACCACCTTCCTGGGCAGTCCATTCCAACAACTAATCATGCCTTCTGTGAAGAAATTCCTCCTTATGTCCAACGTAAGCACACTCCAATATGCACCTGGGTGCGGCGGCGTTTCCAGGGACACCTGCGGTGCCCACAGGGTGGGCGCAGGGAATGTCCCTGAGCACTGACCGCCTGCGCCCCGGGATAAGCCCCAAAGATGCCGCGACACGGTCAGACGCTCCCAGAGGGGATCTGGTGGAGGGGGAGACGCGACTGTGGCGGACCCTAAAGGTGGAGGCGTTCCGGAGACCCGGGAAGCCCCGTACCGGGAGCACCCGCCCCCCACACGCCGGGAATGCAGCGGTGGCACACCGCGAGGAGAAGCTCCCGGGCGGCGGGAAGAGAGCGGGAGGGCGGGAAAGCAGGCGGGGAGAGCCCCTCCCCAGCGCGACCCCGAGGCCCCGCGGAGCCCCTTCCCCCCCTTCGCTCCCGGACCCGCCGCGCGCCCCGCACCGCCGGCCTTACCTTTCGGAGGCGACATGGTGCTCGCCGAAGGCTTCAGGACCGCCGGGCCGGGGCCGCCCGCCGTGCCCCGCCGCTCCTCCCATCGCACCATAGAGTGCGGCGTGGCCGCCCAGAGCGCCCCGCCGGCCGCGCCGAACCATCGAGTCGAGCTCGGTCCCGCCTGGATATCCTGGAGAGCATCCTGCTCCACCCGGCCGCGTTTCGGAGCTGTTTCACTGGCACCAAACATCCAGGAATCTCACACGCGTATTTCTCATTGCCAGGGGCAAACTCGTAGCCACCGACACGTTTCTGCCGCGAGAAAAACCGAGATGGAGGTTACAGTTGCATTCCCCAGTATTTTACAGCAGTGCAGTACCTTCTCCAATGGAAAATAACAAAGCAGGATAAAATGAAATTTCAATCATCGGTTTATTTTTAAACAAAATGTATTTCTGGATTCTTGAAATACCAGTTTGTTGGTAAGAACTGTAACATAAAAGCCTCAAAGCAAATTATGATAATACAGAGAGATCACAGCAATAATAAAGAAGTGACAGGGTATTTTTCTCTGGACAAAAAAAAAATAAAGAAAAGAGATGCAGCTAGTAATTGCATTGACATTTTAATTAATAAATCTAATCACTGGTGCCCGCTCATAATTTAAAAACATGGAGGAGCAGCACATCTAGCTGCTGCTGCTTAGTTTATTTTCCCAACAGAGAAAATCATGTAGTCAAAAACAATTTAGCAAAGTTCTTTCTTAGTGCTCCCCTCACACTCCTTTGATTTTTTAAAATAATGCTTTGGGGATTAGTCCCTGTTGAGAAACTTTTAAAAGTGAAACCAAATACCCTGGAAAACAACAAGAGAGTGCTATCCTGCACAATGCCACAGAAAAATCACTCAGCAGCTTGAATCTTCATTGTCACAATCTTGTCTAGCTACGAGCCAGGAAACCACACTGCATCACAATGCACACACAAAAAAAAGATATTTAGAAACCTTAGCATGCCCTTTGCAATCACAGTTGTGCACCTGGACATTGTGCAGACAGCAGCTTGAGGAAGTCTTTATTGTCATCAAAAAAATCTCAGTTTTAAAGTACCCCATTTCCATTTGAGAAGATGTTTCATCCTGAAGCTCAAATAATTTGTGTTTTCACAAACAGAAATACCATCTGCAGTTGCATTGATCAGACCTGGCACATAATTCTTTGCCACAGTGACATAAAGCTAAAAACTTTTTCTCTGTTGTGCTTTAGTTTTTCAAACACAAGCAAAACAGCTTTCAAAAAGGTCCCCTGAAGTCAAGTTCCTATGGTTTGCAGTGTGCTCACCAGTACACTGTTTAGCCAAGAAATTGCTAGAGACCTAAAAAGGTGCCAGAACCACCCAAGACAGAAGCCCTCTTCTCAACCTCCCAGCCTTGGTCTGCACTCATTGGGTTGGGTTAATGCCAGCACAAGCAGACAGGCCCAAAGACCCAGACTGGTTTCATTTTGTTGGTTTTGCCTTCTTGACAATTCTGCTCTAAGGCTGGAGCTGTTACATTTGAGTGACTCTCCTAGGGTAAGTTTTTTCACTTAAAGACAGTATTTCAACAAGCAAATTGTTGCATTAAAACTTCAGTAAAATCCCAGAATGCTACATATTTAAATGTTGGAAGTGAAAGTCCTTGGGAACATCTTGATTCTAAACTGCTATTTAAAATCTGTGCTTCAGGCTTATCACTTCTGTCATTTAATGCCAGTCAGCAGTCCCTACAGATAAGATAAACAAAACAGACCAACTGTTCCTGTAATCAACAGACACAGCAAAATCTTTAGTGTCTAAATTCACATATATTCAGGGATTTTTATATACACATTCAAGATGCAGCTTCAGGTTTCTCATTTTCACTTAAGTTTCATCCAGTGGTCTTGTTAAGTCTACTGCAACCATACGAGTAGTGGGAGATGATCCTCCTCGGAGACCTTTCAAGAAAATCTGGGGTTTGGGTACATTGCTTGAGTTGTCACGCTTAGTCTGGGTGCCAGCATCTTTTGGCAGGTACACTTGGGTGCAGTTCTCCCTTCTCATGTGGCTGAGATCAGTCTGCATGGAATGAGTTAACATGCGGCGCAAGTTGGCCTAAAGACACAAAAAGAATCAGATTAAGCAAAATTTTGTTTGAACATTTTAGCACCAGTGTATACTCAGGAGTGTTTGTCTATTTTACATCCATGGGCTTCACAAACCTGGATCATGGCCCTCCTTACCCTCCTGTCAATATACAGTTGTGACTGTGACTTGGTAAATCCTCATCTAACAGGATGTGTGAACAGCACTTTAGGTACCCCACAAAATTTTAAACTAGTCTCTTAATATTTTCATACCATTGGTCATTGTCCTTCAAATTTTGCTAAATGCTTCACCTTTGTTTTGTTAGAATAAAATGTTTTCATGGCAAGTGCTTCCAGTCTTTGGTTTCTGCCAAATGTGATGAGGTTTAGAGGGTGGTGTCACAAATTACCAGATAAAAGTGAAAAAATGCCTTTTTATACCGCATTGCTCACTAGCCCCTGGACAAGGGGTAAAAGTTAGGGCAATTTATGATCAAAGCTGGTTACTCACAGAAATTGCCATAGATACAACAACAAAACTACTTCTCACAAAATGTTGATATTCCAATGCCAGCACTTAAAACAAAAAAATGTTCCTTATTCCACTGAGCCTTCTGTGTCAGCAATAATGTAAAACACTGTAAATTATGGTATAATGTTGTCCTCAAAACACATAAAATACAGTCTCATGCTGGAATTCAGGCCCCTCCAAGTAAGTGAGGAAGTCCCTGGAGTGCAGTCCAGTCAGTGAAGACTGGAGTCAGTGGAAGCTGGAGAGTGATACAGCTGGACAAATGTCCTAAATGTTGTATCAGGGCAAGTTAAAATATTCTCCAGCCTCCACTACTGACGTCCCTCTCTGCTGGAATGGAAGGTGAAGCACCTAAATGTAGGCACATTTTGGTACCTTAATCTACAACTGAATCTTATATGCAGAGTCATCAAGCAGAATCCAGCAAAGAACAATAAGGAACTTATAGAGAAGATGCCATGGGAAGAAAGACAATATATTAAGTTTTGTTTTGGTTTGGTTTTTTTTCCGAGGGTTTTAATGATGAAATGTATGCTATTACAAGGAACGAAAGACAATATATTAAGTTTTGTTTTGTTTTTTTTCCGAGGGTTTTAATGATGGAATGTATGCTATTACAAGGAATTATGCTTGCACAGAGAAACAAATGTGAGCTAAAAATTTTACTTCTAACAGCATATAGGTTTTAACAAAGTAATAATTTAATATTTCATACCACTTCAAGTTTTTTGGCTAGGTATGAACAACACAAAAAACACCAAAGGCATGTGAGCTCATCCTCTAACAAAACTCACAAATATGTCTGATGTTTTCCTGAAGTATCAAATTCATTGATGCACTGGTAAACTATTTCTGTTATTTTATCACTTTGTTATTAAATGTTTTATCATATCTATATTACAAATTAGCATAGTCAAAGCACTTTTGCATGCATCTGGGATTTTTCTTTCAGCTCCATATCACTAATCTCACATTTGGACAGCTGAGGCTAGAACACCCTTAGTACTTTAAAAGTACTTTCTCTAAATATTTTGAACTAATGAGCTACAAATTTGTTTGTGAATGGTCTTCATGACCAGATATTGGAAAATATCCACTTTGGCTTATGCTGAAGAGCCACTGACCACATCTTATGTTTATTTATGTACTTTTGTCCTTTACAGAAGCAAAAGAGGCTTTTAATTAGGCTTCTTGTAAACCTAATTGGCTTCTTTATATACCTCAGTAACAACTATTTCTTAGAATCCTTTATGAGCTAGCAACAGTGGCAAGACTCCTCAGTCCAAAATTTTGGTTTCCTTTCATAATGTTAGAGATTTAATGACGAAAAGGAAAACAGAAAGGAAATAGGCTGCCCAGTAGGCCACAGACCTCCACAGTGCATCTGCTCACAGAAGAAAAACAAACCTTTAGTATTATATGTTCAGTTGATATTGTTAACTGCAATATTCCCTGTACTCACAAGTTGTTGATTTTGATTGAATTCTGAAAATCGGGTGTTATACCTTGACAACTACATGTGCTGGCAAACCCTAGAAAGAAGCTTCTGACATATTTACTGTTAATTTAAAAGTTTTTATGTACATATGTGGTCAACCTTCTATGGACAGACTGTGATTTCCAATCCATCAGAAAATCCTGATAGTATGACTAACATTTGCTTTGGCTTTTTCTCACAAAGAAATTATATAGTAGTATCTTCAACTAAATAAATTTATTTGAATGTAGAACAACCTTAATATCTAATGCAATTAAATTCAAAACAACAAACTCTTATTACATAAAGAAGGCAACTGAAAAATTTGAAATTAATAGGTATAGAAGTGGAAGCACTGCTCAAAAAACAGAGAAAAATATGTAAGAAGTGAGAGAAGTCTAAAATAAGGAAAGAGAATATCTAGAAAAAAAAAATTGGACCAGTTGTAATGAAGTATATGTCTTTGAATAAAAGGTTAGATTTATGTTTCAAGGAGCAAAAATTAAGAATAATTTATTATAAATTTGTTATATCCAACAATGAAAATCTGATAACAGTACAAACCAATTTTATAGCTTTTCTTCTCAGTTCCCATTCATTCCATTCATAGGATCTCACAATAGTTGGAGGCAAGATATGAGTATCAGTTTGAGTACCACTCTCACGTTTTAGGGGTGGTTTCATCGAACCTTTGCTTGCCTTTCTGGCCTGGATGAAAAGAAACAACCAAAGCCAAGCAAGGCATTGAGAAGAATACACAGAAATAGCATATGGGTATAGTACTTTTTAAAAGCAAATAGAGACCTGCAAACCACAAGTGGATAATGATTTTTACATTCAACAACATTTTTGTTCCCCATGCCCCCACTAAAAGGAAAACATTAAGCACCTGGTGGATTTAATTTCTGACAAAAAACCTTTGAGACAGAGGCCACAGCTGAGTTGTAGGCTCCTGTCTACCTAGTGAGTGCTTAATTGTTGGATTTTAGAAAAAATGGGTCCCATCACCAGTATTTTATGATGCAGGCACCCCAGTTTGTCTTCATGAATGGACTAAAAATCACAAATCATAACTGGGAGAAGTGCACACATCTCTGCTATAGCTGGAATATAAACTACGTTTCAAACCAAGGGCCAGTTCAAGACTACATTCTTTCCACTGCTAGGGATCTAAAATTCACAAGTGGATCACAGAGAATGTTGCCTATAAATCCAAACCAAGTCTTTGAATTTCCCAGAATAATACTATCACATTCATTATTGGTGACTCTCCTTTTATTTTTTAATATGTTCCATAACTCCTGTCCCCAGATACAACTACACCCTCATCCAGCACACATGGATGGACTGCTGAGCTAAAGCTCCACTTAACGTGATATCTGACATATCTTCTGTTGCATTTATTTACTGGTCCTTTAAGCTACTTTTGCAACAATGAGGAAAAGAAACATCAGACACAAGGCTGCCTAGGCTATGGACTAGCAGCTTTTATCACTGCCAGAGTACTTTGGATTTACATATTCTCCTATGAATAGATAAGGTGAGAATGACACTAAGTAGAAACATTTCTTCAACACTCTGAAGACCTAGAAAAGATGGACCTTCAGACAGGCAGAGGATTTTACTATTTTCCTAAAGATAGGTATCATCTGTTCTCTTTTAGAAAGGACAGACCAACCAGTGACCCAGTAGCTGTTTAGCAAGAGGCATGGGCAGTGTGTACCTGTGTATGTGGAACAAGGTATTCAAACTGATGATGGAGCTCAAGCAGTTGAATTAGCTCTGCATATTTTTTTGCTTTTTCTATATTCAATTGAATGAACTTATCTGGATCTTCAGCAAAAATGTATGCATCTTCTTTTGAACTGAATACATAGTATTTCTCCTTGTGCTTCAAAATTCCAATAGCAGGATTTCCTAAAAATGAGAAGAAAAACTAACTCAAAATAAGCCCCACAAAATAAAATAGTGAAGAGTATGATATCCAATACAAAAGACATTTGTAATCAAGATTCTGTATTTGCCTCAAGTTAGTTTCACTTCCTTCATTTCTGAACTCAGTATAAACCCTTAAAAGCAAGCTTTTTTAAAATACAGAAAACTCTATTTCGTTAGGTCAGTAAAACTGCTTTTGATCAGTCCACATCCAGCATGCCTTAGGTGCATGTCTCAGAAAAACAACAGATAAAACACATATAGCAAAGGCATAAGAAACCAGTCTTTACCCTCAAATGTTTCCCCTAAAATCTTCAGCAAATATCTGATTGCAGATCAGTAGTGCATTTATACCAAAGGGCATAACACTGACATGAACTGAAGAAGCAGATAAAGTAGATGGGAAGCCACACAACAAATTAAGAGAGAAAATAAAGTGTCAATAAAGGCCAAATAACTTATACAGGAAAACACAAACTGATTTCAAGGACAGTGGCAGGTTGGGCTTCAGATGTCATTGCCCAGGAAAGACCAGAATCATCACAGACCTTGAACACACTCAGTCAAAAAAGGAATTATTAGTATGCAAACACAGGAAGAGAAGAAAACCAATATTATAACAACTTGTAATAATATTTGTAATAATACATTTTGTTCCAACACAACAGAACAAGTAAAAGGGAGCTAGGGGTGATCAAAGGCTTGTGATACCTTTCATAGAAGGAGGGGTTAAAGAAGAAAGCCTCCTCAGCATTAAAAAGAAAAAAGAAATAATATGATGGGGGTTATAAAACCATGAATTGTGTGCAATATAAAATTACTATTTAGTAATTTTCCTAACAGAAGGACTATCAAGTCTTTGTTGAAATTATCAAGCCAGAGCTCAAAATCATCTCAAAAAGAGGTACCTTTTCATAGCATGTATAATTATAATTGTGGGGCTCTTCAGAATAAGAACATCCTATGACAAACTCTAGATGGATTCCAAAATCAATTAGATAAATTAAAACCTCTTTGAAGGATTATTCAACAGAAGGTTACAGACTCAACATTAATCAGAGGAAATCCCATAACCACTAACTGCTAGGGTTGAAAGGATATAATTAAGGAAAGATCACTCTGACTTGAATTCTCATAATTTTAAAGTGTTCATGACCGTCCATGTGCAGTAATCAGATACAGGCCTAGAGAGACCTTCAATCCAACTATGGACAGCTGTTCTCATGTGCAATACTAAGTGTAAGTAAATTACATTGCCATAAAAATATCTGTTCTTTAATACTGACTAGTAAACGGCCATATTTTCCTCCCAAACTCCCATAGGTTTTAAAAAAATCTGTATGGACAGGTTCTAGAAAGGACAGGAAGATGGGAAACATGAACTAGGATAGTTGAAATAAGACTAACTTTCAAGACAGATGAGCCTAGAGAGACCAAAAATTCCTACCATTAGTTGACTTAATCAAGTGCACTTTTGCATTCTTTTCAGGAAAGATTTTTAGTACTTTGTCATGACTATTTAAAATACATATGAGGTAGGCATGAATGGCTATGTTTACACATATGGATGCACAAAACAGAAGGAATTGCCATTTCCCTATGCCTGCATTACAGCACATTAACAACAGTAACCAAACCTCTATTCAGTTGCAGTGTAGGTTATACAGACACACATAGAGCAGGAAGAAACATTTATCCATAACATCTTGTTTCTGCCCCTGCTCCTCTTAAAGCCATCCTGCCTTCTACTAAGGGCAGTTTATTTGTGTATTTTTAAAAAGATACTTTAACAAGGGAAATAAGTTACCTGGGGTGAAAATTGCAAACGTAGAAAAACAGTATTCCAGCTTTGACATAAGAGGATGCATTCAGAATGCCTTTACATTTTTCCCAATCCTTGTGTAAATATATTGTATGGAAAATATCTAACCACAAAGCATACCTGGTACGGTGATACCTTTCACACCAATTGCATGTGCACAGAAACCATGGTACTGGATCAGCAACTGATCAAAGTTATCAGTAGTCTCTGGAAAAAGCCATTCTTGGTTCGTGAAATCAGAAACATTCACTCTGGTTTCTAAGAAAAGATAAAACAAAGGAAGGACTTCAATATTAAAATATCAGATGTCTAAAAGCTAATGATATTACAGGATGACCAGATTACTCTGGTTGACAGGATGACCTGCAGTGCCCAGATCTCAGAAGCCAGAATTTCGCCCTGCCTTGAAAGCAAACCTACTGAAAATCAGTCCTGCGAGAACCTTCTTTAGTAGCATTAGTTTTCTTTGAAAACATGGGACAACAACAGGAAGATAATAGTTTAATATTTGATTTTGTTTTCACCCACACATACATTACAAACACCCTGGCATAAAACTTGGTTCCTGGGGATACCATCTTATAAACAATCCCTTCTGGTAACCAAAGCCCTGTTAAATCATTTTGTTTATACCCTACCCTTCAATTTCCAAAGTTCTGAAATGTATAAAAAGACATTAATACACTTCAAAATTTTTTTAAAAAAATATAAATATTCTCTGATCATTCTGAAATTTTTGTAAGGCATCCTTGTATCTAGAAGCTTTATTTTAATTTTATATGTGAAAACAGAATCACAAGCTATACTACATGAAAATGTAAATCTATACCCTACAAGGCTCATTTTAATTTACTGTGCAAATTCTGAGTATAAAAAAATCAATATAGCACACCTTCTGTAAAGCACCTATTGTAAAGAAAATTCAAACTACAAAATCTTGGAAAATTAAGGAAAATCAAAAAGTTTCAACTTTCCATACCCATGGTTTCTTTTATTCTTTCCTCATCACTTTTCACAGTCACTCCTTCCAGAAGAGATGTTAGCATTTCCTCTGGAAAAAGCTGTGACTGGATTTCCAAGAATTGTTGCAGATTGTCAGCCATATTTGTGAGGAAGCTTAGCAGTAGCATTTCATCCTGAAAGCCGGTCCAAAGCTTAGAAAGTTCCATAAACAGAGGCTGGAACATAAAGAAAATTATCTGAAATACAGATTTGTTTTATGTCTACAGTGTAACCCAAGCACTGCGCACAACAATCTCAGCTATGAACAAAGCAGACCTGATCTCCAAGGCCTTCAGCAACCAGAAATTCCAGGGACACTGTAAGAGGAGTTTCCATCACATATGCCTAAAGCAAGTATATCCAGCATGTCAACCCGCAGGCAAGAGTTGTACTTTTCTATATTTTACTTCAGAACCTTTCTCAAACAAATGTACTCTGTGACCATGCTTTGAATTTAGCACTTCACTGACAATACAGTTTTATAACTGAAAATATGGTGTACAGGACTAAGGACCAGAAGGAACACACCTGATTAATTACCAAAGTAGGTAAAATCACACCTCTATACAAACTACCAGGTTTTGTTATTTTGTCTGCCCTGCTTCCAGAGTGAGTTGGTACCCAGCCCATCATGTGTCTCAAATGGAAGGGATGCAGGCCTCTCCAGAGTGGTCCAGGGTTCAAGGCAAAACTGGAGACTGCCCTTCCCAGCACTGACATGCTGTTGGCATACAGGTGTAGGCATGTAAAGTAGCAGCCTATAAGCTTTAAGTTTAAATGCTGTTTTCAATGACGGTGACATAAAATGTGCCTTGTTACACCCAAGCACACAGAGAGCATTTACAGCAAGAGATTCAACCAATCTGAAACGCACACTTAACCACACATTTTATGCATGCTAACAACATTATCATAAGAGCAGCCAACAGAGCCAGCTCTGAAATTCATCAGCATTGCTAATGCTGTGGAAGTGTTATGGTTACAAAAATGGAAGAAACTAAAGGAAGATCAACAACATTCTTAATAGAATAAACAAAGAATATTAATGAAATGTACTATTTTTCCTAAAACAAGTGTTTGCTACAAATATAGACCTTATCCTATGCTTTTTAAAAGACAGAATGCCCTGTTTCTCTACCTTTGTAGAGGATCCAGCTTGTCAGCAACAAGCCAAAGACAAGAAAAATTATTTAAATAGTATGTTAATAAAAAAATCTCTAGCTGAAAAGGATCTGAAATCGAAAGGCATTATATATTTTCTCTTCAGCAGAGAAGTCAAAACAACTAACCAACCAGAAGAGAAAAAAATTCCAGGAAGGCAGCAAACAACAATAGACAGCTTTTAGGGAAAAGGGTAAGATATATCAGTCACTCAAGCCCCACAAAGATGCAGAAGAGGAAAAACTGCTTTGAGTAGCTTGACAAAAGGGGAAAATGTCCTCCAAACGAGAACATCTGGTTTATAAAATCAAAAGCATACATAAATTGAAGTTTGGATCATTCAGTTAAAGTGCTGTTCCCATGAGTTTCCAGCTTGGATGCTCTTATGTGAAGTGTAAAAAATACTCTGAGTAGGTGGGGGTCATGATCTTCCTCTTCCTCTGCAGTAGGCTTTATTTTGCTTTCTAACAGTTAGCTTAGAATGTTAAAAAATAACCTAAAACATGTATGAAACTGCATGCTGGTGCAGCAGCCAACCACAAGGAATTGGAATGATAATCAAATCACACAAAATAACGAGTTCTTACAAGAAAAGCAAATTTAAATGAAGCTGGTTTCTAGCATATTTCTCTCCTGTTTCCTTTATAACATGCCAGCATAATATTCCCAGGTTTTCACAGGCTCATTAAGCAGCCTCCCTCATAATACCTGTAGTTCACAGAACTCATTCCTTTTCCCCCTAATACCTCCTTCCCATGTCCTGTAGCTCCCAACCAAGGGTGCAACAGTACAGAATAACAATCTTTCAGTGACTGCTCACTGGCCAAAGAGCACACAAACCTCATTTCAGACCTGATCTTGGTAAGAATCTAATTGTGTGTCTCTAGTTGCTCTTATTTTTCCTCCATAAAATTTACAGAAAATGACATATTTTGAGATCTTTTCACTCTGACAAATGTGACTGAAACTTGTCCACAGGTTCAGAAGCTATTGGGAGGGGAAAAGAGGCTGACACCCATCACAGCAACCCAGTTTCTTCAGAAAAATTGTATCAATGACTCATACTGTAATTACAGGGATTGTTGTGTGAGGGAACTTTAAAAGAATCATACTCTGTTGTGCTGTTTTCTGCAATCATTATGTTCTTACAGTTTCTGCAATGAATATATACACACACAAAAGAAAGAATATATAAACATACAAAAAAGGAAATCTACAAATAATGACAACTCAAGACACAGTAAAATACCATTTAATTCCTTTGCTCCCTTTTGGTACCTTACCTTTTTTTACCTTAAGAGCAAGTCTTTTAGCTGCCCCTTCAAAAATCACAGATTTTTGATATTGTAATAGAGAGAAAATTTATAGCCTCTTGCTAAACATAAACTACTCAAACACACACCTGCAAAGTATCTTACTTTAATAATGTTTTCTACTGAAGAAGTAATGGGTTTCCTAGTCATAATACTTACAAAAACTTCTCTGGACTCTATGGAAGTCCTATCCTGCACTGTGTTTTTCAATAACATCATTGCTGCTTCAAACTGAACATCCAACGATTCAACTTCTTGAGCACTTGTAATTGCATTAGACTGGAAAGAGAACAACAGGCAAAATGTATCACACTCCAAAAATCAAGTATTTAGTAATAAGTATTTACCTGGGCCTCTTCATTCAACTATTTTCAGAACAATTGTTTTAGGGAACAAAATGTACTCTAGCTATCCACAGAATACATTTTTCCTTAAATGTTCAGGTGTTCAGGCACTTCAGTCACACATAAACTTTCAATTTTTATAGGAAATCCTCTGGATTTTCCCAATGAAGAGAACAGAAAGAAAAAAATACTTTTTTTCAATGCCTTATACAGGAAAGACTAATAAAAAACTGCAGTTTCTCAAAAGACAAATTAAAAGCTCTTCAGTAACAAAGTAAGAATTTAAATTGTATTCTTCAAAGACTTTGATGACTCCATATATTTTGGGGCTGTCTGCAGACTAAAACTGAGATGATTTATGTATTGATCAAGGAGATTTTTTTCTCTCATGCCTTCTGGGGCAGAGAATTAGTATGCAAAGAACTGTTTAATGGTGGACTTGGCAGTGCCAGGCTAATAGGTTAATGGTTGGACTCAATGATTTTAAAGGTATTTCCAAAGCTAAACAATTATCTAAAGATGTATTTTATTTTATTTCATTTATTTCCAAATATTTTTCTTATATTTCTGTCCTGTGCAAGTAGGTAACTCGAAGACATTCCACCTGCATTAAAAGTCCACAGGATACAACACCTCACCTGAAGGATGCAAAGGAAGGCTTCGTACTGTCTCACATTGAACAGTGCTTCTTTTAATTTAAGAAACCTAAGGTGGGAGAACCTCTGGGGGTCCTGTTGCATGGCCTCCAGCAGGGCTGTGTAGCGGTGGGCCAGCAGCTGGCAGGAGTTCAGATGCTCATCCAGAGTCCTTGTAGCCGAGGGAATAGCTTCGCTCAGGATGCCTGGCACTACTCACATGCAATAAAATATGTATAAAAAGAATTCATGAAATCATTATCACACAGTTAAAGTGCAATATTTGAGCATAATGGCCTTCCAATTAAATTTTGATTTCTACATTTTGTTCTTATATTCATGCATTTCCAAATACTTGCAAACCAGATTAAATCACCCTATCTCACTAGTCAGGTTGTTGCAAATACTTACAATTACAGGTGTGGAAATACCACAGTCAAGTCAAAGAATGTGAGAAAACTTGCTTTATGGTAAATGCAACTCCGTTGCTACAACTGACATGGGCTTCCTGAGAGTATCTGCACAATTTTCAATTCTCGGTTTCCTAATTTGTAAAATACTAATAACAATAACATGCCTCCCTAAGATGGGAAATTATTGGAGCAGCTCCAATGAAGAAGTCCAGTAAGAATGAATTGGTAATACCCAGATCAAATGCAGTTGTTTACTTACAGTCATCAATGCAGCTTCCTCCTTTCTGGCACTGCTTGTTGTACAAACGAATTCCTGTCACTAGCATGGCAAGATCTTTCAGCTGTTGTTCTTTGTCCTTCTTACTGAGTGAGATGAAAGTAATCATTTCTGTCTGGGGGAATATACTCTGCAAGGCAGCTATAAGCATTACAATGTGGGAGAGAACCCTCAATGTGAGGGAACAGAAAAGAAAATCATTAAATAAGAAAAAAATAGCCTCTCCTAAACAAATGCAACAGGTAGGAAATCTATGGGAAATTTACACTTCACGGCTGAGCAGTAACAGTTTGGATAGCAAGCATTCATCACAGTTTACCCCATTTGTATCTAAATATCAGTGAAGAGGAAGTGAAATTTTATTTTTTCAAGAAGAAAAGCCCAATTTCACAGCTGGGAGTTTACTGACCTGTTACCTCCCTGACAGCCTCAATATCTGTTGGGGATCCCAGGCCAGATCTCAGCAGCACACAGGCAACAATCTTTTGATATACATTCTCCATTTCTTCTTGCGTATGTGGACCACTCTCAATGATGGTTCTAACTACAGGAGCCAGTTTTCCTTCCAGAACACGCTCCTGCTCACTCAGTAATTCATCTAGGAAAGAAGGACACTTAAAAAGATAGATTTAGCTATCTAAATCCTTTGAAATTTGCCTTATACAGAGGGTGTAATTCATTTCCACACTCAGAGCATCAACTTAAGGTTTCTGAAACACGGGTACATGAAAGAGATGTTCGTAGTGCCACATCATTAGAATTAAAACCAGCAGAGTTAAACATTAATGGGATGTTAATTAGCATGATTAACATCTGTCAGTAGAGTCCTGAGAACTGTTCAGGCCAGACTAGACAGCAAGTCTCTGGCTCTGTGAACTCCTCTGACTGTAGGAGGACCTAACTTACACACACACATATTTCAAAGACACCTGAAGTTACATGCTCAAGTTCGAATACTACTCAGGGTCTCAAAAACTTGCTGGAGTTACTGAGCTTATAGAGTTCAGAGGATTTAGGAGCAGCTCCCCATGTTGCTCATTTTTGGTTTTAATCCATGCTAACAGGAAAACATTTTCATTATCTCCCCACAGAGAAATGTTTTTTTCACGTCTATGCTTGTTCCATGTCTTGTATTTCCTAGCCAGCCTCCACTGTCCCTTTGAGATCAGGAATTACATTTACAGCAAAGGCATTTTCCCTATCTCATTTTATTTTCAAATTCTCATTCTTAGACCATGTGAAATTACTACTGATGAGAAAAAAACGTACTCAGCTAAAGCTGTAACTGATTGTTCAAGATTACTTAAATCTCCCAGTTAGGGATATTGATAAAATACTGAGTTCTGAGTGCCTTCAGATACACAGGTGCAGGTGCAAGCTTTTCTTGCTGAAGGCAGCTAACCACTGAAAGTGTAAGTGTCCTCAAGCAACCTAATACATTATATTCAGTAAATCTCTCAGACAGCATGAGAAGAGTGTACTCTCAAATCTAATGTACACTTTTCCCTACTATACCCATACTGAAACATCAGACTCCTGTACAGTAAATTTCTCCTGGGATTTTATTTTGTTTACTGACAGGATTCATTTAACAGTAATTACTATTCTTAAATTATAAACTCAGCATCAACTTCTATGAAAACATATTTGAAATTACCTCGGTTTGCATAGTTCATATCAAAGTAAACTTGCATCTTAATTGTGCTTAGGGATGGGTTTGTTGTGTCAAGCAGTCTGGTAACACAGAGCTAAAAAGAAAGTCAGAGAAGTGAGTTCTTTCTCATTTCTGGGGAAACATCTGAACTGACAGTGATCTACTAAAGGGTTCACAACAGCTGTAGAGCCCCCTCACTACCATTTTCTCCATATAAAGCTTTTCTAAGGCATTTATTTATGGAAAAATAGTCCAGTCTTTAGCTACAGAGCCATGAGAATAAAGCAGCACTCAAATTTTGAAAGAATTAGTGTAATTTTAGTTAACAGGAACAGGTAGCAAATAATGCTATAGTCTTAGATAAGTAGTGACTCTCAACATCATGTCAGAATTACCTGGATAAGATCCTGCATATCGTTTTCTGTAAGGGTTCGATCCATATTAAAATCATTTCTTGGATCTAACACAACAGCTTTCACCTAGAGATTGCCAAAAGAAAGATATTAATTTATGTCACAAAATATCATCTTTGCAATTCACTTTTTATTTTCTGAAATATCTCAGATGCATTCAATATTTCTTTACTATTTTTTATCCATTTCAGTCTTTGATAATGAAACAAAATTACTTCATTTCACATCTTGCCTTCATTTTTTAATTTGTGATACAAATATTTAAATATAGCTCCTTTAAAATTTACTTGGAAAAATATTTTCTTAAGTAACGTTTTTTGAAAATCCATCATGGTTGTTTATAAACTTCTACGTTGGTGCTATATGCATTGATATAGACATTTACCATTTGAATAAAAAAACCCATAGTGTTCTACATGCAGGAAAATAAGTGCATGTTTGCAATTGGTGTTCATGCTAGGTGTCTTGCCAGCCACTTGTACAAATTTTTTACTCACTAAAATTTTCCTGCTTAATTGATTAATACTGCTTTTGAGTCCAATCTTTTTTCTAAAGCTGCAGTGTCACCTTTAGGGGAAAAAAATAGCATATTAACAGTACTGCTATGAAGCATTTACATTTATATACAAGTTTATCAAGAGCTGATCATCAATAAAAAAAGAATCTAGCCCATCTTTCTTCAGACACAGCTTTGCAGGCGCATCCGGACTATATTCTGCAGCAGTGCTGTGTCTCCTAAGAGATGCCAAAATGTAAAATGCTTTTAGGATACTTAAAGTTGTCTACCAAGGACAATACTGAGACTGATTCCATTAAATTTTCACTTTAAATGGGATCTAAGCCAATTCCTTCAAATATTCAGCCCATTTATAGTACCTGGCCCTGTCTGAGCAGAGAAACAAAATTATCCATCACAAGAGAGGGAGGAGGTGAACATCGAAGAATAAATATAGCTGCTGCATTAAACATTCACCTATGCATCACAGGTTCATTTATAAGAGTGTGAAGAAACGTTATTAAAACTTGGTAAAACTTCTCTTTTTCACTTCTGAAAGAAAACAATAGTTTATCTGCCTGCAGAAGAAAGCTCCGAGTTGCAGTTCAGAGAGTTTGCAGGACTCAGGACCTGCAGCCTTCTTGGAGCATTATATTCCCATAAGGTTTCAGGGGAATAAAATGCTTTTCCAGGTTTTTAGGACCCAATACTGGGGCTGAGTGCCCCTTTAAAATACCTCACTGCAGGCAAAGGGAAACCAAGATATTTCCAAGTTCAGGTCACCCCTGCCAGCCTCAGCTGCTGCCAGCCCCACAACGCCTCCTGTCGCGCTCACCATGAAGGCCACCAAGGTTTCCGAGAGGCTTTGTCCCTGGGCAGCGCACTCCAGGCCCACCTGGCGGATTATTCTCTTGAGGACACTTTGGGTCAGCTCGCCGGACATGCTGGCCAAGCACGCCGGCCTTAACCGGCTTACATTCACTTCAGCGAGGGTCCCTCCCGGCCCGAGCCCG
>NW_005054328.1:6032818-6039472 GCF_000277835.1 Geospiza fortis | reverse complement strand
CCAGGCTGGGGAGGCACAGGAGCGGAGGTGTGAGTGTCTCGGCACGCACCCGTGCTGTGGACGTCTGCAGCTATGGCTGTATGCAGCTGTGTGTAAATATACATACATACGTATGTATAATGACACATACATACCGTATATGTACCTTAATATTACAGAATCACAGAACTGTTAGGGTTGGAAGGAACCTATAGAAATTATCTAGTCTAACCCCCTTGCCAAGGCAGGGTCGCCAAGAGCAGGTTACTCAGGAACGTGTCTAGGTGGGTTTGGGAGATCCATGATCTCTCTCTGGGCAGCCTGTTCCAGGGCCCTGCCACC
This sequence comes from Geospiza fortis, assembly GCF_000277835.1. Taxonomy (NCBI): domain Eukaryota; kingdom Metazoa; phylum Chordata; class Aves; order Passeriformes; family Thraupidae; genus Geospiza; species Geospiza fortis. The sequence goes on along the minus strand of NW_005054328.1, from coordinate 6,039,151 downwards.
TTCAGAGTAAAGTTCTTCCTCACGTTGAAGTAGAACTTCCTGTGCTTTAGATTATGGCCACTGCTCCTCACCCTCTCACTGGGCACCGCTGAAAAGTGTCTGGCACCATCCTCTTGGCACCCATCTTTGAGATATTTATGTGCATTAGTGAAATCCCCTCTCAGTCTTTTCAAGACTAAAGAGGCCCACCTCTTGCAGTCTCTCCTTATGAGAGAGATGTTACAGACCTCAAATTGTTTCTATGGCCCTCCTCTAGACCCATGTATACTCATACATACAATATATATCCCCCCCACCACAGCAGCGGGGGTCAGAACTAGGTGATCTTTAAGGGCCCTTCCAACCCAAACTGCTCTATGAATGGTCTGCTGGAGGGGGGCAGAGTGGGAAAAAGAAAACCTTCATGCCAAGAAAGCACACAGCCAAAACACCTGTCTGTTAACAACACACCACAGATCCAAAGCACAGCATCACAGGGAATGATTTTGGGGATTAGAAGGAGAAAGAGAGGGTGCCAATGCCAGCTCTCTTCCCCATAAAAGCAAGTTAGCAAGCAAACTCCATCCCAGCCAGACCCAGTACAGATAAATGTATTTACACAGCTATAAATGCATACAATACATAGATAAATTTACATATACATGTATAAACAAAATGTGTGTATGGTACACAGCAAATGCTGTAGGCAAAGGCAGCACAGATGAGGCAACTGCAACACAAGCAAGAGAGCCATCTTTGCTTTCAGGTCTCATGATTGCTGCTGGAGGTGGCAGCTCCTCTGGGTGTAGTGCCTGCAAGTTCTACAGGTCACAGCCTGCAAGTAGCAGCCCAGTGAGCCCCAAGTTCTTGCACCCACCAGTGGGCACACCGCTGGATGAACGCACGGCCTTGCTGTAAGTGGTTCAGTTAGTCAATATGCAATTAATTCTAACTTTTCTGTGTCAGATACAGGAAAGAGTAATAGCATGCTAATTAAATTTAAAAGCCATGTCCCTGAAAGGCAATCAAATAAGCTCAAAAGGCACAGGGAATGTAGGGATAACAGATGAAAAGCTACACCAGTTTTCCACTGATTTAATTTTTTTTCCCTTTGATTTACGCTGTCAGACAGAGGGAACTCCACTGAGAATCATGATGAGATCAAGATGATAATTTTTTCCACTGTGACCTCAGACAAGTCACTCTTATCAGTAAAATTAAAATGATACTATGCTACCTGGCAAGTAGCTGCAGGGTTACATCCATGTTGTCAGTGTGTGTACAAAGGTACAGTGCAAGGACTGCCAGCATAACCCATGGGAAATGCTTTGGGAAGATCTGTGGAACAGGGATCAAAACAATCCTGCAACGGACATTATAAAGTCTTAGGTTTCATTCTAGTAGCACAGCTAATGGGGCTTCTTAATATGTCCTCTGCATTGATATTTTAAAAAATTTATACCCTTCAGCTCAGTAGTTATAGCAAGATTTTCATCAAGAGCATAAAAATCTACAGGACCTCTTTTTCTACAAATTGCTTGATGAGAAGCTTTTGAGGCCCTTCCTGGAGCAGAAGTGTGTTGCTGTTAGTGAGCTTAGGGTCACAGAGATTTTCCTCTGTGCTTCGTGGTAAATCACACAAGAACCAGCTCTTCTGCAGATGCAGGTGGGGAGGAGCAAGAGGAGAAGAAGAATGTAGTTTTGGGGATTAGAAGGAGTAAGAGAAGGTGCCAATGCCAGCTCTCCCCCTACAAAAGCAAATTTCAAGTCAGTCATAAAGCTTGGTGCTCAAAGCAGTGCTGGCAACACTTCCTCCTGAAAAGATTATCAGCTAAAAGCAGACAGTTTTACGGAGTTCAACCAAACGCTGTCAGCAGTAGCGATGGAGGTGGAGCTTGCAGAAAGTCAGGTCCCATCCCATAACAGTCAGCGAGACTTTTGCTGACACCTTCACAGGCTTAGTACATGAGTATTTTCAGAGAGAGCAGGAATCTGCAGGTAGGATTTGCCCAGGTTTTTAGTATGTATGCAGAGCATGTGTAATTGTGCAATTTTGGCTTAGCAATTTAAGGACTCTTTAAAGATGGTTTACAGACTATTTCAATATGTGTCTGTGTCTACATCTGCAATTAGCACGATCTCTGCAGAACATTTGGGGCTGAGGACCTGGCAGCCACAACATACATACTTTAGCAGTTGTTACTTCAGCCTAGCTTTGGTCTGGTCCTGGTGACCGGTGCTTTGTTTGTGACTGAAGTGCATTAGTGCATTAGGGGCACTGCCAGAGATCTCCTTCAAGGTTAATTTCACACAAAATATTCACATGCTCAAAGCCTGCTGTAATGTGCAAACCAAAGCACAGCAGATGAGGACTGTATGTAGAGATTCTCTCTGTGAACAGGCGCTTGACCCTAAATTAAAAACCACACACTGTAACATCCCACTTCCCCCTACTCCAGTATTCACAGTCATGTTAGTCTACAGGAGTATTTCCTGGGGAAAAAAACAAGCTTTCTAAAAAGCTACCAGTGCTTGCTCACATCCATAAATCCCAGCAGGAAATGTCCAACTGCCTGTACACTTTTAGGCTGCAGGCTGGAAGGAAAGAATATATTTTCAGTTTAGCATATTGAGAATTGAAATTCTTTTATTGTTTTAAGCATTTCAGTAGTATTAACCTATATTTCACATAGGGAGGGGAGGGGAGGGGGGAAGGGAAGGGAAGGGAAGGGAAGGGAAGGGAAGGGAAGGGAAGGGAAGGGAATTATTTATTTTCCAAAGAAAAGCATACTTTCAGGGAAGGTTTGTAATCTGTACTAGACCACAAAAATTGCTTTAACTTATTTGTAACCTACTGAAGACTTTAGGTTGCACAACACTGTTTTCTAACCAAATCAGTTGGATTTCTCTTGTAGAATTAGTATCAACTTTTAAACAGTTCCAGGAATGGAGGCCTGGTACCTGAAAGACAGATAAACTCTTCCCCCTGGCGGCCTATATGAGGCATTGACAGACGGTCAGTAAAAAGATTCCCGGATTGTGATAGGACGAATTCCCGGATTAGTTTGAAGAGTCATTAAAAACAACACACACGGTTGTTTTTAAATCTCTGTAGTTTGACACCCTATTGCTTTATTCATGGGAAAGCATATCAGCTATTTGATGAATTTGCTATCACATTAAACTGGGTGTCACGTCTAGGAAGTCACCCCTTTATCCTGCTATAAACAGAAGATGGGATTTACTTAAAAAGTTGCTCAAGTCTGAGCACATACCCTCATTTTGCTAGTGTGGGGACAAAGTTGCAGCTGGGTGCTCTTACACCACTGATCTGCAGAGGAAACAACCCAGTAGCAGCTACATGACTCAGCAGCCCAGTTCAGGGCATGGCCTGAGGCACATGAGGTGAAAGGAGAGCTTGCACCCCAGAAGATAACAATTTCCAGGATGGCAAAAAGCAGTGCTTGCTGAAGCTTCACCCATTGCCTTGTGCCCAGTGGGGATGCTGGGCTGAGCAAGAATCTGTCTGAGTCCCATTAACACAGCCACATTCACCAAGGGATTCTGCAATCACTAACCCTCCAGTCATTCCCACTCATGGCTCATCTGAAAGAGACCTTCCAGCTCGGTTAGTCTCTCTCTGCACTCACAGCTCCTCTGACTGGATGCCCTGCTGGTGAATGAGCACCAGCCCCTTGGCCTGAAGGTCTTCTGCTGCCATAAATATTCCAAGGCACCGGTTAAAGTTCTTCGAAGATGATACACCTAAGTGCAAGGACTTACAGCTGACAGGGCAGGACACAAGCAGAAGCTGAGTCCCTTTCCTCATCTCTGAAGTTAAAACATAAACTGGGCGATGCAGGTTTTTGTTTTCTACTCTTCAGAGGCCTGAAATTACCTTGCACCATGATGCAGAAATTAAAGTCCACTTGATTACACTTGGTTGTTTCAAAGGAGCAGTGCAAGGAAAGCCTGTCTTCACACAGGAATCTAAGGCCTGTCTCTTTTGAGAGGAAAATACATTCCGTCTATCTGGCTTTATTTCCAAAGTGTCATGGAGAAGTGTCACAGTCAGAAATCCATTTTGTGAGGACAGACAAGTCATGCCACCTCTTTTAGCTTGTCTATTAGTTCACAATAAAGCTGACTTTCAAAGCTGAGAATGTTTTGGTGCAAGGATTTTTATTCTTTCTTCCTCCTCAAATCTGTGTATCAACAAATGGAAACGTCTGTGCTTGTGCTGCCTTGTTTGAAGCACAAAGCTGTGGTGCTGGCCAGCCATGCTGACCAGCTCAGCTTTAATGACATGGTCACACAAGAGCATGCAGTGCTATTTAAAGCTTCCATGACTCTCCTGAAAAGCTATGTGAGTGGTAGGTATGTAACCACTGCAGACTCATTGAGGCACAGCGCAGACTAATGGTTCACATTCAAAGGAATCCTAGTCAACATTTATAGCAATCATTTAGCATATAGTTTAGGGTCTGACCCTCCCTTTTGGAATATGATAAAGGAATGTTAGACTGTTCTTCTATTTACTTCTGCCAGCTCCAACATTTTTCTGCATTAAAGAAGGGATGTCTGAGGATGCCAGTGCTGTTTCTCCCCCTAATTTCCACTGCATCACAGTTTCATTGCAATATGAGGCTGACTGGAAGGGACCTTAGACTTAAGCATTGGACAGGGGTCTCAGATCAGGGAAGACAATTTATTCCCAGGATGAAACCGCCACCAAGGCAGCAAGATTTTGCTGGACAATGAAGTCTAATTTGTCTTTTAACTCAGAAATAGAAAAAAAATTACAGATAACATGGCACAAAAAGTTTGCCTTTCATTTGAGTGTTTCTGGGGGAAAAAACCCCGTAAGTATAGAAACCCAGTTAATAAATGCACTATTGTTAGCCTGGACCCCTTAGCAGGCACAATAGATGCACTGTATTTTCCAGGTTACAGAAAAAGGTGCAGAGCACAATTATTTGTCCTTCAAACCTTGAGAGCTCTGGCAGTCACTGTACAGAGGGAGAGATTCCAGACATACCATCAGTGCCTCAACTGGAAACTCCTGCAAAAGATGCATTATTCAGCTGTATTCAGATGAATCACTACTAAAGGCTCCCAAACAATATTAACATTACATTACCATTTCAGTTAAAGGCTTTATAAAAGTAATCAAGAGAATTTTGCATTAATCATCCCTCTAAAAAATCTGCTCAAAGCTAGACTCAGGACTTATCATTGACTCAGAATCACAGAATCACAGAATCACTAGGTTGGAAGAGTCATTCAAGATCATCAAGTCCAACCCATGGCCAAAGACCTCAACTAAACCACAGTACTGAGTCCCACATCCAATCTTTTTTTAAAACACATTCAGGATGGTGACTCCACCACTTCCCTGGCCAGACCATCCCCGTACTTTATCACTCTTTCTGTAAAAAACTTTTTTCTAATATCCAATCTTTATTTCCCTTGACGCAGCTAAAGACACTGTGCCCTCTCATTCTGTCAGTTGCTGCCTGGAGAAAGAGACCAACCCCCACCTGACTACAGCCACCTTTCAGGGAGTTGTAGAGAGCGATAAGGTCACCTCTAAGCCTCCTTTTCTCCAGGCTAAACAACCCCAGCTCCCTCAGTCATTCCTCACAGAGCTTGTGTTCCAAGCCCCTCACAGCCTCGTTGCCTCCTATGGACACGCTCAAGCGTCTCAACATCCTTCCCAAACTGAGGGGCCAGAACTGGACACAGCACCCAGGGCGTGTTCTCACCAGTGCCGAGTACAGGGGAAGAGTGCCCTCCCTGCTCCTGCTGGCCACACCATTCCTGATACAGGCCAGGATGCCCCTGGCCTTCTTGGCCCCCGGAGCGCACTGCTGGCTCATGTTCATTAAGCTCTTGACCAGCACCCCCAGGTCCCTTTCTGCCTGGGCACTGTCCAGCCTCACCATCCCCAGCCTGTAGCACTGCTGGGGGGTTATTGTGGCCAAAATGCAGGATTTGGCACTCGGATTTATTAAACTTCATCCTATTGGACTCTGCCCATCCATTCAACCATTCCAGGTCTCTCTGCAGAGCCCTCCTACCTTCAAACAGATCGGCACACGCTCCCAACTTAGTGTTGTTGGCAAATTTACGGATGGAAGACTCAATATCCTCATCCATGTCATCAACAAAAATATTGAACAGAACTGGCCCCAGCACAGACCCCTGAGGGACACCACTGGTGACTGGCCACCAGCTGGATGCAGCATCATTCACCACCACTCTCTGGACCCATTCAGCCAGTTCTTAACCCAGCAGAGAGTGCTCCTGTCCAAGCCGTGACTCAATCTATATCAAGTAGTTGCCACATATTCC
>NW_005054328.1:6013762-6032808 GCF_000277835.1 Geospiza fortis | reverse complement strand
TGCTGAGCTGTGTTTCAAAAGACAGTAATTTGGCCAGAGTGTGGCTATTTCATGGGATACCTAGATAGTATTGGGCTTGATAATAATTCAGAAACATTGATTTTTTTTTTAAAGGTAACCACCTCTTTGTACAATGTTTAGATGAGTCATTTCAACATATAGAATATCCCATCAGTATGCAACGGTAAACAAACAAAACACATCAGCAAAAAATCCCTGGTGCTGTAATTTTCTCTTGAGCTCAACAATTGTAAGAATCAACTGCTGGGCAGCAGCCTGCAGTGATGGGATTCATCAGGAGAATAGGGATTCATGGAGGACTGAGGACTCAGGGAGGAGATTCATGCAGGACTGAGGACTTTCTTCTCAGTTCAGGCTACAGGAACTTATTCCAAAGTTACGGAACTACAACTATCCAATAAATAGATGAAGGAGAAAATCTTACAGCAAATATCCTGCTGTGTCTGACTCCATTAGTGCAAAAAGAAAAAGTGCACTAATAATGGGAATGTGGTTATTCTACAGTTTGTAAATTAACTTCTCCACTCTGCTTACTTTTATTCAGCTACAGGCTTCTCACTGATGTACAAGGATGCTCTTAATTCATCTGTCAGAAAGGAAGGGAATGATCAGTGAATCAGAGAGGGAGGGCAAGAGGATTTTTGTCCACAGTACTCCAGAGCCCTCCCTGCAGTGTTTTTCCCATGTCAGGAAATGAGCTGAGAACCAAATAGATACCCTTGTAGTTATGTGCAGATTTCAATTATTCTCCAAAATTCTGGGGGTTTTTTGGTGGTTTTTTTTGGGGTTTTTTTGGTTTTTTTTTTTTTTGGTTTTTTTTTTTTGGTTTTTTTTTTTTGGTTTTTTTTTTTTGGTTTTTTTTTTTTGGTTTTTTTTTTTTTTGTTTTGTTTTTTTTTGCTCAAAAGCAGTTCTATTCCCAATACAACCTCTCTCCCTTAAAGCAGCTATTAAGGCTTAAGACCCTGTCAATTTGTGCTGAATTCTTGTCAGGAAAACTCTTTAGAGAGCTGTGCCTGTTTGTAGCAATCTTCAAAAGCAGCACTAAATCAAAAGCAGACTGGAAAAAAAGTGGTATTTTAACATCACGGAATGTCTAATAACCTTCAGAAAACCAGAAGCATTGCTGAAATAGCACTTCTTTCTAACCTTTTAGTTTAGAAATGAATTCTAAGACTTTTCTTTAGATATTCAGCACTGGCCAGCTGTGATTGTTTTTTCAATCTGGCATGTCAGCTGATCTTGATAATAGAAATGGAAAACATTATTTGGATAGAAAATAACTTGAGGAGGTAGGAAACTAATTTGTGAAATTACAAGTACACAAAACGTGATATAGAAGGAACTGTTCAACTATAGCAATAAAATCTGAATAAAAGATTTAGTGATGGTCATAAAATCCATCTTGCTGGCAGAAGAGCAGAAGTCCTATTCCTTGGCAAGCACAAACATTTGAGAAGCACAAGCTGGGCTTACTTTGAATCAAAGGCATATCTTGAAAAAACATGTCCTAGCCCTTTGCTAGGACAGTTTACCATGCTGACTTTCTCCCCAGCTCCTTCCCATGACTGAAGTGAAACTGGAGTTTTCTCCAAGCCTCTATCAAAGTGTAAGCCGGAAGTCATACAGACCTGCAGGCTGACCCAAGTGCCTAACCACAGCACCAAGATCAGGAGCACTTTGGCAAGAGAATACCTATCCGCTTTAAGGTACTTAGAAGTGTGTCTGCTGGCAGATCATTTTGAGCACAGTAAATCTTAACGGCAGATTAAAAGAGTTTTCAATATTAATAAATGTAGGACACAAGTGCTCTCACGTGCTGCAGCAAGATATTGCTTTACTGAGAAATATAATGAGAAGTAACAGCTTCCAAAAAGTCCTGGTTCTGAGCAACTCTTTCGAGTTGGTTGCTTGCAACATCTAGGACTATTTGGAAAAAGCAGAAAGAAAATCCCTACATTCACATTGAGTCCTTGATGCCAAAGCTTTGCCCGTTGTATCCTCTGGCATTTCCTGAGTAACAGCTCTATGTGGAGATCAAGGATGTAAAACACATGACCATCAATCATGAGCATGTCCTGCTCCCTTGAAGTGCTAGATGTAGTCATCATTTCAAAAGAGTCACCAGCCAATGCCACAACTCCCTCATCCTGAAGGAGACCTCATTTTTACACAACCTTGTTTTTTTGTAAACAGTAAGTCTCATTTTAATTAGAATTTCTTCTAGAGATATCTGTAATGATACCTGGAGGAAGGAAGACTATTAATAAGTTACACACATCTTGACATGCACATATGGATGGATACCTGCACATGAGGGAAGCAGCATGCTAATAGCTTTTTCAGTCTGAAGCATCAACCAAGAGCAGAAAGCTGTAAGAAATATCTTTTAGTCCAGTGCAGACTAACTGACAGCTCCCAGAATTCCTAGTCAGTATTTACATGTCTTTTAACTAGAGAGCTACTTACAGTTGGCTGCATTAGAAACAGAAACTTCATATACCTGACTTGGGCCTCTACTTATGGCAGCCTTTCTTACATCTTTGCAGAATTCACTCACTGGTGAGCAAATCACCTGCCCTGATTTCTGCTCTTATTTTTGCCTTTTAGACCCTGGGTATTACCTTGCAGTCCAAGTTTTCAGACATGAACCAAGAGAATGCATGGCCAGTATTTGGCACCTCACGAGAAGTGCCCTTGCTGCTTTCTGGGGGCAGATCAGGAGGGAAGTGAATCTCTCATTTTCATTCCTGTTGGAACAAAGCAGTCCTTTCATGGCTTTTATTCACTTTTTAGAATTCTTGGCTTTCACAAGCCTTGTGACTCCTGCAGTTCCTTAAATCCCACTCTAAGAGTGGTGTAAGCACTTCCATCTGCCTTGATATGGATTCTATAGTGTTGCAAATCATGGGCATTCTGCACGTGAGACAAGAGGCATTATAGATAATCCACCACAATCTGAAAATCTGAGTTTGATTTTTATCTCTGCTGTAGAATATTTGGCCTTGCCAAATAGAAAATTCGATTTGTTGTCAGGTGATCTATTAGGCTAAAACATGTGTATTTAAACACAATATTTATGTACAAAAAAAGCACCTCATTATAGTTTCTATTAAAATCTGATTTTCTTTGACTAGCTGAACCCCTGTGTTGTTCCATTTGAAAGTGAACAGGATTATTTTACTGAAACAAATTCTGAAACAGGTAACCATAGTGCATAATGCTCTTCTTTCAACCGAGTTTTTTTTATACTATTCCTCATAGTTAGTTCTACTTTAATACATGTGCAACATCATGCTGTTTCAATCTTAAGCTCTCCAATAATGAACAAAGGATATTTGTTCTCAGAAACAGCTAAGGTGGGTCATCTCTGTAGTCATCTGGGTATGTTCACTTTTATAAGACAGACAAGGAAGTTCTTGTTTTACTTTTAATCTGTGACTTTAATCAGTTTTCTATGGGCTTTCTCTTTAGTCTGGTTTCGTTAATCTGTTTGAATTTCATGTAATTCTCTCCACTTGTGTGTCACCATATTCCTGATGTCTAAGTAGTAGTGACCTTAAAGGGCTGCTCCTAGCTCAATTTCACATCACTGCTCTATTCTTAGGTGAGTATAGCTCCTCCCAATAGGTCTCTCAATTATCAACTTAATCTGATTGCAAAGTTCTTGGTTTATAGTGTTTGAAGGACTGAATAATTTGTGTTGATACAAGACACATCATATTAAGCTTTAAAGCTTGCACACACCAGGTTGAGAACGTCCAACTGACAACGTTCACAATCTCTTTTCAAAGTTCAGTTGGGATCGAATTAATTTAAAATGTAAGCACCCTATAGGATGAGATTTAAAAGACAACACATTAAGTATTGATATGAGTGTCTTTCACAAACACAGAATTCAGGATCAAGCTTTGACCTACACTATTAAAGCAGTAACTTGCAGATTTAGAGAAATGGGCCTTTGGAGCAAAGCAAGGATTTTCATGCCTGTATTGACTCCACTTGTTGCAATTCTTTATTTCTGAAGACCTTCAATATTTTCAGCCAGCTCTGAAAATTACATCCCCTTTTACTTCATCCTGAAGAATATCCTCTTCCTCCTAAAGTTAGAATTTTTGAAGGAAGCCCAGACTAACATTAAAAGCTTATTTCTCAGCTTTGCAGATGACCCTTAATGCACAAACTGCTCTCAGAAGTGCCTGTGAAATTCTGGAAGGATGTTTTGATGAAAGATGACTGATCATTTATTTGACCACTTTCTTACACTGGAGGTTTCACAGCATTCTAGATAATGGACATCTAGATAGGCAAATAAATATAGAATATCAAAAGGAAGAATATAAGTTTACTGCCTGCTAAGATCTGTATCCTCTCTATATAAGACTTCTTCTAGAACTGTCTGGAAAATACCCACAATGTAAAACTTCCCCCAAAAGCTTGAGTTAATGACTCCACATCAATGGGTATATCTGGCAAGAAATCTGTTTATGTCCCAGTCAAGTAGAACCTGCCCAAGTCACACCTTAAAACATGAGCAGCAGATCAAACATTTACACAATACCTGACTGGAATGCTATTGTACTTAGGGCTTTCAAGAAATAGCCTCTTTGTTCCTGCATTGCACCCCCTACCTCTAATGAAGACACGTCTGTGGGTGAGGCAGTCATTGGACTACTTTGCTGGTCAAAAATTTTCTATCCCAGTGACTCAGAGCAGTCTTGCAATGAGCTGCAGAAGAGACTCGTGATCAGCATATGAAAAAAAAGGTGTTTTTATGTCCCATTGAAGAGTTGGGTCTAACTAGAGGCCTGCAGCTGAAGGAAAGTCTTATCTGTACTGACAGGCAATGTTTTTACCATTTGAAGTCAAGAGAAGAAGAAAATACAACAGGTAAGAAAAATGGGCTATGCTTACAGTGTGAGGTGTATGTGTGAGGGGGAGATAAAGCTGAGAGATGACTGTGCATGTGAATATAACATGGAGCTCCTGGACCAGGTCTAGTGGAGGGCAACAAAGATGTTGAGAGGACTGGAGCATCTCTCTTACAAGGAAAGCCTGAGGGAGTTGTTCAGCCTTTAGATGACTGAGAGGGGATCTCATTAATGTCCATCAGTCTCTGAAAGGAGGGTGCCCAGGAGGATTGAATTAAGCTCTTCTCAGTGGTGCTGAGCAATAGGACAAACAGCAATGGGCAGAAACTGATGGACAGGAAATTCCACCTGAATATGAGGAAGAACTTCTTTACTGTACAGGTGACCACACACTGGAACAGATTGCCCAGAGAAGTTGTGGAGTCTTCCTCACTGGAGATATTCAAGAACCATCTGGACACAATCCTGTGCCTTGTGCTCTAGGATGACCCCGATGGAGCAGGGAGGTTGGACCAGATGGCCCTCTGTGGTCCCTTCCAATCTTACCCATTCTGTGATTCTGTGTGACTCTGTAATTCAATGAAGAATTCCTGCAATTTCTGCATTTTTTTCAAAATTTCTGCAACTTTTTTGCACTTTTTGGTACCAGTCCTGGTTTCTTTGACTCTGAATATGGTAGATTAGCCAAAGCCACTTAAATATTTTAAAAAATAAAAAGTTGTGGTTGCTCCCGTCTATGTGCACATAGAGTGACACTGCATCACAGTCACTTTCAGGGAGAGGGAGAAAGGAATTCCTCCAAAATATTCAAGAAATTCCTGCCTCCAGCATACATTCAAGAGGGTGGCTTTCCAGAGTTGTAAATCCTTTGGCAGACTCACCATTTCTGATCTACACATATCAGATTCATTAAGACAGCCTGCAAGGAAAGGGCAAAGGAGAAAAGTTTTGCTATCCTCAGTTTAAAGTCATACTGATACCCACTGACATCCAGCTTTTCCAGCATATTTTGGTGTCAAGCCTGCATGACTTTTTACTGGAAGGACAATTTCCATTTTTAAAAGAGTTCAGTAGAAGGTGCTGTAAGAACATTATTGCCAGGAGCTGTGGAAGGAGACCTGGTGCAGTGCACAGTGACAAATCCACACAGCATGTTCGAACTCAGAAACTCCTCAATGCCATATGTTGGATTTAACAAAAAACATCATGTACAAGAGGAAAGAGGCCTGTCAGGAACCTACTGAGAACCAAGAAAAAGCCACCACCTAACATCAGCTGCCATCCTCCTGTGGGGTTATAATGGTTCTTACTGTTCTCCTGGGCTTTAGACAGCATTGTACCCCTCACGTTTTCCAGCCTGCTTCCTGTACCAGCATTTGGGTAAGAACAGATAAGTAAATTGCAGGAAAACAGATCTTTTTGTCCTAAGTAAGGCTGCAAGGCAATTAAAATATGATGATTTTATGTTACAGATTACAGTATCCAAAAAAGTCGTTTTTTCACTAGAGGAACAGAAAGATACGCAGTTTTAGTATTCTTAGAGGAAGAACAATTTTATTAAAGGAAAAATAATTTTAGTAAACAAGAAAAAAAGATGCAAGCAGCAGGGCCTTCAGGAACTTAACAAGGCTTATGGACTTCAACTCTTATTATTCACTTCCAAATGAGCTCAGTTCTTTCAAGAAGTCTTTCAATACCATGTATGTCCTTTTACACTGCCAGACTTTCAAGACCCACTCCAAGTCACTCAACATATTGCTGCTTAGATAGAACCAAGCATGGGAACAGATGAAACTGAGGCTTTCAGGCTTTTACAATATTAGAAGCTTTTTGTTCAGGAGGATCTTTGAACCATGTACATTCTAACACCTTAACCTTGGATTTAAAGTTTAAAAGATTGGGGGCACATACTGAAAAGACCTCTGCTAGTGTGGTGTGTGTAGAGAATCCCAGGATATTTTCCTTCTGAATGGAATAAAAGAAAGTTTTGCTGTCTTTTTGGCAGCTTCCCAGGAATCCTCTGGCAAGATCATAGTGGTCCCACATCATACTATGAAAGGAATCCAACTCCCCATTGTCCTTGGTGAAAGCCCTGAAGAGGATGGTCTCTGCTCAGTGCAGAATTGGCAAGCCTGCAAGAACATGTGTCAGCTTGCACAGCAGAGACACAGATCAAGGCCTCAGTCACAGGGGTGCACCTCTAATTGACCAGCAATAATGTCAGGGAATTACAGTTCATGTCCCATATGCAGCAGACTGGGTGGCTGGTGGTTTCTGTAACATTGCAAGGTTTCCAGCAAAGTCACCCAGGAACTCTCCAGTACCTGCCAATAGAGCCCTTTTTGGCAGCAGAATTAAAAGAATAAGAACTTACCCTTGGCAGCAAAGTTAGTAATTCTAAGCTTTCACTTACAAAGCTCAGCTTACTGAACTGAACCCAGTATTACAGCCTTGTCTGAGTCATGCTTTGAAACACAGTTTCTTTCACATGGTTTATGAGATGGAATGGGAATTTTCTGCTCTTGGACTACAGCAATCATTTTCATCAAATGTAGTTTATTACAGATGAAAGGATCAGTCCAGCTTGTGATGGAGATCAGATTTCTCTCATTAACAAATACAGCATTCCAAACCATTTAGGAGTCTTTATCCAGGAGAGGTCAGCAAGCCTTCTATAGAAGCCATCTGTTTAATAACCAAGAGATGGATATTATTGAATATATACCTATATTCCTGAATGTTAATCAGTTTCCATTCTCAACTATCCATAGACAAATTACCATTTATATTTAATCAGTACCTAAATAGAAATGGGAAACTAACACAAGCTGGTTACAAGAATAATCATTTCACAGCTATCTTCTAATATTGATTAAACACATTAAGAAATGGGGAGATTTTTCATTTCTTTGAGCTGGCTCCTCTTCCTCATCACAGTGATGGCACCGGTTGTCTTTGCTTTCTGTTTTTTCATTGGCACAAGGATGCAATGTATAAATATAGATTAAAGTCAGAAGACAAACACATTTACAGGTTTGGGGTTTTTTTCTGTTGTGAAATTCAGCAGTTGCCCTGTAAAAAGAAACACACCTGAGGGAGTTAACTTTAACCTAAGCTCATCCAAGTTATTATTCAAAAGTGACCACTAATGTGACATTTAATTTCTAGTGGGGAAAGAATTTTAACACACACACACACACACCACAAAACAGTCAATCTCACAGATAAGTTTAGGAGAAGTTTAACACAGACATTACAGCAGCAGCTAGTTTCTCCTCTGTATTCCCCACATGACTCATGACAATGCATTAAACATGCCAACAAGCATTTACCTTGTTCTCTATTGAATCAAGAGCAAAGATCCTGTTTTATAAAAAAGATCTACAAATATATATGTTGACTGGACTCACAACTCTCTCTTCTTAAAATGGAATTCATTATGTGAAAATGTGGTCTTACTTGAAAGTAATGTTAATGTCTTTTTAGCAAGGTGAGGGACTTTTTAATATCTGATTCAGAAAGTGAAGGAACTTAGCCTGTTTTCAACATGTAGCTCCAAATCCAGAATAATTTTCCAGTTTTAATAAAAAACCTCTCCTTTTGTATAAAGGGGGAGAGGCTGTACTAAGAGTTACTCCTAAAGGATCCTATTTAGTGCTGCCTTGCAGCCCTAGAGTGAGTACCTTGAGGTAAAATGACACTTGAGCTCCAGTGCTGACCCAGCTGCCATTTATTTTGATACTAACCTTGCCAGTGCTGGAAATATTTCAGGTTCTAGTTTATGCTTTGACATATCTGAGACACATGCACCGTGGCTCTTTGGGATTAGCAAGTTTACAGGCCTCACACCTTTATGACACCTTATGTAGCATTTGACAGCAACTCTTCATAAAGGCCTTCTTCACAAGAGCCATAGGCTACACTTTCTTTCCCCCCAGGACTGCTCACCTTTAGATGACTTGTATGCATGTTTAACCATGGCAGCTCCTACTACAACTTCACAAGAGCCTCCACAAGTTTCTGCTATAGATTTTTCATACTTTTTATGCTGAAGTACCAGGTAAGCTGTATAAATATTTAATTTGAAACTCATTATCTAAGGTGTTACTATAAAGACTGTACCACAGCCTTGGTTATAAAGTGCCTGAAATACTGCGAGCCAGTGCCCAAAAGAAAATGTTCTCTACTTTTATGTAGCTAAATGAGAATTGTAAGAACATGAGCTTTGAGAATGCAGTTGCCCAAAATCTTCTGTGTTGGTTCTATGTAACAAACTAATGAAAAGGCTCAGAGAAGCATTACTACCTCCCTTTGCAGTACCTTTCCAGTGTTACACCTTCCTCTTCCTCAAACACAAAGGGCTCTTGTGTATTACATTTACAGGCAGTTTTGATTTTAGACAAAATAGGATTCACTCACATTCTCATAGCCATGGATTCATAAGCAAGAACATGCTCATGCCAGGTAGTCTGACCAGGATTCACTGCGGTGACACAGTGGACAAAGGAACATACCTGTGGTGATGTTGTCACCACAGCAGGGCTGGAAGTCAGGTCAAAGGACATTAGCATAGCAGTGATGCATTTACGCACATAACCGCTGCTTACAATATCAAGAACACTTCTGTCTGAATTCATGGTTTATTGAAAAGCTCTTGAGTGCCCCAGAATTATGCTTTGAATATAGAATTTATGGTGAGGGAGACCTTCTCGCTAGCTTACTTAACAGGTGTTGGCATCTCGATTCCTCCAACCTGTGGACAGTGAAAGTCACAAGCCAAAAAGTGCAAGCATTTGGTGTTCAGAATGAAGATGTTAAGCCTTAGAGGAAGAGGTTGGGAGCTTCAAGAGACAATTTCCAAAGTTACTTAAAGCTATGTCTGTATACAACAGCTTGTGTAGATCAGATATCAAGTCAGACTGGAAATGTAAGAGAATGTGTATCCCACTGCACATTATTTTGAGAGTCGACTCCTCAGTAATTTTCTCATGACAGCTCTAAAGATTTAAAGCATTTAAATATTCTAGTTCATGTAACCTAAGAATTAATCTCCTCTTATTTCAACGACCTTTTTCAAAAGTCCCTAAATTTCATTCCTGTATATGAAGAATGTGTTTATAATACAACAGTATGAAGAAAAACAACTTCCCTCAAAATATAGGAAAGATACATTCAAATTGAGATCATTAGTGATACTAGAAATGTCCTTTGTAACAGAGAAATTAGATGCAACACCTGAAAGGTCACTAAATATGAATGGTGATGCTGTCCAGGTAGAAGCAGGAGAGCAGAAAACAGGATAAGATGGAATCATCTAGTCAGCTGACCCAGAAATAAGCATATTTAGCAGACAGACATACTTAGTAATTTAATGGAAATGTGACAGAAGTACTTAAGGTGCTCACTAGAATAGCTAAGTGTCTCAGCATCAGATTCCTATCAATATAATGAAATGACAAAATCGTTCAAGGTGAAGTTTAAGGCTGAAGGTCCAGATCACTGACTTTTAAATCCATATTGAAAATCAGAACTGGCTATAAATCAGGATTATAAAACTCATACTAAAGAGGGACTATCAGAAACATATCAAAGATGGTTAACACCTTAGGTATAGAGTCAAAGTGGGTCAGATTCCAGACTCAGAGTTAAACTACTCTTTTACAAAACCTATTACTTGCAATACTTGGTTAGACTCAAAGTTAAATTACTCTTTTTCTGAAATCTAACCCCTGTAATGTGCAGCACATCAGGTAAAAAATCCCAAAACCCCGAAACCCCAGGTATCATTGTGGGATACCACAGGCAACACAGGGAAGGGACTGCAGCTATTATCACCAGCAGATACAGCACCCAGAGCTCTACAATTAATCTGACATCAGCAGTTTAAGTTGCCAAGAAGCCACGAAGGAAAACAGAATGAAGTGGAATAGCCTGTTTATACTGTGGATTAAATTTTTGAATAAACAAATTGGAAGTGCCTGTGCCTTTTGGAAAGCTGACTTGAAGAAGGAATAATGTAATCTTACAAGAAAAATAATGGAAAAATATGGTGCTCAGACACCTTGATGAGTAGGATTTTTCCCTAGTCACTCAAGTTTTAGGAAAAGCAACAGCAGACTGCAGCTACACAGTGGAAAAGTCCAAGTATACAAAAGAAAGGCAAGACCCAGCAATAGGAATGAGGCTTGGAGTTAGATTACTAGCTGTTGTTAGTCAAGCTGTTTACCTTACTCTTGGTTTGCTCACAGACCCAAAGACAGCTAGTTGATTGCTAGTCCCAGTAAACTGCAATGAAGGGAGCACAGGTTTTCTCACTTCTGAGGATGTTGCCATCATTGTTATTGGCTCAGTCCTCCTTCTAGGATTTGTCTTTCTCTCTGGTCACTGCTGACACATGCCCAGGCAGAACCCTGCCTAGATATCCCCAATACACCGATGTACTGTACCTACTAGCCAGTATTAATGCCAGCTGTTCCAATATCTGCATCTTCCACCAGACACTTGCTGCATTCTGCCATCGGTCACTCACTTTGTTTTCCTCCATATGTATTTTAAGTAGCAGCAAATGTAATGCTGCACTTCTGTTAATTAAGCCCAGAGAAGGAAATCACACCAGTAACTCCAGTCCCAATGGCTGGGTTTCTCTCAGTGTGGCTCCCCCTCCACCCAAGCACAGCCACGGTGCATTCATTCTGCGCTCTGGTGCCCATCAGGCACTTCGGCTCCTTAATTGCCTCACACGCACAGACCGCGTGCACTCACATTCCAAATGCTACCAGCCTCATTAGTTCCGTTCACACTTCATTTCTCCATGTGAGGCATTCAAAGGTTTCACAATCTGCATATCTTCCTTTTAAGATGTCACAGAGCTCTTCTGCAGACCTTTGAGGGATTAACGAGCAAGATGTCTCCATTTTATTAATTAGCTGCTTCTCAGCCATACTCCACAGCTCTCTACTAGTTCAGCAGCTCAGCTACAGTAATTAGACAACCTACTTTTCAGTCTTCCATAACACTGCCTTAGAGAGAAAGTCTGACTGTTCCTAAGACTGTGGTATTTTCTGGCAATTATTAGACATCTCCTGAATGACTAATAGAGAAATCCTGCTTTCTGTATTATTCACTGCAGCATTACATCTCCCCAGTCTCATGCACTCTGCTGTCAATATGTGCCATCACTGGCACTCGAGTGTCCAGATGTTATCTGAAAGATTCTTTATTTGCATCGTTCAGACATAACAGTCATAAAGAATGACCCCCTCAGAATCAGAGTTGCAAGTAACAAGGGTAGTGTTACTTCTTATTTTGCAATACTTCTCAAACAGGAACAAAATCAAGCCAACAAACACATGCTGTCTCTGCTTCATGCAATGGAAGGCTTGCTTGTATGTCTGAGCCCACAATTTTTTTAGCTACCTGTAGCTCATGTATTCACAGTACCTGGCATGCAGAAATCTAAAGAATATAAAATGGCCTCTTTTTTTTAACATGGCAGTCAATCATAATTAATATTGTGCAGTGAGTACAACTACAAGGGAAAAAAATCTCTTAAATTGCACTTACTTACTTTACTTGCTAAAATATTTCCTTGAAATACCAAATAGTGTCCATGGTGAATAGCCCTCCAGATGCCATAGCAATCCTACTGCTTGCTATCTTGTCTATTTATCTACATTACCAAGCTACTCATTTAGGCCAAGCTGTGGCTTCTTTCATCTCTCCAAAACCAAGCACATAGACTTAAGAGGACATGCTGTTTCTAAGTGGAACAAACACACCTTCAACTTAACACTTGAAAGCAGTAAAACAAAATGTTTTTCCCTTCCCAAGAGGCAACGAGAAGCAATGCCAGGGTCTGACAGACTGTTATGAGCTGTATGAGCTGTGCATACACTGCTGAGTAAGTCCATCCCAGAGTAGAGTATGTCGGCAGCATGGATATGTACAGACACAGCTGGCCAGATCTGAAGCTCCTGCTGCCTGTCTCCAAATATGCCTCCAAAGGCTGTAGATCAAGAAAGGCCTGGGATGTGCACTCACCAGGACCCTTGGTCTTGTCTGGATGAATGAGGTGTCCAGGACTAAGGTCCACCACAGACAACACTTATTCCTGTAGCTCCCATGGTTTGTATCAGTCCCTGCCACTGTATCCCAGATAAAAAGCGGGCTAACCCTTTAAGACAGGGTGACTTCTTCCTTCCATGTGATCAGTAAGGCATTGCAGAATGATGATTATATTATGTCCTCCCTAGTAGAGAAGAACTAACAAGTCTACTTAGCTATCAGTGTTAAGAGAACCTGTTGAACTGTTTGTTCAAGGAAAGTTGAAACACTTCAACATTATCTTGGTTTTCTAACATGCAGCTTGCAGAATTGCCCTTTACGTTGCCTAACACACAGAGACACACGCATGCAAACAGTGTGTTATGTGCAGTTTATGCATTTAATTAGACAACTGTGAACACGAAGTTTGGATTTTTTCAGCATGGATGTAAGAGGGAAATGAACATGGAATGTCAGTTATCCACAGAGCTTCCATAATTCAGAGAGGTAAGGCTTTACAGACACGTCAGAAATAGTGCCAGAGTGTGCCAAATATCTGTTTGAAGTATTTTATATTAATTAAACTGTTCCACAAGAAAGCAGTGACTTCACTGTCTTCACTTCTTAGTTTGGTAGAGTGATGGACTTTGAACTATCCTACACTTAAAACCCCACTTCAATCACTCATGCATTGATGTGTTTGCTTAGACAGATGATGAATAAATTTTCCACTACCAGCTGTCCAAGTTCACTGTTAGTTAGCACTTAGCTAACCTTAGCTCACTAAGGTTAACACACCTTTTAAGATGAACTGCAAGAAACAA
The DNA here is from genome assembly GCF_000277835.1 of Geospiza fortis. NCBI lineage: Eukaryota > Metazoa > Chordata > Aves > Passeriformes > Thraupidae > Geospiza > Geospiza fortis. The sequence goes on along the minus strand of NW_005054328.1, from coordinate 6,019,051 downwards.
ATGCCAACAAATATAAAACATGCAATTACTTCAGTTATATCTGTCTCTTATTTTGTTTCAGCTATAGAATTCTCCACCTGGGAATTCTCCCCAGCCCTTACTCCCTGGAGCCAGTATTATCAGGGCAAATGGTACACATCCACATCCTGAGCACTCAGGTCTATGAAAATATGTAACACTCTTATCCCAAGTAACTGAATGGTTAAACACAAGGAACTAGGATTCTGCCGGCTACTGTCAGCAGATATTATGACAGCAAGAGAGAGAGCTCCCTTGGAAAACAGCTCCATAAAATGGAATGAACTCTGTTGAAAACTTAAGACCACTGCAAACCTCCTGCTTTTCCTCTTGAGGTGCCAAGTGCATTGCTCTGACTGCCTGCAGTATAAACAGATAGCTATTTAGAAACTTGTATAAAATAAAATTCCAAAGCAAAACACTCCAGCAATTCTCTGTGAGCCGTTCATCATCTGGTGGGAGGCTGCAAGACTACGGATGGCAGGTGTCAGACGCGCTGAGTAACGCCTGCCTGAGGAGCGCTCGGGTGCTCCGGCAGTGAAAAGCTCCGAAGTGGTGCAGAGAGCAGGAAGGCTCAGATCCAGAAGGATCTCTTTGTGTATTTCAGTCTTTTTTCAGATATCCAAAAAGCCATATAAAGCATGAGTCAAGCATATAGAGAAACATAAACCTACAGCTGGCATGCTTCATTTAGGAATATACGTATGTTGGCAGTTTTCCTTCTCCTCACTTAGGGTCGAGTCAGCCAATCTGTTAAACACTTAACTAGCTTTGATGGACACAAACCTTCAGGACAGATTTAAAGTTAAGCCTGTACTTTACTGCCCTTAGGAAATGCACCTAATCATGAAACAATGCCTGACAATGAACTTAAAATGAAATCCATAAACTTCATGCAATAAAAAAAGGTAGTGAAATCTTCTGAAAGGGAATTAAAAATCCAGCCAGCTCAAGCTCACATCTCATCAAGCACAAAGCCAGTCGCTTTTCAGGCTAAGTACTTCTTCTGGCACTAGAGTTCAAATCTCAGGTGAATAAAGGTCCTGGCTATGGCAAGCATTAAAAAAAAACCAAAAAAATCCAAACAAAACTTTTTTATTTATTATTATTCAGAATGACAATCTTGTTGTCAAGCACTCAGTTCTGTCATGCTGGCTATTGCCACAGTAATGAAAGCATGTTGTGCCTTGATGACACAGCTCTTCCCCTGTCCATTTTATCAAGCAGTGAAGAGAAAATAATTGAAAAAGAGAAGGTCTCTGGTCTTCTGGGTATGTTTCACACTGTGCGTGTCAATGCAAGGCTGAAGCCTCATGCCTCCAGGCAGGCATGGCACTCACCCTGCTGCCAGGGCTCTCAGGACATTGATAAACTCTTGATATCGTTTAAATCAGAAACCAAACATTCCTCTTCACAACACACATTAAAAAACCGTGCACAACGTAATTTCTGCAAAACTTTACACTGCTGATCAGAAACTTCTAAGATAATCAGACACAGCATATACTTCAGATTCTTCCTAGATCCTCAAACATATGAATGCTACCATGACCCCTTCATCACTGAGGTTATCATTGTGGTATGCCATGAAAAAATCAAACCTCAGGAGACTGTACAGAGCTTCAGTCTATGGTCAGGAGCCAGAATCAGGTGTAAGAAGGTGAGATTCAGGATTAAATATCCCAGCTGCGTCCTGTTGAAGGATGATGGGATGATCTGTGCAAATGTTAAACCAAACATAGTTCTTACCTAAGTACTTGAGCTTCAGAAAACATCTGCTAATGGTCTTGCAGCTCCTTTGCCTTTCACGCTTCATTATGCCCAACTCAGAATGCTTCATGCACGGCAGAACAGCTGACCTTTTTCTTCCCTGAATATACTGGAGTTACTAATATGGAGCAGTTCTTTCTTACTAAGATGTAAATGCATTCATGACTGGCCAGAACACATAGAAACAAGAGGACTTTGGGTTTTCCTAAATCTCAGATTGCAATAAAACAAAGGAATTTCAGAAATGAACTTTCCCGGTACCTTACAATGAGTTTAATGCTGTGTTCTGGAAGGTTTATACTCCTGAATCTGATCAAAAGCAGCACTGGGAGGTGGTGGTGGTACCCTTTTTAAACACACAGCACAACAAAGGAATCCAGATCAGAACTTCTGATCATTGTGATGTTCCAGTGTCATTCTGTAATAGTTACTAGAGTGTCAGAACTCTACTCCTGACAGATCTCATTTGCAGGCAAAACTCTTACTGTTACTACAGAAAACACGCAAGCTGGTAAAAGGAGAAAAATCATTGGCAATTGTTTACCAAGTTAGCTGAAACATTTGCTTTCCAATTAGGATTTAAACATGCTGACAATTCAGTAGCAGCCAGGAGACAGATGATAAGGGAGGGTTTAATGAAGTGACCCTTTCCAGCCTGAATGCAGCTTCCTGTGCAACAACTGTTACTGGGCAAGGGCTGGTTTCACCCACAAAGAACTAACTTTCCCTGGTAATAGTTAAACAGCATCACAGTAGGCTTTGGCCCTTTAATTGTTTAATTGCTTTTTTTGTTGAATGCCAACAAGTCCCATTCACACCACATAATCTAAGGAGATCTTAGGAACAGTACAACAGCTACAGTTTTGGATATTTTAATCATAGCATTTTGTTGCTCTTCTTGGAAAAAGATGTGAAAGTCAGCACAGACAGTAAGGAACTGGCAAAAACCTCATAGAGCCTCTGCCCAGGAAATAATTTTGACTCATAGTTTTTGTCAAGCCAGTTATCATCCCTTATAGATAATTATCACTGTACTGAAGACTGAAATTGAAAAACACAGAACAAAAGAAACTATACTGGCGCTGTGTGTTTGTCCTCTAGATGCATAAGGGGTGTCATGCTTTCAGAGCTGAGCAAACAAATTTTGGTATCAAAGCAGTTTTGTTTGGGTGGGGTTTTTGTCCCTTTAATCCCTATACACACATTGTTCTTATGATAAAAATCAGGAACTTAAACCAGCAAATGCCTGTGTTGATACTGTAACATTCATTAACCTACCACATACCTCTATGTATTTGCACTGCTTTATCTCTTTTTTATACATAAATTGTGTATCATTAGCAGTTATCTGCACAGCAGCTGCCAAAGAAATAATAGGACAAACTTAAATACCTATTCTTTCTTCAACCTTTCTAAAGTAACCTGGTCAACCTGAGTCCAGCCAACATTCCAGAGGCCCTATCTCAGACAGCTTTTGTAGGAAGTGTCACTGGCATGTACATGCCTACACCCTGTCCAGGTCAGTCTATTATCTTTTATGCCTCCAGTCCCGCTTTCTTTTCCCCAGTAACTGCCAGATCCATATTCACTTCACAAAACATAACTGAAAATCTTGAGAACATAAATCTTGCATTATTCTCAAATAAGAGAATGGGCTTTCAATTCATCTGCAGACATCTGCAGAGGATCAAAGCATGTATTCCAGAAGCCTATAGAAAAACAGGTAAAAATACTTACCTGTAGCACTGATTTGGGAATAATTTAGTCAAATTCATGCAAACATATGAGACCTGTGCATTTTAATGAACTGAAAAGAGCTAAAATCCTGCGCAACCGTTTTTAAAAGAACAGATTTATTCTAAAGATCCTTCACAAACATAAAAAAAAAATATTCTGATGTTCTGCAGGATATGCACAGCATGTGAGAGTCCTGAATATTTGATCATTTCACCTGGAAATTCCTTCACCAATCAAAAGGCAAGTAGTTTCCTCACCTGCAAACTTAGATTTGCCCAGGAACCTTGCTGTTGTAGGGCAGCAGGCTCACAGAGAAGAATCTGCTTTTAAAGGCTGCAAAAACGCCCCTTTAAAAAAAAAAAGCTTTACTATAGGTAGACCTCACTTCCCTTCTCAGGAAGGAGGCAGTTTAACCAAAGCCCCACTGAATTTAAGATACAGTTAACTCTAAAACAAGAACAGGAGTAAACTTACAGATTCAAAGTGAAGGACAGAGAAATCCCATGGTGCAACTGCTGTCCCGCAAGGCAGCCAGTCACCTTTTTTATCTTCAGTACCAAAATCTTTTGATAAAACCCAAAGCAACTCCCAGAATGGTAAAGCAGGAGTTCCTGCATGTTCCTTCTCTGGCCTGACAGAAGCCACCTTGGTTGGAAGAGGGTCAACAAAGAGGTCTCTCAGCCCCTGGGAGCCCTCGTTGGGTCTGCAAATACAAGAAACTGAATGGAAAGCTGCAACATAACATCAGTAAGGGTCCATGGCAGAAACAGGTCACAGCCTGGTACGTGTCCTCCTACCACATGTTCTGGAGTCTGGTTAATGGGACACTGTCAAGGAAACGTCAGGCACCCAGAAGCAGCTGGGAAGCTCATGGGAGAAGGACTCGGTGCTGAACAGGAAGACACCTGCCTCTACAGTTTGCTCAAATGCTCACAAGGGACCACCACATGTGCTAGGGAAACACAGCAATGCCCACCCACCCTCCAGCCGCACTCACAGAAGTACCTGGGGATTTTAGACTTTCCATTCCTTATTCTGAGTTCAGTAACCTGCAATAAATTAATATAATGTACTTTGCAATACAGAGAAATGAAATTTTTGAATGCAGTTGATATAAGACCAGTCCAGCTCACTAGTCAAGATTATACAAACTGGCCAAGCGGGAGCTGAAGCTATCAACTGGCAGGCTGAAGCCAGCCTGCTCACTGATCTGTCATATGGTGCCAAACAGAAAGGATTATGGCTGAGTTCCTCCTACCTTTCTCTTACCAGCAGTACTTGTTTCACTTTTTCTCTATTTGGCTACTCATTTACCTTTTTTATTTGTAAGGAAGAGTAGATTAAGCATCCAAGAATTATTTTGGCCAGTATTTTACAGTTTCCTTTATGAAATAAAACCCTTCACCAATTGCTTCATCAGATCTTCCTTGCCTTAAAATTAGTTTACTTGCACCACTGTTATCAACAGAACATATCTAGTTTTCTTCTCAAAGACAATACATTTTTCATTCTGTTAAAAATATATATAAACCTCTGACTTCATTTAATCAAAGCAAAGAGAAAGCTGAACTATCATGTCAGTTTCTAAGGCATTTACTAATACTGATTGAGGTCCAAAGTGATTTCATGTCTTCTGACAAAGATCTCTGTGGAGATCATAGAGGGCAATTCTTAAAATCACTTTTATTTTCAGATGTATCTTTACTGCAGTTTATTTGTACAGGCACAGCATTTTATAAAGGATTGGATTGGATTAAATAGCAA
>NW_005054328.1:6011422-6013748 GCF_000277835.1 Geospiza fortis | reverse complement strand
CCAGTATTGCCTGGAAAAGTTCTCTGAGTGATTTACTGATTTCCTTTCTTACATTCTCAGTCCCACTTGGAAGTTCTCCTCCTCATGTATCTGGACCCCTCACTGTCGATTGCTTCGTAGAGGTCCTTTTTATTCTCTGCTGTTGCATGCAAATAACCAAGGTAGGCCACACAGAGGCTAATTGCTATCAGTCCAAACGCCATCACAGGTTTGTTCTGACAAGAAAAAAAATGTGGTAAATGTTTTTAGTCAAAACATTTTTCATTAAACTCAAACATTACATTCCTCTATGTCAGCTTAGAAACTGAACTGTAAACTATTGTGACATCTGCAAAAAATCATCACTGCCTTCTTGCAGACTGAATTTTCCGACAGCAAAAGGAATTCCCTTTGAAAAAGAAGATTCTTTCTGGAGACAGAGCAGCACACTGCCCAGTACTCTCTATTTTGCTGGCTGGAAATGGTGACTGAGTATAAATGAACCAGACAAAACCAATTACTGAAGGTCTCCACTACAAACTTTTAACAGAATTCATCTGGATATTCTACTGGGACAATGCACTCTGGTCCTGCTTGATTACAATCCTCTAAACGACACTTTGTATTCTTATCACAAAATCCACTTTTATTCAATCTATACTTATTATATGCACAAAATTTCACTCATTTCTGGGTTCTGCAAATGCAGACAAAACCCGAATATCATCAACTTAATTATAAAAGCAAGAAAAAGGAAAATCTAAAATACTGAAAAGCTACCAAAAATCAATTCAGTTCATACCAAAAAAGTTTGCATTCTATGATTTGTTCCCTTTTAAATATTAAAAACAACAAAACCCCTGTTGTTTTTATTACTTAAAAGTAATATTATTTAACCTGTGAAATTACATGGGTAATATACCTCTAAACAGGTCTCTCTGAAAACAACTTGGCTAGGTGCAAAAGAATCAGACAATATAGCAATGAAATAAAAGCTGCAACAAGCATTGTAATGTTCTGTGCTCTCCATAGTCAAGAGTGAAAAAAAGTAAAAATATTTTTAGTTACATTTCTGAGTGGTTTGCATAACAAGAGATGGTTATATAATGCCCAGAGAATTGTAATGATCACTTCAAAGCAACTGTATCTCTTCAAGCATATTTAGTTTCTCTCAGAACGACTGTCTTACAGGCTTAATGAAAAGCTCTGGGTTCACAGCTCGGAAAAGCATAGTTGTCTGAACACTCCTCAGTCCTGGTTTTCTCTCTTTGGGTGTTTCATTTTCATTCGGAGGTTTGGTGGAAGACATGTTGCTTAATGTTGAACACTTCCTAGAAGTAGAATGAAAAACAGGTGGAATTTCTGTAAAAAACCTGGAAGAGCTGCATTCACTGAATGCAAATTCACACTCGGTTTGTCTTACAGCATCAATTTTAGCTGGTGTAAATATTACTGATCACCCCTGGTGTCACCTAACATTCCCAGCTTGCACACACTTATTTTTGATCTTGTTAATTTTGTGCATCCTAAAATTAACCTTAGGAAATTCACATCGTCATACAGCAAATCTAAATCTCCTGATAATGGGCTTAGGGTTTTTCACTTGCCTTTGGCTAATGCTTTAGCTACCTGTGGACCAAACAGCATCAGTCTTCAGACCACTGGCTAAAAAGACAATCGTAGGAAAAAGTCTTCTACAAAAAACGTTCTCCATGACAGGCCAGCCCAAGCACCACTGTAGTGCAGTCACTTTAGCCACCCACCCCAGCAGGCCCAGCACTCAGGTCTCACTTCTGCACTCACAGGGCAAATGCCTTGGGTTCAAAATGAAAGAGGGGAAATTTAAGCTACTTAGCATATGCAAGAAATTCTTTATTCTGCTGGTGGTGAGGCACTGGAACAGGCTGCCCAGAGAAGCTGTAGATGCCCCATCCCTGCAAGCGTTCAAGGCCAGGCTGGATGGGGCTTATGAGCACCCTGGTCTTGTGGAAGGCGTCCGTGTCCCTGGCAGGGGCGTTGGAACGAGATGATTTTTAACCCAAAGATGATTTTTTTCCAACCCAAACCATTCTATGACCACCTGAGCAAAGGTGGAAAAACTCGCCCTCGGCTACCCCCTGATTACTGAGGGGCAGGGGAGACACGGGCGCTGGGGATCCCCTAGGAAGGGAAGGGCAGCGCAAGGACAGTCGCACAACCCCATTCTGGGCGGAGAGGGGGCTCCAGGCGCCGCCACCGGGACGAAGGGGGCAGTTTGGCCCCAGTTTGGAAGAGCCCAGCGGGAACTCCCGGGACACCGGGAACCTCCCGGCCCTTCCACCGCCTCGCGCGGCAACCCCCTCCCCCC
>NW_005054328.1:6003000-6011365 GCF_000277835.1 Geospiza fortis | reverse complement strand
GAGGAGTTGTGTTTGTTGAGGGCTGTGGAACTGTTTGCCCGAGTCATACAGCCATCAAGGCTAGAAGAGAGCTTTAAGGTCATCCGGTACAACCGTCCACCCGACACTACCACTGTAACCCATAAGCACTAAATCACCCAGCTCTAGATCCAGATGCCTCTTGAGCACCTGCAGGGATAGTGACTGCACCGCTTCCCAGGGAAATACTTCAGCGCCTGACCACCCTAACAGTGAAGAATCTTTTTCTAATGTCTAATCTAAACGTCCCCTCTCTCAGTTCAAGGCCGTTCCCTCTAGTCCAGTCACCGCAGGCACGGCAGAAGAGACCGGCCCCAAAAACCTGCCAGGGAGTTGTGGAGAGGGATGAAGGCCCCCTCAGCCTCCTCTTCTTGACACTAAACAACCCCAGCTCCCTCGGCTGTTCCTCATAAGACATGTTTTCTAGACCTTTCAAGAGCCTTCTTGCCGTTTGCTGGCCACACTCCAGCACTTCGATGCGCTTTTTAAAGTGAAGGGCACAGAAGACAACGCAGCATTCCAAAATAATAAGTGGGAGATAAGGGGAGGAGGTGGCTGGATCAGACGGGCCCTTCCCTGCTGGGCCCGCTCCTAGCACCTGGCCATGGTCACAGCCAGTCCTGCCTTCATCCTCTCCTCAGCCTCCCTGCAGGACTGACAGACGCTGTGGAGGTTCCCTTTTAGCTGTGTCATCTCGAGGCTGAACAGGCCCTGCTCCCTCAGCCTTTCCTTGTAAGAGAGATGCTGAAGTCCCTAAGTCATCTTTCTTTCCTTCCACTGGACTCGCTCCAGGAGCTCCATATCTTTGTTGTAACTGAGGAGCCCAGAACTGGTTGATCCCAAGTGCTGGAATGAGAAAGATTCATGTGGAGACAGTCTCTGGAGTACAGTTGGCTGAGCAGGAAAATATGCTACAATTTAAGTGTCCAACTTCTGTTGTGTAGATCCAAACCCAAGATTTTGGGTGTCTAGAAACTCCTGGTTATGTAAATGCTGCTGTGTGATGTTTTGTTTCCTTTTATTTGTAAACAGTAAAATTAATAAAATTTCTTGAAGTCCAGAGGAAACAAAGCCCATGTGGTTGCTTCTGGCTGCTTGTGCCTCCCTTTCTGCCTTCAATGCCATCGGGCAGTTTCAGCCACATCATAAAGTAGGGGAGAAAATTAAAATTTTGGAAAAAACAATACCTGTAGGGAAGGGAGGGACACAGATCAGCGCTCCCTTAGGTAACTAGCAGGCAGAACCGAGATGTGATAGACAGTATTACAGTTTTAGCAGCAGTGAGCTGCTGGATTAGCACACGTAGCTCTGGACTCACCAGCCCTGGCTCACACTCCTCTGTACCTGGAGGGTGAGTGAGAGCACTTGGTGGAGTGTCTGCTTATTGCAGCCAGGGAGGCAGGAGGGAACAAACAGAAGTCTTGACCAGCAGTGGCTGAACACAAGCTGGCAGTGTGTCCAAATGGCCAAGAAAACCAGTGGCATCCTGGCTTGGATCAGCAATAGTATGGCCAGCAGGACCAGGGCAGTGATTGTCCCTCTCTGCTTGGCCCTGGTGAGGCCACACCTTGAGTGCTGTGTGCAGCTCTGGGCCCCCTCACTACAAGAGGGACACTGAGGTGCTGGAGCATGTCCAGAGAAGGGCAACAAAGCTGGGAAAGGGTTTGGAGCACAAGTCCCATGAGGAGACACTGAGGGAGCTGGGGGTTTTCAGCCTGGAGGAGAGGTGGCTCAGGAGGGACCTTATTGTCCTGTACAACTGCCTGAAAGGAGGTTGTAGTGAGGTGAGGGGTTGATCACTTCTCCTAAGTAACAACTGACAGGACAAGAGGAAATGGTCTCATGTTGCACTGGGGAAGTTTGGATTGGGAAAATTTCTCCACTGAAAGGGCAGTCTGGCATTGGAACAAGCTGCCCAGGAATGGCTCAAAAGGCATGTGAATGTGGCAGTTGTGGATATGGTTTAGTGGTGGAAACAGTCACCCTAGGTGTACAGTGGGACTTGATAATCTTAGAAATAATTTCCAACCTTAATGATTCTATAATTCTATGAAATGTAGAGGTATCCATCCAGGCTCACAGAGCTTCTTGTTCCATGTTTTTATTCTGCAGTAATCAAACTGCCTTTTTTTTCTTTTTGCCTTTTTTTTTTAAATACAGCAGAGTAATTATAAATTGCAGGTTAACTTTTCATGTCTAAATCCAGATGGAGTATCTAAATTTTTTTTTCTTGTTGTGAGCAAATATAATGAGGTGAGAAAAATAATAGGGAAATAAGTTTAGGTGTCAGGAGAGGATTGAGTGGTATGTCTGGGGTTTGTGTCAACAATTAATTCACAACATACCATCTGCTAATCTGGTAGCTATTGTTTTGGTGGCATATGCCACGCAGCTGATTTTGTTTGGAAACTATTGAGTAGAAAATCTGAGTGATGCTGCTTTTGTTTGTTTTCATATTTGTCTAATTGAAAGAAGCCAATGCGAGGTTTTTGCAAGAGCTTGGTTTTTGGGAAGGTAGCTTGGTTTTCTTGAGGGGAAGAGGGATGTTTTACTGTAATATAGGAGATGTTCTGCATACAGCTCCCAAGCAATTTTTCCCCCCACGTTTTGGAAGCCAAAAGAATGACATCAACAGAGAGAAAGCACTCTCACTTATTGGCCCATGTACCCCTTCCCAGAAAATACACCACCCATGCAGATAAAAATTCTGATCCAAAGTCAGCCAGGGACATGACAGTTTTTTCCAGATTTTGGTAGGATGGGTTTGTGCCAGAACACATTTGCAATATATTGGTGGCAAGGATTGTTAGGTCGCTGCTAGTTCTCTAGCACTTCCCATCTTATAAAGGACAGGTAGGGCCCAGGCATCACTGACAGGGGCAGGTCCTACACTGTACAGAAAACACCACTGGCTGAAGAGAATATATTCTCCATGTGAAGAGCTGCAGGATAAGGCTTTGTGTGTAAAAAGAGAAGCAGAGAGGGATATAGAAACAGGCTTAGGCTTTGATGTGAATGCTGGTACTTGGCATATGTTAAGCATGTGCCAACTAACCAGATTAACTGTGCAGTGATGAAAAGCTTAGACTGCTTACTGTTTCTAGTTTTGCTTTATGACTGTGGGAAAGTGTTGTATGTTATCTTTAATGTGAATATTATGTTCCTATCATCTGACCCCAAAGGATGTTGAAACATTCATTCCATTAAGTCTTATGCAGTTGTTTGGTATATTTTGTGGGAGAGGCTTTATAAAAGTGTAGAATAGTAAACATCTGTGGCATTTCTGAGTCACCCATCCTCTTAATATCCGAGTATCTCTCCTGAAAAGAAATCACACAAAACCCCTTCCTTTTCTAAACCTGAGCCTGTTACTGAGATTTATTTTCCTTTCAACTAAATTCCTTTGGGATTCTGCATTCAGCATTGTGCTTTGTGCCACAGCCATTCACAACCTAACAGCAATTTCTGCTTTTCTTGAGGCTCACATGCCCTTATCGTTTGAGCTGCAGAGGAGCCTCTGCAGAGAGCAGAGCGCAGCCGGCGCTGTGCCCCGCAGCCGCGGTTAGCGTGCGACAGCCGCCTGGAGCGGGGCGGGGAGCGGCACCGTGCCTCCTGCCCCGGCTGGCTGACCTCACAGCTCCTGCTTGTTTCAACTACTGCACAAGAACAGAGCTTCACATTGTCTTCGGAATAAAGATAGGGTGCCTCAAGTACTGATAAGATTATCCTTGCTTTAGAGACACAGAGCTGTTGTGGGCTGAAAAAAATATTTTAGCAACTACACTGGAACTTCAGCACTGATATGACTTGTAGTGAGAGGGGCAACTACCATCACATGTTTGAGTTTTGATATATGAATGTGAAATTCACTTTTTAAAATTATTTTTAAATGTTTTAAGCACCATGAGTTTCACAATATTTTAATTTGAATTGACAACTGGGACTTTTTTTTGTTTTGTGCTGAACAAATCTGGGGGAGAAGGGAAAGCAAAAATTAGTAATTAGAAGTACTTTTTCCCTCCTTGCTCAAAGCTAATGATGAGAGTAATCGCTGTTGCACTGAGGCATGTGGAGCAGTATGGCTATATTAAGGACATAAATGCATAAGAAACAAACAGACCAGCTAGACAGGGGTGGCATTGAGGGTATTGAGGGTTTTCTGCGTGGTTGTTGCTCTGCTCATGTCAGTCTCAAGAGTCCTTATGCTGATTTTCAGCAGCTTTTGCTCCTTTGTGTTGTTCCCATTGAAAGAAAGCTGTTTTCAGACAGCAGCATGCACTGTTTGGGACCCTACCACTTACAATCCCAAACAGTTTTAAGGCAATATGCTTTTTAAAACCAAGACTCTTCTGTGTTTCATAACATTATTTGTATGTCTTCCGTAATACTTGTTAGCCAGCCCTTCTCTGTGAGACAAAACAAATCACTCAGCCGTGCTTTCCAGCAAAGATTAAAGCAATTGTTGTTCTTCAAACACTGATCAAGCTTATAAATTTTTTCAGCTGAATTCAGTATGGAAGGAAAAAGGCACTTTGTATGGTTCTACTTTCATTTTTGAGTGGGTAAATTGGTTCTGACTGGGAACAGAATATCAAAACTCAAAGCATCCCCTCTAGAAAGAAAAGGTGGTTTCTACTACAAAAGAAGAGCAGAGAAACATATGCAGCACTGAATTTTCTCACTACAACAATGTACAGCCAGATACCTTACATGGGGTTTAAAGACAAATTTGAGCTAAGACTGCATCTTCAAAAAGGAAGGGCAAGGGGAGACCTCTTTTCACTTGTAATTGCTCTGGACTTCTTTGCATGCAATGTCATAATTGCTCAGCTTTGCAGTATGCCAGTTTTGTTCCCTGGTCAATTGCCAGAAAAAAAAAAAAATAGTTTATTTTTTAGTCTAATATGAGCAGGGCAATGCAGTTGGGAAGGCAGTTGGAAGTGGAGGCACAGACCAGGACTAACCTCTGCCGCTGACACCAGGACTCCCAATCAGTTTAAGCTGTGAGAACTTAAAATCCTTTCTAATGTAGGCACACTTTCTAATCTCAGGCAGGGAACACAGCTCCTAAGAAGACTACAGAGGGTAGAAATTTCACAGTTTCAACAGAACACACTCTGTTGTAAGGGAATCTGACACACAGCATTCTGGAACTCTTCAGATTTTCTGCACCTTACAGTTGTCTTTCAGTATATAGATAACACCACACAGAATAATAGAATCATTAAGGTTAGAAAATACCTCCAGATCATAGATCCTGAGAGGAGCTCAGCTGGTTAGAGCATGGTGCTGATAACACTGAAGTTGTGGCTTCAATCCCTGTATGGGCCATTTACTCAAGAGCTGGACTTGATGATCCTTGTGGTCCCTTCTGGTTTCTGTGATCTGTGAATCCAGTGTCTGACAGAACACTGCCATGCTGTTATAAATGAGAAGCTTGACTTGGCCAATATTCAAGCAGCAATCAATTTATTAATTAATATGGTAAGTATGAGCAATACAGCGCTGGGTACAGTGGGGGAAGTTTTCCCTCCAACTGCACACTGATAGTTGAGGCTTACAGGTATTTATAGGGGTACTCATAAGCTTTCTCAGCAGTTTCTATTGCCATTTTTTACATCACAATTCTATACACTATTGTGATTTAGTTTTTCTCAGGATGTACACCAGAAAGGAGTATCCCCAGATGGTGGTGGTCCGGTTTCTGAAAGAAGGAAGAAGTATCCCATCTGGTGAGGTCCAGTTGTCCAGATGTGGGTCCACCTTTTGATTGCCAGGACTATAAATCTCATAACAGTGATGTCCAGCTTCCCTTGGCTGAAACAATCTTAAAGTTGATGTTCATCTTCCTTTCTCAAGCTGCTTTTCACTGTTTTGTTAAGGCGTGAGATAAGCATATTTCCTTTTTATATATTCTAAAGCTATAGTTTCAAAGATCCTTACTACAAGCAATATTCTAAAATTATACTTCAAAAGGTTATTATTGCAAAACTCTTTAAGGCTTAACTACAAGCAGAAAATTCCTGTCAAAAAGCAACATCCTTAACGCTTTAATTCAAATGCTCCTAAATCAACTTAAGACTTATAAAGGTTAATTGCAAACAAAAGATAGGTTCAGAGGCCTTCTTCCATGCTTTACTTTCCTCAGTTATTATTAGAATTCGCCTTTATAACTGTCCCATGGTCGGTTTCCACACATACTACAACCACAAATACACACGTTGCCTGTATGTACCTGACACAAAACACAGCTTTGTATTTCACAATGCCAATTAAACCATAGCACTAAATGCCATGTCCAGTCACTTCTTAAACACTTCCAGGGATGGAAGTGTTGATTGTTGAACCTTATAAAATTGGCTTCAGCCCATTGATCCAGCTTGTCCAGATCCCTCTGCAGATCCTTCCTGTCCTCAAGTAGAGGGCCTCAACACTCCCACTCAACTTAGTGTCATCCACAGCCTTTCTGAGGGTGCATTCTATCCCCCTGTTCAAATCATTAGTGAAGATGTTGAACAGGGCTGGCCCCAATACTGATTCCTGTGGGACACCATTAGTGACTGGATGCCAAATGGATGCAGCGCCGTTCACCACCATTCTCTGAACCTGGCCACTCAGCCAGTTTTAAACCAGGACAGGAGTGTGCCTGTCCAAGCCATGGGCTGCCAGCTTTTCCAGGTGAATGCCCTGGGAAACAGTTTCAAAGGCTTTGCTGAAGGTCAGGTCACAGCCTTTCCCTCATCCACTGGGTGGGTCACCTGGTCATAAAAGGAGATGAGGTTGGTAAGGTAGGACCTGTCTTCCCTACCTCCAGGCTGGCTGGGTCTGATCTCCTGGTTGTCCTGTACATACTGAATGATGACACGAGATGTTCTGCTCCATAACCTTCTCCAGCACTGAGATCAAGCTGACTGCTCTGTAGTTTCCTGGATCCCCCTTCCAACCCTTCTTGTAGATGAGTCACACTGGCCAACCTCCATCCCACTGAGACCTCCCTAGTTAGTCAGGGCTCATGATAAGTGATGGAGAGGGGCTCGGCAAGCTCTTCAGCTCCCTCGCTACCCTTGGGTGAATTCCATCTGATCCCACAGACCTGTGAGGGTCCAAACGGCTCAGCAGTCCACCAGCTACTTCCTCTTGGAGTGCAGGGGGTCTATTCTGCTCCCTGTTCCTGACTACTAGCTCAGGGGACTGGTTGCCCAGAGGATCTCTGGTCTTTCTGTTGAAGACTGAAGCAAAGAAGGCATCAAGTACTACAGCCTTCTCCTCATCTTTGGTTACAGTGTTCCCCTCTGCAGCCAGTAAAAGATGGATATTTTCCTTGGCCCTTTTTTTGTTGTTAATGTATTTGTAAAACCACTTTTTATTATCCTTCACAGCAGTGGCCAAATCAAATTCCAGCTGAGCTTTTGCCTTATTTTTATTCTTCATAACCTAATGACATCCTTGTGCACTTCTTGAGTTTTCTGCCTCTTGTTCCAAAGGTCACAAACTCTTTTTTCCCTGAGTTTCAGTAAAAGCTCCCTATTCAGTAAGGCCGATTTTCATCCACACCAGCTCATCTTCCAGCACATGGCAATGGCCTGCTCCTGGACCTCTGAGATTTCCTTCTTAAAATATGTCCAACCTTCCTGGATCCCTTTGTTTTTAAGGGCTGTTTCCCAAGGGACTCTGTGAACCAGTGTCCTGAGCAGACCGAAGTCCATGCTCTGGAAGTTCAAGGTAGAGGCTTTGGTGATCCCCCTTTCTTACTTCACCAAGGGCCAGAAATTATTATTTTGTGGTTGGGGTGCACAGGATGGCCACTGACCACCACACCTCCCACCAGCCCTTCTCTGTCAGCAAGCAGCAGGTCTGGCAGAGCGCTGCCCTGGCAAGCTCCCTTACCAGCTGTGTCAGGGAGCTACCTTCCACACACTCCAGGAGCTTCCTAGACTGCCTGCTCTCCACTGTGATGAGCTGCCAGCAGATATCTGGGAAGCTTTGCATTACCTGCAGTCCAGCTCCAAGCTCTGGCACCTTTAGCCACCCTCTGAAGGCATCAGCTTCTCTGGGGGCAGTACCAAGGTGCAGGTTCAGGCACATGTGTAGGGATGTGTGATAGTTTCCTCTCTGTAAAACTACCAAACATTCACATGTAATTCCCAGATAAAAGCCACAGTAAATTTGAGCTAATTAAATTATACTATGAATAAATTAGAGTGTGAATAATTCATTTAAGAGGCAAGGAGTTCAGTCTTTCTGCATATTTTGTAATGTTGCTCAGCAGAACAGCTACATCCTAGGTAAAATTGGCCACCAAAGCTCTGATATGAGATGCCTAAGGCAGGGCATAAACACTTATTCC
>NW_005054328.1:5939706-6002937 GCF_000277835.1 Geospiza fortis | reverse complement strand
GTGGGTACTGATTAGCATGTACAGTAAACAAAACACATTTCAATTAAAAAAACCCAGGCTTCACTTGCTTGGGAAAACCACTGTATGCTAAAATTCTAAGAGAAAGGCTTTTCTGAGCATTTGTGTAATGTATTGTTGGGAGAATATGTGTGTTTTGTGGACAGCTGACTTGCCCAGGAGAACACAAAATGCAGATCTGATGTAAAATGTCAAGAGCAAACGGTGTGAGTTAAGGCTCACAGCATACATGCCTTCAGGCTGTGCTACTATGAAAACACAGAGTGCAGCATCTGAGCTGATGCCAATGGGTGCTCAAAAGAGATGCAGATAAATCCTACAACTTCAAATAAATGCCAGTTTCCTCATATCTTTCTGATGATACAAGCTGCTTTATGGTTCTGGTTTGAGCTGTGTGCCAGCAGAGATGATCAGGTTGCACTCATTTAGTTTGTATTACCTAGGAGATAAGCAGTTCCCATTTCCCAGGCATAAAATAGTAACTCCCTTTCTCAGAAATGAGCTGTTGATTGTTAATTCCACAAGAAAGCTGGGATCCAGCTGTAATCATTCACTGGGACACAGGTAAGTTAGATTTTCTTGTTATAAAATACAGTTTCACTGAATGAGAAGTTGATTTTCTAACATTAAATAGGACTGATAGTAGCCTCATGCAAGTGTCCCATCAGCCAACATAAGCCATGGATATAATCTGCTTTTTGTTGCACTATTGCAGCTTCATAATATTACAGAGTTAAATGCCAGTGACAATTTATTGTCCAAGTGGAAATCTTTTGATTTTGTCAATTCTTTTTATTATTTTACAAGTTGACTAAGGTGTGACAATAGTAACAGTAGCCTGAATGCAGCAATAATATTTATTAATGTTGAAGATCATTTGCTGTGGAGGGAGATTTTTGTTTACATCAGGAAAGCATGGTAGTGATGGGTTATCTGTTTGGCATGAAGGTGATGAGAAATGAAGTTGTAGTCATGTAGGTGAGATAGGAATATCATGGCTTTAAAAATTAAATAATTTTGGCTACTTCTGAACTTAATTTTTTAAAAATACATTATTTACCAAGTAACAAAGAAAACAGTGAACTGTTTCTGCCCTGTCAAAAACCATTCATTGCTGCAGAGAAGAGACCATAGCAATTAGCAGCTGGCAAAGCATTACATTCAGCAGCTGCTGGTTTTTTAAGTGATGTTTGTGGTTTCCCTAAATACAAAACAAGATGGGATTTTGCCATAGTTTACAAGTTGTATTTTCAGGAAAGTGAATGTTTGGCAACTAAGATCCTGGAGCACAGGAAAAAAAGGAGATTTGTCCCAAGCCACTGCAGAAACCCATGTGAAAGTCAGATGTAAAGCCAAATCAATCAGCTCCAGTATTGTGCTAAATCGCCAGCTGAGCCCTCTTCCATCTAGTGTTTCCTTTTCCTTCCTGTAGTTGGTTGACAAATAAGTATTTAGGCTAATGTCTTTACATACCACATGTCTATTTTAAGCCCTATTTATTTCTGCTTTTAATATCACAGTAGTTAGGGGTTTATCTCCCAGTGGACCAAAGAGCTTATTTCTTGCTCCAAGGAGTTAAAAGTTGATAATAGGCATGGAACTGTGAGAGGTTAGAATCAGCAAGCTAAGGCAGGTGAAAGCAAGGGACTGGGCTATGAGAGACCACGGCTCTTTTCTTAGCTCTGCCTCTGATGTGCTGAGTGATGCTGGATAAGCCACATCTGCCCCTTGACAGCACAGGTTTTCTCTGTCTAGATTGGCAATGTTTGTAGGAGAGGATGCCCTTTCCCCATTACATGTTAATGAAGGGTTCATATCAATGAATTTCATTCTAAAGTATCTACAGTGTGTACTTTTTGTCTGCACATGAGAAGAGTAAGCTATTGCCAGTATGTTTACCTCTGCCATTTGGGGGCCTCTCCTTCCTCTGGAAGCACCTGAAGGATGAAATAGTGGGAAAGTTTTGGCTCACATCAGCCTTAGAACCATGGGCTTTGCTGCACTACCAATGACTAGCAGTGGTCATGGCAGAAGTGAACAGCTTGGCCAGGACACAGACCCAGGAGGGCTATGTTTGCTCAGGGGTTGTCATGTTCCACCTGGCTTGTTTTTGAAGAGCCTTAAAAAATGAGTGTCAATACTACATTAATGTTAGAACTTTACTTACTTAATAAAAAGAGGAGAGTTTTCTGAAGAAGGCAAAGTTAATAATTGTTTTCTGTTTTCTCTTGCTGCCTCTCTCATAAGGACCTGGAGATCACCGTGGCACGCTCAGCACTGAACAAGAAGCAAAGTCATTGCAAGGTTAGTGACTTGCAGCAAGTTTTTCAGCTCCTATTGCAGATGTGCAATAGTTTGCACAGCTGGCACATGTGCAGCTTGGTAATGTGACTTTGAATCAAATGGTACTGTTCCTTGGTGTTCCCAGGAGGATTCCTGAATCCCTCCTCTTCTCTAGTAGAGCACTGAGTAATGAGAGCAGCATGCTGAGGGGACTAGTGGAGCTTCCATCAGCTTAAGAATAGACTGAACTGCCAGGAACAGTTTCTGCACAATTAAGCCTTTTTAGGGCCAGAGAACAAAGCAAATCGGTGTTTCTCAGCCTGTGGACCTCACACCTATGGTAGTCAGTAAGGAAGCAGTAGGCACTTCATGAAACAGACTCAGCAACCATAAAATGGATGCATGCCTCCTTATATCAACAAACAGAAAAGACAAGGGCAAAAAGCAGTTACTAAATGAACACCTGAAGATAAGCTTCATTATTTGTTTGGTTGTTTATGGAAACCATTGTGCCAGTACTTGTTTTTTATTTTCCTCATAACACTGAGAGGATCCTTGGTGTTTGGGAAGAAAAAAGGTGCTGTGATGATGTTTTGATTGAAGTGTAAAGAATAAAGGAGAGAATGGACTCTAAAGATTGTTACCAGCTCTGCTTTTTTATGGTCCTATATCCTATGTGATTTCTACTTCTGCTCTCTTCTTTATCATGTTTTGTCACTATTTATGGTTCTCTTTCTTCCTGTTATTAAAAATAAATAAATAAATAAAGATAAGTTGTAGGTGCAGCAAATACTCCCCAGCAATGTTTAGATCAGAAAAAAGAGCTCTTCCATCTCTCAGACTGGGAGGATAATTTAGCTTGCTTGTACAGAATTGATAGATCCACTGTTCAGAGGCTTGTGTTCTTTCTCTTACTTTTCACTGTTCCATCTCCATTTCCCAAAATACTGTGCCTTCTTCCTGTAATTTGCCAGCTCTTTGAGCTCCACGTTGCCTGCCCTTTGTGCCTCTAACACTTAGGATGCTTCCCCACTTCCCCTCCTGTTATTCAGTTTGTTCTTGCATTTTCTTACTTTCCTGTCACTGCCTTCTGCCTGCCATTTTCCTCCACACAAAAATACCTTTTCTGCTTTTAAAGTAATTAAATTAGCAGAGCTGATTGAAATCTAGGTAAAGTAATTCTCTGAGCACTGTGCTTTTCAATGGATGCATTACTCAATGCACATTAGCCAACCTCCTGTAGGCATCAGTGAACGACAGAAATTAATATTTGATGAATATATTCAACAACAATAGCATTATTCAAACACTTTACTCAATAAAGTACATTCAGCACACTCAGAAGTTAATGGTGCATTCAGGTTACTCTGTTTGCTCAGCAGAACATGTGCCCAACCCCAAGGGGGAAAATCAAGTCACTGATATATGTGAGGGAAACAGAATGGGAAGCCTTTTCTGGTCATTTGTGCCTCTCATGAGGAGGACAAAGTGTATGTGTATGTTGGTGGGGGTGTTTAAATCCCATATAGCGAATAAAGGATGGATGTGATGAGGAAGAGAGATTATTTGCTCTATTTCCTGACTGGCAAATCTTGTTTTCATGCTTACCACTCACACTTCAGCTAGTAATGAGAAAAACAAATCAACATATTGCTAATCTTCAGCTTTTGTTCCAGCTGGGGTATGCATGTGTATATTGAGCAGAGGGTTGAAGTAAGTCTAACCACAAATCCCTGCTTTTCACTTCTTGCTCCATTTAATGTTTCCTTGAGTACTTGGTGCAAATAACCTATCTTCTACTGTTTAACTCTTTCTAATGCCTCCTTGGTAATTTCCAGTAGAGGCCAAGTCTCTTTTGTGGTCTTTATGTCCACAGTGCCAAGGGAATCCCCCTTTAATGCTTTTGTAACTTTCTTAAAACTTTGAGTATATTCATTTTTAGCTTCAGCATTGGACATTACCCGGACACAAATTGATGTCATCTACATTTCCCACAATCTACTCAATTTCTTTAGCTAGCTTCCCTTCTTGACTCCCTTTGTTTCTTTCTGCACAACATGAACCTTCTCCAGATTCTAAGGCTAAAATCTCTCCTTGGTTGCAAGGATTTGGATCACACTTTTCCTCTCTTGTCCTTACATTAGCCAGAATATAATTTTGCTAAAGCATCATGCCCCAACACTACTCAGCGTCTCCTGGCATGTGTACTGCCACTTCTTGAAGTGTTAACAAAATACCACAGTCATATTTTTCCTACTGCCCAGCTATGTGCTTACTAAATGATTTTTCTTTTTTCATTGTCTGAATCCTCACCTTGCTCTGAATTTCATACAGCCCACTTAATGCGTCTTCTCTAGCCTGAGCTAACTTGACCCCTCATCAGTCTTGTGCCTGTGCTGTCCCATAAATCAATTCTCTCTTGTTTACCTGTTGAGTAACTCCTTGTCTTTGAAGTCCATTTTCATTTTTTTTCATTCCATGTGTTCTTTGCAACGCTTCAGTGAATTAATTGTATTTTCAAAGGATGCAAAAGCATCAGTTAACATCCACATCTATAGCAACAGTGGTCATAAAGCAAACATAACCTTTCCAAAGCACATTTGCAGCTCCTTTGAACAGGGGAGCTGTGCTAGTTACAAACAATTCTACAAAAGAGGCTCTATGGTCCTTTAGGTTTGAAGCTGAAGGTTGTTCTCTACAGCCATTTCTCGTTATCAAGTTAAGGCTGCAACTGGAAAAAATATAACCAAAGTTCTGCAGACCTCTGGCTGCAGAAGCACTGTGGGCCACAAGACCTGCCCTGCAGTCCTTCAATAAATTTTAGTTTCTCTTCAACCGAGCACACTGACCAGGAACCACTTTCAGTTCTGTGGAATCCCTGATGCCTCATTACTAAACATCTAGGTAACAGAATGTGTTGCTCTCTTGCAAATTAGCTTTGCAGGAATTTCATCCCTGCAGTCATCTGTCTGGCAGGAATTTGCCCCTTGCACAGGATCTGTTGACTTTAGTCAAATTCCTGGCCCCTGTTTTCTTTGGTCAGGACTTCTTACTCTCCTTTATATTGTTCTTCTCAATGTGGGATTGGCAAAGAAAGTGTAAAGTTGTTCTTTTCTAATTCCTCCTCCTGCTCAGTTAAGGAAGTAGCAGCTCAGCTTTGGGAAAAGGAGACCTTAAGGTAAATTTCTCAATCTGTATTTAGGTATAACCACAGCCTGATTTCCACCAGTGTTGTTTCCCACTGATTTTTGTGCCTTGCTGGTGACCCAGCATATCTTTCATTTCCGTTCACCTGGAGGCTCAGAACTGGTGTAACTCCAACCATGGATTGATAGGTGGAATGAGGCTTTTTTACTTTAGAAAAGGATGGTGCACTTATTGTGGCCACCAGCAAAAGCCCCCTTGCAACCACGCTTGTTTTACATGGAATAACAAAATCCAGAATTCCCTCCAACAGTCCATGTGCACATCTTAAAGCCTTAGAAGAGGCCTCTTAGGCTTTCCTTCAAATCTCCACAGGACAGCTCATCCACAAGATGCACGTGCACGCGCTAACATTGCTCAGTGAATGCTTTTTTTCTTTGCCTGTGATTTATTACATAGTGGAGTGTTCATGTTTGCTGTTCAGCTCCTTTGAGACTGTTGTGACTGTGTATGCTTATTTAGAAGGCATTAAAGCCTTGAAGCTCATGTCTTCAAAAGTTTGATTTAAACTTCTGCTTGAACTCTGTTTGTGGAAGGCAGGAATAGCTCTTTAATGAAAAAGTAACCACACTGCCAAACATATTTAAAAGCATAGGAGCATATGTCTGAAAGGATATAAGCTGGTATTTCCCTGTTGTCTTTTTATAAAGGAGTAGCTTGGTAACCATTCTTGGCAGTATAAATCAGGAATATATTAATTTCTGCAGCTGTCCCTCAGCACCTCAAGCTAGAGCTCTAATGGAATATCCAAGTAACCTTGCTTCCCTGCAGAAGCCTGACCATGGGCAGAGGTCATGAAGGGCTGCAGAACTGAGGGACAGCAAAAGAAGCACTGAGCTTTCCATGTGTGTTGAGCCTTACAGAATCACAGAATCATTTAAGTCAAAAAAGACCTCCAAGATTGAGTCCCACCTTTGACTGATGCCCACCTCATGGTCAACTAGACCATGGCACTAAATGCCTCATGCAGTTATTTCTAGAACACCTTGAAGGGGTGGTGACCCCACCACCTTCCTGGGCAGCCCAGTCCAATGCCTGAATACCTTTTTTTCCATGGAGCTTTGTGATGCTGTGGCCTGATCACTACTCAAACTTGCCCGCAGATGAACTTGTTCATTCCATCAGCAGTACCTACAGCTACAGCAGGGTCAGTGGGATTTGTGTGTGACCCTGCAGCCACAGAGGGGTACATTTTCTCTCCTGCTAGGCAGAGCTTGCAGAAGCAGAAGTTGCCATGAGGACATTAAATGACATAACACATGGAAACTTGTGATTTCTGTCCTCACCTCATGTCTCCCAGCTACTCCGTGTGCCAGGAATACATCCACTTTTTGCTCTTACAAACAAAGGAGCTTGATACCCCTAAGGATCTCTGGAGATGGGCCCAGGTGCAAAGGTGACTGTATATTCTGGGTGGATACCTCAGGTCTTCTTTTTACTCTGATAAGTCTCCCTGCCAGTGGCTCCTTAGGTAGCTCTTCCAAAAGAAGTGTTCTGGAGTTAGGACAAGGGAAGGCTTGTGCAGATAAGAAACTGTAACACACACACACACACAAAATATGCACACATATTTTGGGGTAATGGTAAGAAATACAATAAATAAAATCCAATGAAGCAGAAAAATATTTAAAATATTGCACAAGTTTACCCAAAAGTTAGACCACAGACAAAAATGAATCAATTTGCATTTTTGTAGTCAACTTAGTATGGGACACTTGGTTCCTATGCATAAATTTAAAAGTGAAATCTGACTTGACTGTGTGTAGTATCTGCATAACTGACAGGGCTAAGTTGAGTGCAATTCAGTGGTAGTGCTGGCCTGAACTTGCCAAAGAAAGCCCTACCTGACAGTCAGGAGACCCTCAGGGAGAACAGGCACATTTCTTACAGAGGACAGCTTAACAGAATGATTAGACTTCAACCTACTTGACAAAATGTATTTAAACAGCAAATAAATTTTCTTCAATAGCCTCAAAATGTATCAGAATTATTAAATTATCAGAAATAAGATCAGCTTGTTGTTCTTATTTAAATGCTTAATAATATTAAATTACTTCTAAATGCTTAATAATTTTAAATTGTTTAAACTACTGGTTATATTTCATGTTGAATGAATGTCTCATTTGTCTTCACCCAAGAGGATGCATCTCTCTGATCTTGTGTTTCTTTGATATAGCATTTCCATCTTTCCTTGATGAGAAAAATGAGCTGGGTGTTCCTACGTGATCTGCTGAGTGGAGTGAATAAATACTCAACAGGAATTGGAAGAATTTGGGTAGCTGTTGTGTTCTTGTTCCGCTTACTGCTCTATGTTGCTGCTGCAGAAAACATCTGGAAACATGAACATGATGAATTTGAATGCAATATCAAGCAGCCTGGTTGTGAAAATGTCTGCTTTGACCATTTCTTCCCTGTCTCTCACATCAGATTTTGGGCTTTGCAATTAATCATGGTCTCCACCCCTTCCCTCTTGGTTGTCTTTCATGTTGCTTACAGAGAGAACAGAGAGAAACACCACAACCAGAAACTTTACAAAAATCCAGGAAAGACAGATGGTGGATTGCTGTGCACTTACCTAATCAGCCTCATTTTAAAAACAGGACTTGAAATATTTTTTCTTGTTCTGTTCTATAAATTGTACAACGGATTCAAAATACCACATCTTGTGAAATGTGACATAAAACCATGTCCCAATATTGTAGACTGTTATATTTCCAAACCCACAGAAAAAATGATTTTCCTCTATTTTCTGGTGGCAACATCATGCCTGTGCATTGTATTAAATCTAAGTGAACTGAGTTATCTGATGTTCAAATACTCCACAAAATGTTATCTGAAGAGACACGTGAAGAAGCAGCAAGGCTCAAAAGGCAATTGCTGCGAATCAGAACTCATCAGGCACAACAGAGCAGCAGCTGCAGGACGACTCCACAACAGCTCATCATCTTTGCCTCTGAATATGCAAGATGAACATGAAAAACATTCCCCGCTGACTTGAAAGAAGGCTGGAGACCACCCTCCCATTACACAAGCTGTTTTTGACAAATTGCTTTTCCAATCAGTGCTTTGCAGAACTATCCTTTGAAAGGATAGTTACATAGGAAATGCTGTTTCTCTGTTAGTTCCCCATTACTTGAGCTGATAAATTTGGTTACATTATGTATGTTGTACATAGAATCATTGAGACCTTTTCATGTTGAAAAAAGAAATGTAGAAGTTCTGAGAATTCCATGAAGCTTTAATATAAACACAGATGCTTATGATAAATCATGCTGAAACAATTGCTCAAACAGTTGTGTACTGAATATTACACAGAATTGCTTTGGTACAAGAAAAAATAGGCTTTTTATATGCAGAGATAGGAAGAACCTGGGATTGATTAAGATGAACAGCAAGGGGTTTACAGGATTTGTCAGGTGGGTGGATCAGACCTGGTAACTGCTGAAATGGCAATGGGAAAGTGCTGGCATAGAGTGATTGCTGTGCCTTGAAGTGAGCTGGATAGTCACGAGTCCACTCCATTGTACTATAAAACATCTCAAAAACAGAAGAGGTAGACATATCTAGTTTAGGCCATGTGATAAATACAGATTTGGTTATTTAGCTGTTTGTGGAGCACCTCCTTCTGGAATTGAGCCTTTACAGATATTAGGGTGTTAATAATCAAAAAGTATCCTTTAACAAAGGCACTTGCTCAAACTTGTGCAAGCAGCATGTACCAGGGTACAGAGTTAATTCCTGGCCACCTGCACCAAGCAGCTCCCATGTCATTAGACTTGTCTTGTGCTCTGTGGCATTTAAGCGAAAAGATCATTCCTACTTCCCTAGGATCTGAATAGAGAAATGCAGACCACACAATACAGCAGAACAATACAGTAGCCAGTAGTCCCTGGTATTAAGAAGCCTAGAATCTGGTCCCTTTAGGAAGGCTGAAAATATGCTACTCCTTCAGTAGATTTCTCTGCTGCAGAAGAACACATGAAATCTAAAAATGTGAAAAGCTTCCAGTAGAAACAAAGTAAAAAAGAATCACCTGTTCCCTCCCCCAAATTTCAAAGTATCTCATAAACACCACACACTTCTGCTCTTTGTTATCTGTGTTGTTTGGGCTAACAGGAAAGGGACAGAAATCATCTAAGACATGTCTTCTGTTGAACCTAGGCTTCTAAGACAATGGAAAGCAGTGCCTTAAAAACTTCCTTCAGGGTAGTGTTCTCTTTCTGTTGCTGGAATGAAAGACCTTTGGACATACATCTGATACTGAGCCTGATCAAAATGCACTGTTTAGAGAAAAACCAGCTGAAGTGGAGCTGCCTGAATGCTGAACTAATTTTATTGTTAGTGCCAGAATAAGGAGGAAGAAACAGTGGCACAAGCAGGTTAACTACTTTTTTTTTTTCTCTGAGGCCCCCTCCAGCCCCGTAGCTTTGGTTACAATGCATTACATTTAATGAGTAGCAGTTACTGAACAAAACTTAGCAACTAATGAACAAGATATGCACTTTTGATGGTGATTTTCAAGGTAGGATTTGTTGTTTGTTTGTTTGGTTTTCCCATAAAATAAACGAACTTTTATCAAATATGGGAAGACATTTGCTGCTGCTGAAATTAGCAGCAACAGCAGTCCCTCAGATACCAGCTTGGGGCCAGATAGTTTTAACTCTTGATTGATGCTGAGTCAGTGCTTACATAGAGACAGGGCACTTTATATAATTCAGAACATTTTCTGTTAAACTTCTACATACACAGAAGGTGGCTCATGACAGAAATGCAGTTAGAAAGTCTTTTGCAGCTCCTGGACACAGCCCACCAAAGAGTGTCTGAAGCAAAACTGCCCATGAACCCTGTGAAACTGCAACTGCCGCAGCTTAAGTAACTGAGAATAAACCCCAAAATTATCTTGGCCTGTCATGCATAATTTTATAAAGACAAGGGCAAAACTATAAAATAAAAAAAATGTTTCTGAAATATCTGGGTTTTAATAACTGTGGACAGATTTTTAAGAGCACATTAATGAAAAAAAATTTATTGTTTTTAAGGTAAGGTTTATTTGATAGAAAATGAAGAGAAGCAAACACAGTTTAGCCACCACAGGTTTCTGATAAAATTAGTGCATCAGCAGCTCTCTAATAAAAAAAGTATATTAAGTCAGGGCTTGAAGTGTTTTAGAGACCCCCTAAAGCTCTGTGGTTGGTCAGAGATTACCACTTAGACCAAAAATTTTCCCATCAAACAAGAACTCTAATTCTTTGGAATGGATATTCAAAGTTTATTTTTAATTCTACCTTCCAACAGCCAAGAAATTATAAATAAATTCCAAAAGCAACGTTTCGAGTCTTGGAGGATGCTTCAGATTTGACAAAGCCAGTACCTTACATGAGAAATATTATCAAAAATTATTATGGACCAACTCCACATAACCCGATTCACTCGCAGCAAATTGCCAAGTAGCCCTCACAACATGTGCTGCAAAATCTGAGTGTTTGATATGGCTACTAATGAAAAGGAAATGAGCATCCCTTAACCTGAGAGAATAGAAACCAATTGATCTGCCTTCTGAACCCCTGCTCTTGGCAACCATTTAGTCTTTTACTGGCTCCTTCCCTTTCTCTGCTTTTAGATGCCTTTGTTCTCCAGTTTAAGTTTCGCTCATCCATGCACCCCTGAAGGCAATTGCTGCTACATTTTTGGTTCAAATGAGTTTACAGGTCTGGTCCCTAAACTTCTGAATCACTCAGACTAACATTTTAAAAAACTGAACTCAAGTGCTATGTTCTGCAAGGATATAAGCAACTGATAGGAAGCTAATCTGAGCCCATACTGTAATGGAGAAATAACATAATCACTGCATGCACAATTATACAAAAATATTTACCTCATTAGTATTTCAAAACATCCCTGCAAACATCAAAAGATCTGTGTCTTACGTAGACTCTCATTTTCCTTAAAATCCAAGGTTTCTTGCCTTGGGAGAGAAGAGGTTTGAAAAAAAAGACACAGACAAAATATTTCCCTATTTGCTGATAGTTTCTTTCCTCTATTCCCTTCTCCCGTACCAGTGGCCCCATTTCCTATCCCTTTAATTCTATCATCTCCATACCAAATCTCCAAGTAGGGCTGAGCAGCACATGAGCAGGAACTTCTACAACGTGGGGACCTAAACCCCAGTGTAGCCTGCCCCTGTCCCTGTCCCTCCTCCCCTGCACACAGGTGGGAGCCCCAACCAATTCTTTGGCACAGAAACTAATTGCAACAGTTAGCCAATTACTTGCCCCTCACCTGACCCCCAACAACTGATTCCAGTGCTGTTTGTACAAGCATTGCTCACTTACTATCCAGCATCCTAAACCAAATGTCCCAGCAGAATGCTCTAGAAGCCACCGTCCCCCCATCCTGCTGAGAAGGACCACCCTGAAACATGTGGGCATAAACCACTACTCTTATTTACACTGAATTAGTGCTCAGGTAATAGCAGATTTCTTTACAGACATGGTTGAGCACCAGAGGCTGACTGTGAGTTTAAAGGTGTCT
Source organism: Geospiza fortis (assembly GCF_000277835.1). NCBI lineage: Eukaryota > Metazoa > Chordata > Aves > Passeriformes > Thraupidae > Geospiza > Geospiza fortis. Next base: position 5,990,901 of record NW_005054328.1, on the reverse strand, counting down.
TTTGATCACAAAACAGTCCATGCTCTGCATTCAGACAGACCCCTCACTTTGGTTGCTTCCCTATCAGCAACACCTGCAGCTGTAGGCAGCACATTCCTGATGGCTACATGGGGCTTCAAAGAAAGGACCTTTGCTTGAATGCTCCACAGTTAATGGGTGACAATTCTGGAAGGCAGAGACACAGAGGAAGGAGAAAGAAAAGGCAGAAGACAGGGGACTGGGCAGTGAGGGCGAGAGCATCTTTGGGGCACCCCAAAGCAGGCTGAAGTGCTGCTGGTACATCTGGCTCAGCCATCTCAGCCCCATCCCACCGAGCAGCCCCGAGGGCAGGGCTGTGGCCTCAGGCCCCAGAGAAGCTGCCCATCCAGGTGTGCTACAACTGCTAGGGTGGGAGGTTCTCTGTATCACCCAAGGTAAAACATCTGAATGCAAACACCAAATTTATCTCCTTGGGAGTTTCTGTTGGTGGCTTTACAAACGAGAGTACCCTCTGCAGTCTGTGACATTTTGAATCAGACCCTGCCTTTGGTACATTTTAAGCTCAAAATACTCCTGTTTGCTATTTAAAAAGGAAACAACAAACCCCATACTAGCTTACCTGTTGGACAGGCTGTCAGTAACCACCTAAAAGGGAGTGTGCCATGGAATGTACTAACTATATAGGTGCAGCATCTGCTTCAATTGGATTGATTGGGATGAGACAATATTAAATATTTTATTCTTAGAAATTCAGATCCAAATCAGAAATTGCTTCCTGAATATTTATGGCATTGGATTTTTTTAATCCTTTTCTCTTTTATTAAATGGCATTCTAGTATAACACTGTGCAGCTAAATAGCTGTATACTATTCTCAGTCCAAGAACTGCAAATGATACAGTATTAATCATTGGGAATGTTGAAGCTATTCAACTTACACAACACAAACATTCTTCTAAAGACTAACAGTTGTGAGGTCTTTGACAGTGACTGAAGTGGTTAGGTACAGCTGAAAACAAGAGAATTCAGGTGAGCTTTGAGGATCCTCTCCTGAGGATCTCTGCCCTCTTCTCCCCTGCAGAAGTTCCCTGTACAATCACCATGGCTGGTATCCAATAGCAGCTCCATCCAGGGGGACCAGCGGCCTCTGGCAGGTAGAAAATGGCACTGTGTACTTGTAATGATTATAATCCCTCTTAGAGTCACAATGCAAGGGTTTGTTTTGGTTTTATCATTCTCAGACTGCACCTTTGATTTACTAACGTGGCATAATAAGAGTTTGGTCACTTGGGAGGGATGGAAAGTGAGAGGAGCTGACGGGCTCTGTTCAAATGGAAGCACGGGCTTTCTGCGAAGATAAGCAATTTAGCACCATGTAGCAAACCAAGGGCTGTGCCCCAGGTCCAATGCTGCTGCTGTTCACACATAATCCTCACTCTTGCAATAAGTCACTTCATTTGGTTGTAGGAAGGTGCCCTCTGCACCGATATTCAGGAAAACTGTCAGAGATTCCAGGTGAATAGCTTATGAGCAGTCAAATCTAGCATTTAATGCAAAAGCTTCACACAGCAAGACAAGTTTATAGAAAAAAAATCAAGCCAATCTCACCCAAGATAAAGACTGTTTTATATTACTGAAGGTAGGTCACATCCAGTAATGATAATAATCCAAGAAAAGTTTTTGGTACCACACAATCCAGCTGGCTGAGTCAAACATAACCACGCATGAAAACCAACACTGAAGATTCCTGGGTACTGACAGCTCCCACCAATGCATTCACACTTTTGGTTACTCAACAAACGGGATACCTGTCATTTCAGTTAGCAGCATACAGAGGAATTGCTCCAGTCCCGGGCACTACAAGCAGCACCAGCAGCTTCTGAGGCTCGTTCCAGTGTGGAAAAGAGAGGTTGTGACTGGTGCCACATGCAGTCAGCAAGAGGCAGAGGAGCGCAAAGGGAGCCCATGCCACCAACAGAGCACGACCACCGAGTTTATCTGTAAGATCACCATCTCACTTCCCTTTCAGAAAGTGCCTTGTTTATTTAGTTTTTAATGGTATGGCATAAGGACTCATGTATTTTATAGATAGATACCAAACTGGTATTATCAAAATAAACCCATCTGTTTTATAAACCCACTATTTACAAAAACGGTTTCTGAAGTTTTTTTGTTTTGTTTTGTTTTTTTAACAAAAATTAAACTATACACCAATCTAAGTTACAGAAACAAAAATAACCTTTATAAGATCACATGTATAAAACAAGAAATGAAATGTGTTTTTATTTAAGGCAATACTGGGCTACTTCACAAATCACCACCTCAAATATATACACTGCTCCACACTACTAATTTTCTATCACATTCACAACGGATTCTTTAATACCAAATATTGTTTTAAATCTTCAATGTAGCAAACTATTTTTATTCACATTTCCATTTTTATTATGGAATCATAAATGCTTTGTAACCAATTAAAAGCAATGAAAAATGTAGCTATAAGAAAACTATTATATTTATGTGTTAACTACATATGAATATCATCCATAGATACTGGATGTTAAAATTTACAAAAATGAGAGCGTGTCAGTACGTTTAACCTATGAAACGTGATCTTATCCAGCTTTTCTTCTGTAAATAAATGTTTTATGCAAAATAAACTGGATATGGCAGACTTAGCTAGATTTAGTTCAAAAGTTCTTAATTTAAAATGATTAAAGGACAGTTTTAAAAACTTGCTCACTTAGTTACAAATTAAAATTCCGAATATAAATGTGTCATTTAATAGTTTAGACTTACAGACTGCTGGTGGCAGCAAATGATTTACAATAATAAATATATACAAAAAAATGTATCTACAAATAAAGAAAACTGTTATACATGAGAAGTAACCTGGTGAAAGATACCAATCACAGACAACTCACAAAGATTTAGTTTATGGAAAGGACAATCTGATAGAAAGTTGAGGTCTTGATCAAGTATTTACAAAACTGAAGCAATTACTTTCTTCAAGTCCCATAGGGATAAAAACAAATAAGACATTTACATGACTCATGTCATGTTTTTTGCTAGATTAAATCACTTCAAAATAAAAGAGCTCCACAGTTACTAGCATGCTTGATGGCTTCCTATTCAAAATAAATTCTATTACAGGTCATGGTTAAACACGTTAGGTTTTCAGTGTTTTGATTCCCCTTCCTCAGTACCCAAAACAATTACTTTTGCAGCTATAACCTCTGGATTATCCTCCCAACGTCCTTCGAGCTTTCTCAAACTGACCACAGGTTTCATTTCCTGAAGCTGCTTCAACACACGCTCAGTGCAGTCTTTAAGAGTTTTGTCTAACACTATCTTTACATTATCACCACATGGAAGCCTTGATGGGTTGGCAAACGGTACAAGGGTTTCAGTTTCAGAACACAACCCAGCGACGGTATCGCTTGCTACGGGGGCCTTCTCGCTGGCTTTCCGAGAGTTTGAATGGGATCCTTTTTTGGTTCCACTGCTATGGTATTCTCTTTCAGAGTTTTTCTTTTGCTTCACAGCAGATTCTTCAAGGAACTTGAGGAACGACACTTCAAAACCCATTGGCTTGAACGAGCTCCAGTCAAAAGCCGCAGGTTGCTCCTCAGCTGTTTGAATGGCAACAGCAGTCTCTTCCTCCTTGTGCAGGCTACTCACACCACTGGGCAGTGCATCCTCTGTTTTCTCAGCTCTCTTTCTCTTACTCTGAGATACATTTTTTTCTTTATTTGCTCTTTTCAGGTTGTTTGATTTTTGCTTCTCTGAGGGGCAGGAGCTGGTCTCCTGCAAGTCACTATTTACACTGGAAGAGATTTTTGCTTGGTTTTCAGCAGTTGAAGAATCCTCATTAATTAGTTTAGTAATGAATAGTTCTGTCAGTTCATCCACTTCATCCTTCTCACCTTTTTCAGTTTCCTTTTGTGATAAGGTAGTTGTGCTTGAATCATTATTGCTCGCTGTCAAACTTGGTTCAGGCTCTTTCACGTCAGTTTTTTTATCAGTTTCCTCCTGCTCACAAGAGGCTTCCTTTACTTGGGAGACAGAGTGTTTTTTAGATACAATAAGAAGATTCCTGTGTTGGGAAGTAAAAGCTTTGGACAGTTTGTGACATTTATAATGCCTTATAATGTTACTTTCACTTGTGACTACGGACGAGCATCCCTTTATCATACAGGGATACTGAGTTATGAACCTGCTGGTACATTCTGATAAGGCATCATTTCTGGCCTTTATTAAATACACGTACTTGCCGCGCTTCAGTGAATAAGCCTTATTTTCCTGAACCTGTATTCCTTTTGAGTTTTTATTTTCCAAATTCACATTTTTCTTTCGTTTTGTTTTCACTGACAGCCTGTTACCCTCTTTTCCCGATCTGTTTTTGAGTCCTCTCTGTTTAGACCTCAACGGTTTCTCCTGATTTGCTTTGCTTGAAATGTTTTCCTGGCCTGGTGTCAGCCTCCTGGGTCTTATTAGATGATCTTTATGCCTGTCATTATGTTTGTTAAAAATATGCCTCAAGAGGTTAGACCTAGTAGCATAAATACGGTCACAGCCTTCACAGTCACACTTGAACATGCCATCATCTTCTACTTTGTTTGGCTTTATCTCAACACTGTGCTCTGTCTCAAGATGCACAACATAATTAAGATACGCTGTAAACGAAGACTTACACTGAGACTGATCACAAAAAAACCTTCCCACCTCTGGAGCTGATTTCATGCTTCCAATTTGCTCTGGGGTCATGTCATGAAGCTTCATATAATGCTGTATCAAGCTGGTAACTTCCTGGAAGATACGAGAGCAGTCATTCACCTCACACCTGAACTCTCTGACAGCAGGTTTGGTTTCCACCTCCTCGCATTCCTCTCTGCCTTGCTCATTCTCCTCCTCCACTTCAGCAGAGAAAGCAGGGAGGTCTGATTTGTGCACAGCCTGGTAATGAAGAATGAGGTTTTGTTGTATTGTGAAAGCTGCAAAGCAGCCCTGATGGACGCACCGGTACGGCCGGTAAGGGCTGTACCTAGTGGGAAACTCCAGAGATTTTGTTACAGGCTTTCTACCATTCCTCTCCTCTTTCTCCTTCCTGTGCTTCCTAGCCTTGCGTACTTTGGTTTGTTCCTGCATACCATCAAAAGATGCTGGATTGTGCTGCTCCAGTGGAACAGAAACCACCTGGGGAGGTTTTTCCAGTCTTTCAGGAATATTATTTTCTGGTAGAAGTTTTTCCAATACTTTTACAGGCTCTATAGCTTCCTTTATCTGAGTTTCTTTGACCAGTGGAGCTACAGTTTTGTTTTCTATTACTAGTGTCTGCACAGTTTTTATTTCAAGAGGTTGTGGGGCTGTGTTTACAGTTTCATTTTGAGATCTTCTGCCATAAGGCCTCTTAATTTTTAATTTTACCATCTCCTCTGTTGTAAAATGATGTACAAGCTGACAGTGTGCTCGGAGATTAGAGTTTCTTGTGAATGTTTTTGGACAGGTAGCTACAACACATTTGAATGGGGCATACTTCAGTTGATGTTTCTTTATTTCTAGTATCATTTCTGCAGTGTACTGATGGATCTTGCCATAGTGTTTAAATAATGCATCTTTTGTCATAGCACTGTAACTGCAGCCAGGATTCTGACATACAAAAGGTTTATTAACTCTATCACTAAACTGAATGTTACTTGCCTCTGGAGATAGCTGGATGAGGGATTTATTTTCAAGTGAAACAACAGGAACTGCTGGTGCTAGCTTATCTGCTGGAGGACACTGAGAAACAGTCTTAGAGATTGGAATGGGAGAATCATCTTCTAGCTTCAGTTTTTGCAAGCCTTCCAAAATTTCTGACATTTGAGTATCATCCTTTTGAGGTATCTCAGCCTGAGCAGAGCTACCCTTTGCAGCAGTAACATTCCCTGTGTGCACAGCAAACTGTGTAGAAGTGGGTAGTTTTACACTGTGTGCTGAATTTTCTGAAGCAGCCTGGGTGTTATTTACTTGCAAGTTCTGTCCTGAAGCAGCAACAGTATCCTGAATTTCAGTTTTTACCTCAAGCATCTGTGAATTCATAGCAGTTTTAATTATTTCCAGGGTTTTTTCGAAGTTCTGCATAACACTGTCCTGTGAAATCCGTTCTTCCGAATTTGCTTGCACACAAGAATTTGCAGCCATCATTTGGGAATCCCCATTTTCAGTTTTTACTGTTAAAGGGGGCAGAACTGTATGAGCCTCAAGGTTTGTTTTGAAATTATCTTTAATACTGGCCATGAATAACTGATTGTCAACATTACTGAGTTTCTGTGCAAGGTTTTCCACCACCGTTTGAGAGCCACAATTTGCCAGCAAGTTGGACTGAAAACTTTCTCCCTGTATTTGCATGTTTCCTTCAGTGCTTTTGGTTAGAAGTCCCATTACTGTTGCATTGTTTACTGTTAATTTCTGTGATGTATTGGGCACAAGCAGGGGTGTAGGTGTTTTTCTCTTCCTCTTTGAGGAGCTGGTTCCCTTCTTATTCAAGTTGCTTGATCCCGAATTCTTGGGACTACTTATAACTGAAACTCGTGAACTGTTCCCTGCAAAGTTTTGTGCTGCTGCAGCAGTGTTAGAATATGAGCTAGGACACAAGCCATTTTCAACAGTCTTTAGCATTAAGTCCTCTGTTGCAAAACCAGGCAAAGTCTTGCATTCGTTTAGTGAAGGAATTTTGGCATTGAGGGTCCTGTTTTGGTCTGACAGCAGGGTACTGGGGTTGCAGACTGTCTGCAGCAGAGAGGGCGTGGCTGAGCTGGGGAGAATGGCTGCGTTCATCTGGGTTGTACCAGAGACACAGCTTGTTGTAACCACACGTGGAAGTACTTGTGTGTTATCAAAGCTACTCGGGATGCCTGCAGTTTCCAAGGCTTGCTTTATAATTTGATTACCTTCCTCATTCCCACTGGTATTAGTCACATTGGCCCGTGGAAACATAGTCTGCAGTGCAGAACGATTTTCAGCTGCAAGTAACTGGAGGAATGATGGATCTTTAAAACAGGTCTCTGGATTGAAGGCAGACTCCTGAGGTTGCTGCAAGTTTAATGAATTTGAAGAAAGAATCATACTGGCAAGCAAAGACTGTCCATTAGCCTGCAGAGCTTCTGGAGAAATTTCTGATCCTTCAAGAGGCTTACAGTAAGACCTCTTAGATAAGTGACCACCAAGTGATCTAGGATTAGTAAAAACTCTGAAACACCTGCTACAGATAAATTTGCCATCTCTAATTATTGCTGGCCACTTTGCTCGCTTGTTATGCTTTGGCTTCCTTTCTTTCCCATTTGAGCCCCTGCCACGATCTTTTTTCACCTTTTCTGAAGCTGGGTGCTGAGAACTAGTTTCACTGAAGTTATTTTCATTACTCAGTTGTGAAGGAAATATTTGATCAACACTCTCCTCTTTTGGGAAGGCAGAACTAGCGTTTCCTTCTAGTTGCAAAGAAAAGCTATTTGTGTTATTTTCCAGTTGTGAGAAGACTGAATTTGGAGGATTCTCTGCTGATGAAGGAAATAGAGACATTGGACCATTTTCTGCAGGCAAAGGAAGAAAAGGATCTGAACCACCATCAATATTCAGAGGCATAACTGTTTTTGCCAGATCATCCAACTGGGAAGGTAAGGTTGCAGCAGACAGATTTTCCATTTGTGAACACAAAACACTCTCAGGCTCACTTTTAATACGAGCAGACAAATTTGGATTTATGACACTTTCCACTATAGGCAACATAGGATTCGCCAGATTTTCTAGGTGGGTTGGGAAAAGAGTACTTGAGACATGCTGCACTTGACTGGAAGAGGTGGGATTCAAATTTGATTTGTTCTGTGCAATAAAAGCAGCACCACTGGGATTGCCCACCTGTGATGGCATAAGATACACAATCTTCCCATCATTCGGCACGTTTTGCAGATTGCTGGATTTCCGCGGTTTCTTATTTTTGCGCTGCATTTTAAAAGCAGCATATTCATCAGGGTGGGCTGCCTTCATGTGTTTGCCAATGCTCTGTGATGAATTGTACGTTCGAGTGCACCCCTCAACCTGACAATTAAATTTCTGAACTGGGGCTGCTGGTGACACAGCTGGAACTAAAGAGCTATTTATATTAGGCTGTGATGGAATAAAAGTAATACTTTCTAAAGTTTTTAAAGGCAGGTTATACAGATTAGCTGCAGCTTTAATACTGTCTTCAATTTCAAGTTTGGAAATGGGTACACCATTTCGATACCCTGTCTGATTCTGCATGCTGAATGGATTTACGATGCTCACTTGTCTTTCTAAGCTTTTTGATTCAAGGGCTTCTGGTTTTAATGTGTCTGAGGTCACAGTTTGAACATTCTGAGTCTGACTGAGACAGCCTTCCTCATTTCTCTCTTGGAAAACCGGAAGACAAGAGTCAACTGATGGGCACAACTGCTGGACTCCAGGTTTAGTAGTATCTACTTTACTGGCAGTAGCAGCCAATTTACCTCTTTTCACAAAGCTATCTCGGATCTTCTGGTTAACAACAGACATCTTAATGCTGCCTGCTGGAACTGTTTCTTCTGTTTTTATTGAACTCATAGGAGACTGCTCTGAACCAGCATTAGGCAAGGAATTGCTTTGCTGCAGTACACTCACCGATGCATTTACACTTTCATTCCCTACTGGTTCTTCTTTGATTTGGTTCCAGATGTTTTCTTCTTCAATGAAACTGCTTCTGTTTTCAGCTGGAGGAGATGTCAATTCCTCTTTAACTGCAACTCCATCAGTACTTTCATTAGCTTTAGGAGGCTGACTAAGATCAGGCTGATCAGTTTGGTTTTCAGGCTGCTCTTCTTTTTCAGGCTGCTTGTTGTGATCCTCAACATGCTTCTCCAGTTCGTTCTGTGAGCGGTACACCTTCCCACAGCCTGTGACTCTGCAGGTATAGGTATTATAGTGTTGTGCTTCGTGATCATAGAGTAAATAGGCTTCAGAAAACACTCTGCCACATTTGGGAAACATACACTTAGCTCTGAAGACTTGATGCTCTCTCCTATGGGTGAGCAGCTCAGCGTAACTGTTAAAGCCAGCCTTACATTTCATCTGTATGCAGATATAAGGCTTGCTGCCACAGTGCATTTGTAAATGATCATTCAGGTGAGTAACACTTACAAAATGTCGTCTACAGTACTGGCAAATCACTTTTTTGCTCTGCATTTCAAGAAAACGTTTAGCTTCTTCATTATCTTTATGGCCCTTTGCATGTGCTATTAGATTTTTAAAATATTTAAAGCCTTTTTTGCAAAATGTTACAGGGCAAGTGAATTCATTAACAGGGGGTGGCTTTTGAACTGGCACTATCTCTGGTATGTAAGGTTTATCTTTGTCATCATTTTCATCATCTGAGCCATCATTATCATTAAACACAATGAAGTCTGTTGAATAGAGGCTGTTCTTCTTAATGGGTCGCTGCTCCTGTTTGGATACAGAATTAGTTTTCTGATTCTCATTGGCAGTTGCTATTTTTGGAGGTCTTCCCAGTCGCCTCAGTGGTTTCATAGCAGCCAATCTCTCTTTGCTAGATTTTTTCACATGCAAAGTTACATGGGGAACAAAGTTTTCTTTAGAATTAAAATTTTGGGCACAGATAGGGCAACTGTAAATTCCATCTTTATAATGTTTCTGTGCATGTCTAACTATTCTATGACCTAGGAATTCCTTGTCACATAACACACAATACTGCATGTAAGCTTGCCAGTTCCTAAATCTAGCTGATATGAACCCCCTCTCTCTGAGTTTTTTGATTTCTCTCTTTTTCTGCTTTTCATCTCTGATACCCCTAAGAAGGCTGGTAGCCTCATCAATGCCAGCAAGGCCATTCAGAGAAGTTTCTTTATTATCTTCTTGGTCATCCTCTGCCTTCTCATAAACTTCACTGTCGTTTAGTTCGTCTATGGATGACACGATGGATGCCTCCTCTCCCATAAGTGCCAGACACTGACGCTTCAGAGTTTTCCAGTCCCAGAACTCTGGATCAAAAGGCCACTGAGTTTTCAGTACAAGTAAGAGCTCACAGCGCAAAGAATTTGGTATTGGAAGATTCTCTTCATCATACTTCTGGTCAGGCTGATTATATAGCATTTCAACAGCATAATATGCATCCACAGTGGGTTCCAGAAGAAATTCACTCAGCTGACAAGCACGTTTCACCTCCAAATCATCTGGAAGTAAGCAGGAGATAGTCTTGCAAATAGATATCTTGACATCTGCATTTTCACTGGATTCCAAGCGCAATGCTTTCACACACAGTTCAATACATGTTGCAAGTCCAGCACCATCAATCTGCAAAGCAAGACTAATTTTAGTAAGTCATTTTATCTAACTCTTTCTATAGTTTTAAGTAAAAGACGTCATTATTCAATCGTAAGTGTCAGAAAAAATGCACCTGGCGTTAACAGTAGTACTTTTTACCTCAAGAAACAGAATGGATTTTCCTCAGATGCTATTCCTTAAGTTGCATAATTTCTCTTCATGCTACTAAAAATGTTGAAGTTCACATACAACTTAAAGACCAATTAATTGTATGTCCTGTCTAGTTTGAGCACTTTTGGACTGTATGTTAGAGGTGTTCAGTTTATATGAGAACAATATTGAGCCTTTTCCTTGGAATAAAGCCTATCAGTTGTGCCACAGGTATTTGAGATGAGCTTCTATGAAACATCAACTTAACACTGGGTAGAAATCAAATGGCAGAAACTGCTACAGTTAATGAAAAAACACATGATCTTCAGAAAGATCTATAACTTAGAGATCACTTAAAGTAAAAGCTTTACTCTTATTTTTAAAAATTATGTCACTTCAAAGTCAACTGACCTCAACTGCACACACGGCTTCAGTCCAACTGAAGGCAGTGAGTGTAGTTACATTTTGTTAAATGTTCCATCATTTGAATGTTCTAAAGGTCATGTGGTCTTTACTCATTCATACCCTAAGGCAACACTATTTACATTTATATTGACTTTACAAGCTCTTTATGCTGCCAGGGATGCATGAGAGAGGCTGTGGCATACATGAGAATAAGGTTCAGCAAATTTATGAATGTACAAGTCTACTACCTACATGGTCTCCAATTTCTACCAACAAGTAAATGCTCACTGGAGAAAAATCAATATGGCACAGAGCAGGCAGAGATCTTAATATCACAAGACTCTGTGAAAGTTATTTTCCTCCCCCTCTCTAATTCCAATTTATTTCACATCTTACAGGGCGGGAAAAAATCTTTAAATTTAAAAGCCCATGATTAGCCGTACCAGAACACTGAAAAACAAAACCAGGAATTTTTATTCTTAGAATTAATTTCCCAGCTTACAGAAATCTTCATAGGAGCTCAATTTAGCTATCAATATTAAATATTGCAACTACTAAAGAAACTAAGAAAACTAGATGACAAGGTTGGCTGAGAAATGTAAGCAGAGTTTTAATACAACATTGGACCTAAGCCCACAGGTGACAAGCATTTCATTTATCAAAATAAACTGCATTCATAAGTGGCAATTCAAAAGGTTTTGAGTTGTAGTTTTTGGGGTTTTTTTGTAGTTTCTTCTTTTCTTTCTAATTTCCTGTAATTTTCCTTTTCGTATATATTAACATACACCCTTCATTTCCTTTCCTCATAAGCTGGTCCTCTCAATTTTCTGTAATTTTTGAAATATGGAAAATAATGGTGAGGAATGTTAGGGCCTTCTTACAGAAAATACCACATTTAGAGGACACAGACAAACCTAGAGGCCATAACCTCACCTTTGCTTCTTTCTTCATCTCAGTTGTGGCATCCAGCTTTTCTGTTTAATCCTACTCTTTTTGCAAAGGAACCAAAGTTTTAATGATTCAAAATGAATCAATTTATAATTTACCTGCAGCAGGAAGTTGCTATGGCCATTCCTAAAACCAATTAGGATTGCCCTGAAACTGATACTATACAGAAAGACAGGATGTCAAAGAAGTTTTCATAAATTTTCCTGATTACCATTCCATTGAAAGTGCCAAAAATATTCTTTCGGGAGTATCCTTACCTCTGAATTAATTACTTTAATCAGGAAGAAAATGTGATAAACAGTCTTAGTTAACACAGAAAGTTGACGACATCTCTCTAGATACACTTGAATAGAAGGCTCTACCCTTTGCTGCAGTTTACTCCAGAAAAGAGTCAGTTCCCTAGAACAAGAGAACAATATTTCAGGGCCATCAATGCAACCACTAGTCTTATAACAAAAAATGCAAGTCTGAGAACAGTTTCCATTTTGTCTTTGAGAAAGGAAAAAGCCTGAAATTTATTTATTTACACCTTATCTTTTATTAAAATATCCACACTACTAAGTATCTAAATTTCAAAATTATGACAATGGCTTAATTCCAGAAGGACAGTTCAGAATAAAACCTGTATTACCACAATTTATGCTACATAGTTTACTCATTATGTGGCCTTGGAAAAAAAGAAGCCTTGTACAGTAATTTACTATTCACAGATTGGAACTGTATACTTCTGAACTCTTAGTAATTACTAAGAGTAATTACTACAGAAGATTGGCTTTTCTCTGTGGTAGATATACTTTTTCTAAAGCTACTCTGCTTTAAGAGCTGGATGTGACTGTGATTTAGCAAGGAATTAGCCCCCAAAGCCAAACAGTATCACAGCATCTACATTATCTTATTTGTTGATTCCTCCTCGGGTGCAAAGAGCCTAGTACCTTGTAAAATGCTGTATCACCCAAAACTTTAGAAGAATCTCTTAAAGCAAAATGCTGCATTAGCAGTTTTCTCCTGCTGCTGCACATAAAACAGAGATGCACAGACAAAGCAAATTCTTCAAGAATTATACAGGTTTGCTAGTGAGCAGAAGGAAATTAAAACTCTAACAGCTCAAATATCTGCCAACAAAGACCAGTTACTTGTTCCCACATTAAGAAAGCAAGCCCTAAACAATAAGTATCTTCATCTAGCTTATTATTGTGGTTATAGTAGTAGTAAAGAGCTTCTTCCTTTCTACATTTGTTAGAAAAAGAAACACTGTGTTATTACAGGACAGAAAGAACAGTACTTACTCATTAAATGCTGACATAATGCTGACCAGTTGCCTGCAGTTATTAAATTTCTTATTTCTATGGAAAAATTATTAACCAGCTATTGGTATTTGCCTCATCATACAGATATCCTTCAAATTCCTGCAATGGATGCTTATCTTGCAAAATCCATTTATTTTTTATTTTTTAGTTTTCCAAGAGTCTTATTATCTCCTTTCTGTTTAGCTCACAGATTTTATCAAGGTAAAGAAAGTTAATTTATGGCTTATGTATCTTCCCCAGACTAAGTTTTTGTTCTTAGATAGAAAATAAGATTCAAACTCACCACGCACAGTACATCTCCCCTTGCTGCAGCTGGCGAGATAGAAATGCTGCACATAGAATTAGAGCACTTTTTTCATCTCCATCAGATTCCAGGTTACAGATCATTTCTAGTGCATCTTTACAATCTACTTCTGCAATCTAGAAGAGAAGAAAGAGAAGAACAAGACTCAGGAAGTGCTTGCATTTTCAAACACACAGTCACATTAGCCTTTGCAAGACAATAATTCAGAACTTTAACAGTTGGACAGAGATGAGCTTGAAAGCAAATCAGTATATTTCTAGTATCAAAACTCATTATGCCACCAGAAAAACTGTCTTATTAGAGTGAACATAAGCCTTTTTCTTAGACATTACTTATTTGTATCTAGTGTCCCAGTCACCTAAAAATTTTAAAGTATATTAATTATTAATATATATCACATACATATGGTAACAGTGATATGAAGACTTATAACTTTAAATTGCAGCTTAACACAAAAAAGAAAATTACTTGTAATTCTAATCCAGTTTACTTCTCAGTGATGTCACTACTGCTTTAACACAATGAGCTGGATGATTAATGAATCTGAGGTTTAACATGACTGTTCTAGTACTTTTTAAAAAACCAAAGATATGAAGAAAAGGAAAGCTGTACAGTAAGAAGCAGGTCATCTGAATGCTGTTCTAGAGGAACACTACAGTCTGTGCAATATAAATTATTTGTCAAGTACCAATGGAAGTACTTAGTTTTATGGCAAATCAAAGGAAAAATCACAGCTGCCCAGTACTACTAGACAGCTATCAGTACTGAATCAGTGCACTTGCTGTAACAATACTGTCTAATTTGATTCTCAGCAGACTGGTTTGATTACATCCATTAGTGCATCTGGCAGGACATGCTGGTATTTTTTCTTTGACACCAGCAGCTGAAGAATAGCTTGACTATGACAACAGCACTGTTGGAAGTGTCTCTTGAGAAATCACAAGACCACCCAAAGCAAGAAACAGAAGTGCTCACCCAAACACCCAGCTGGTCCGGCACTCTGGGTAAGGCGGCAGCACAGCTGGATTGGGTACCACGGCATCCAGCAATCAAACTACAATTTTGAATAGTACAACTACTTATTTTCACACCTCTAAATTGACACTTTGTAAATATACTAATAGCCCTTCACTGAATGTCACTGGAGGTTTAATAATCTCAAAGTCATCTTCTAGAGAAAACTGCATTTCTTAACATGGAACAGTATAAATGTAATAGCAGTTTAGACTGAAGGTCTGCTTTGCTCAGTGCCCCATCTCAGACAGGGACTATCAATTAAAAGCTTAGAGAAGAATACAGCAAACCGAAGTTACAATAAGGGAACTTCATTAAAAGCTTTTCCAGCCTGTCACATTTCCTAAGAGACCCCGTTTCTAACAAAGGTTTCTACATCAAGTTTGTCAGTCTAGCATTTCATATACTGCAGGTCTGAATTCTTCACATTATTGCAGGAAACTATTAGGAAACCATGCTGAAAACTTGCTTAGATGTTACTTTCCTACCTAGTCTGAATGGATATAAAAATTTCCACACCGATAATATACTTTTTTGCACCTTTTTTTTTTTTTACTATTTTCTTGCTGTTCTCACACTACAAAAATGACAGCCCTTCTCAGTTTTTAAGTCCACCCTGACATGTTAAAGCTTATCTGCCTTCTCTTAGTAAGACACGATCTTTCCAAAACTGTTAGCAATACTGCAAACAGTTACCCGAAGCTGCTAATCTAAGCAATCCAAAGCTCAGAAACACCTGGATTAGGTTCTCTCTGATAACCCAGTATGAACTTATCTGTATGTTATGGCATCCAAAGAAACAAGGTTAACCCATTCCTTTTGTCCAGAGGATTCACAGTTCATTCACTGAACCAGCCCATTCTGTGTTGGGGCTGAGTAATGAAGGAAGCCTGTTTGCAGGGTCATAAATTCAAAGTTCCATTGCATGTCTCCAGCAAACAAAGGTAAGATCACACAGCCCTGTCACAGCCCCTCCTGAGCCTGTTCTGACAGGGTCTGCAGCAGCCAGAGCTGGGAGGAGAGCAAGACTGATCCAATTCTACTGAGTATCTGAAGAACACGCTCAGTGAGAAGCTGTCATCTTAAAATTTCATCTGTATCTAGGGCAGGAAAGTTTTCCAGCTCTAATCAGTGCACAACTCTTTTCCCTCTAGCTTCAATTGCAATATGCTTAATATTTAATATTAAAAGATGACAGCAATAAAAAGCAGAGACACTGGCAGACAAGAAAAGCGACATTTGCAGTTTGTTTTCCTTCAAGAAGGAAAAAGGCTCAGCTAAAACTTTGGAGTGGGATGAGAAATGAAGATGCCACCTGAAAGAATGCAAAAGAGCAAATCTGTCATCTCCTCTCTGACATCTGTATTTAAATTAGAAGGATTTTATATTACAAACCAGATCAAAGATCTGATTTCACCTTCAATTGCACCCAGGAATTTCGGCGAAGTTACATTTATTCTCTGAACTGCAAGCAGCATCTACAGGGCCCCATTCTATGTACTAGGTATACACAAAAAGCAATATAGTTCAAGTAATAAGAGTGGGAAAATTATTAACTTCACTTTACTAAGGAGGTCTGAGGCAGAGTTTTAAAATACTTCAAGTAAAATCAAGCATAAAGTTATGGCACAGCCAGAAAATGTCTATTAATGACCTAATAATACACTCACTTCCATGAGTGCTTTGAGTCATTACTACTCAGCTTAAAAGTGACTTGAATGAAAAAAAAAACCCAAAATATTTTAGATCATATTTTAAAAGAAAAACCTATTCTACAGAACACCAGCTTATGATTAGTGACTTTACTACCATTAAAGAAATAAGTCTAAGACGTCTAAGAAAAAAAGTTTTTTATTATTTACTTACTTCTTCCATTAGCCTTTCATTTGGTGATCCTGAACAAAGACAGACCAGGTAGGTTTGTTTGAAATTGCCTTTCCCACTGATTTCTGGATGGTCAGAGCAGAGTTTTGCCAGGGCGGTAGCTTGTGTTAATTGCTTTGTTTTCATTAGGTGCTTAATACGCATATCCAGCAGGACAGGGCCTTCCGACACCAAAAACTCATTCACTAAAAAAAAAAAAAGAAAAGGGAAAAAACCAACACATTATATGCATGTTACAGAGTTAACAGACTGCATTTACTCATCATGGTTGACCCTAAAATTTACACAAATCAAAACAGATACAAAAGATACGAAGCAAAGATGAAGGAAAAGCTTCTCAGTGAACTGCACTTCTTAATCATAAAGATTCCCTGTCACAGACCTTTTATATACTTGCAGGTTTTAATTCATTCTAATTTCTTGGCTAAACAGCTGCACACAAAACAGACTGAGAGACCATATAAATATTAAAATATTTAGATACCATTTAATTATAGTTCTACAGAAAGACAACACAAAGCCACTACTCTCACATCCTCTGTACACTTGCGCTATGCCTTTGCTAACGTTGCCTTTTAAAGATCTTGCTATTGAAGGATATATGTGACAAGTACAGAAGTTTCTGAACCTGTTTTTATTGGTGTGAAATGTTTCGTATTATACACCCACAGAATACAGTCAAACACTTTATGGTTCTTCAACCAAAGAATTTTCCACATTTGAAAAAAGAGGCATATCTTGCATACATTTGACTGTGCATAGTCTAAAACTCAAAAGAGGTGAGTACTGAACTGGATTTTTCAAACATGCTCCCACCTGAGTTAAACTCTGTAGTCTACACTAACAATCCAACTCTAGGTGCTCAATAGAAGGCATAAAAATTTTACAAAAAGGGGAACACAGGTTAATGTTCTGAATCTTAAATATAAATCTCATCCAGATCTTCAAGATCAAAATTGTTTCAGCTTTGAAGCATGCGGTTTAGTACTACCTCTAGAACATTTAAAGTCAATTATTAAAGCTAGATACATAGACAATCACTTTTCTCTAATCCTTTTGACATCATCCCCTCCTTGTTTTCACAAGGTAGATATATACTGCATAAAAAACCCCTTGGTTTTCAATTGCCCTCACTTCAATTTTGTAACACATTCTCACATCTTTTAAAATCAGCAGACTTTTTCTAATGATTTTTGTTTCTTTTGTGAAAACTAGCACATTCATGATATGCTTTCAGTATTAGAAGTAAAATCTTGATCATTTCTGAATAAGATTTTTTTCCCGCCTTTGAGTAGTCCCAAAGTAGTAGTTCTGGTCATCTACAGTGCTCACTTTCTGACACATCTTGATAGGAACTTTC
Source organism: Geospiza fortis (assembly GCF_000277835.1). Classification (NCBI taxonomy): domain Eukaryota; kingdom Metazoa; phylum Chordata; class Aves; order Passeriformes; family Thraupidae; genus Geospiza; species Geospiza fortis. The sequence continues at coordinate 5,973,241 of NW_005054328.1, read as the reverse complement.
ATCATATACCTTTTAATTTCCTCATCCTCAATTTCACCTAAATCATGTTGCCCATTCACTTAATTTATATTTTCTTGACTTTTCAAATCCTGTTTCAATTTGATGAAGTAAGTACTTTCAACATCTAAAAAACTAATTCTCTCTGTAATACTTGAACTAGTATAACACAAAACATGGTTTACTTAATTAAAAAAAAGCTCATCTCATTCTTTGCTTCTTCCCATACTATTTAGTTTGATTCACTACTGTCCTCATTTCACGATTTCTCCTTCTTCCAGCTGCTTATATGGAACACTGCTAAAAGTCTATCTTGAAATCAGAATCAGGTCAACTGTTTTCTTTACCGCTTTAATGCACAAGACTTTTAGGCAGAAAATGTTGCCTTTTGCAGAAGTCAGGCCTGTTAAACCCCATCATCATCCTGCAGGCATTTTCAGATTTATGGTTGAATTTTCATTTCAACCACCTTCTCAGTTATTTGTCCTTATCCTAGTACCCTGTTACAAATGATCAGCACAAATGACCAATGGCTAACTGATGTGTAAGAATATTCAAATCAAATGAGCTCCTTCTTCCTTTCCCCATGGCAATGAAGCTATGACCAGATTTGTATTTATGCAGGAACAAAGGAACATCAGAGCACACTAACAGACAATGGGTAGACAGTAAACATTTTTTGTTTCTATTAGAGGACATTCTAAACAGCAGATAAATGTTCCTTTAATATCATTACCAATGCATTATAAAAGACATTCACACTCCTGCCAACCCACAAATGACCCTGTGACTAACCACATTCAATAGCCTAGCCTTGCTCTTCCTCTACCAGGTACCAATAATCCCTTCGCCCACAATGTTTAGTCCTGGACAGTCTGCCTGGAATAACAGTGAAACATTTTACCTTATTTCTGTAACAAGATACAGGAAGACCTTAGACTTTAAGATATATTGGTAATCCAAGATGTTTCACTCTGATTTATTACTATAATTGCTGCACTGAATATTGCAAACATTACATTCTATCTGCTAGTGTTCAGTAATCCCCTTCCTTTCGTGTTTACTGCTTCAGCCAGCCTACCTTGCATAAGCATCAGCACATTTTCTGTTATCTTCTCAACAAGACACAGGAAGACCTCAGGGTTACTAGTTACATATTAGCTCTTAAGCCTTTATTCTAATCCCAGTGATTATAACCATTATGTTTAACATCTGAAAGCTCATTCAAAACATGAATTTTAATACATTTGTTTTGTAACTGAACTAAAGCTGACATTTTAAGACAAAAACCAGTGCTGGGGTTACAGGACTAAGTTTATGGTGGGGAACTTCTTCCCAAAGATGAGATTCTGAGGTTACTGAGGAAGGTTTTGTTTATTTTTAAAATATTGGATAAATATATTTTATCATGCAATGTCAATTTCAAAAGGTATTGTGGACAAATTGCTAGCCTACCATAACAATAGAAATTTCTAAAAATGCTTTGAGACAAAAGTGCTTTTCCAGAACAAATCACTTAACTTTTGAGTGTAAACCCTGACATATTTAATGGGAACAATTACTGGAAAAATATTGAATGTAATTTTTGTGCAACGCTTCCTCATCCATTAAAATCGACAAACACGTTTGTGCAAGGTATGGGCAAAATATAAAATTACAGAACATGAGAGAAAATGAAGATTAAAAAATTTAAAAAGCATCTGACAGGTGGTACTACAATCTACTAAGTCTAGCAAATTAACTTGGACAGACTGGGATCTAACCTTTTCACTCTGAGAGAGTTTCACTCTGATTCCCTTGAATTCCATAGCTGGCATATCAGGCCCTACTACCAATTCCATGCCAAGTTCACATGAAGGATATCAACTTTTACTACAGGTATTGCTCGCACCATACATGGACTAAACCAGAGAAAATGTAATCCACAGATTAGTGGCACATGAGAGCAGGAATAAGCTCCAGGCACTAACAGGCTCTCTGTGGAAGACAGTCCAGATTAATGCCACGTTTTAGCTGACTTAAAGACCACAAAGAATATTTGCCTTACAAAGCACTCATAATCCTACTACCAGACCCCTCATCAGATGTAGCATAGGTACAGATTAATCCACCACCTTTATGTCTTATCAGCCTTGCTTTAGCCAGGGAGGATGAAGCCAGGAGATGAATATACACATGGACAATCCATCTCCAAGAACTTCAGCTGCTAGTCAGGAAACAATGTGGGTTTGGCTGGGGTATGGTTAATTTTCTTCACAGTGGCTGGTACAGGGCTGTGTTGTGGATTTTTGCTGAACACAGTAATGATGATGTGGAGATATTTTTGTTATTGCTGGGCAGGGCTTACACAGAGCCAAGGCCTTTCCTGATTTTTGTACTCCCAGGCTGGTGGGGAAGCTGGGGGAGCTTGGGAGGAGACACAGCCCAGACAGGTGACCCCAACTGACCAAAAGGACATTCCAGACCATGGAACATCATGCTCGGTATATAAGGCAGGGGAGGAAGGAGGAAGGGGAGGACGTTTGCAGCAATGGCGTTTGTGTTCCCAAGTGACCCTGAGGTGTGATGGGGCCCTGCTCTCCTGGGGATGGCTGAGCACCTGCCTGCCCATGGGAAGCAGGGAATTCATTCCTTGCTTTGCTTGTGTGCATGGCTTCTGCTTTCGCTATGTGCGATAATCCGTGGCTCTCTGGGCTTTGTATGGGTCCAATCCAGCCAGCTCGAACCCAAGCCCAACACAGACTTGCACAGATGAATGGATAAAAGACGAGAAGCGCTCTTTCCCACTGGGGACAAGTGTCCAGTTTATTGGCTTGGGGCAGGACACTGCTAGCACAGTGACCACCCAGGCAGAAAAGAGGCTGAACCTTTACCTGCAGTGGGTTTTATACCCCAGGGGAGAGGGGGCGGGGAAAGCGGACCGTGGCCAATGGGATGCCATTGGGGAGCTGTCTTTATCTCAGCTTATGAGATTTCTACCTGTGCCCTTCCTATTCTCTCCCCAGCGCTGCTGGTGGTGGAATGAGGGAGTGGCTGAGTGGGGCTTGGCTGCTGGCTGGGGTTGAGCCACGACACCTCCTCCGTCATCTTCAAGTGTTAGTCCACATATGCATTCACACTACGGGTGACTCAGAACTGACTTAACGCTTTCCATATCTACCAGGAGCTAGGACTCAGAATCCTTCATGCAAACATCTAAGCACAATTCTGCTGAATACAGCATCAATCCTGGATGCTTCTGTGGTGGCACAGTGTCTAGAGAAAGGGTACAAGAAGTTCCAGATGGCTGCTTTGAATATACCCAGGATGAAAACAAGGTTTTTCTCCTCTCAAAACTGAGGCTGCTGGTATCATTCAACCGTCCGGTGACAGGTGCTCTAATTACTGAAAATAGATCCATGTTGGCTGTTACAGTCTGCCTGTTATCCACCTTGACAATCTCTGGATAGTGATGGTTGTATCCAGATCCCCCTTTCAGTGAGATATTCTTTAGATGCCTCCCTACTACATTTAAACTTATGAAAAATTCAAGAACCCAACTCTTGGCATCCAGGTTTAAATCTCTAAGGATAATTAGAATTAGATACCAAAAAAGCAGCAGCAGTCTGGCTTTTCATAAGGTTACCAAAGGTCCTTTTCCTCTAGACAGTTCCTGCACTCACCCTCAGTATCAATAGAGAAGATATCAATGACAGTTTTGAAGGATTATACCATCACTACAAGAAAATTATAACCTCGAGGATGGAAAAGCAGGTTCATGCTAAAGAGCACAAGCCACACTGCCAGAAATTGAGGATGGAAGTGCACTGTTTTTACGTTGCATAGGCTATGGCATAGCCTTAAACACTTTGGTGTACTTCAACTTTCAGTCTTTGGCACACTGAGCAATAAGGCTGCACAGACAGCCACATGACTTCAGGAAATCTAATTTACAGTTGTCATTAATTCAGATCAGTTTTAATTCTAGATTAATATCAGTCCTGATCTCACATTAAGCTAGTTCAAGAAGAGGCAGTAAGACAAAAGATCCATTATGATGTGACAAAATTAAGACAACTTTACTAAGGTTTCCTTCCGTAACCAATTAATGAAGTGGAGAAATGTAGAAAATTCCTCTTTCCAAATACAAGTGCTTCTTGTCTGTCATCTGCAACCTTGAGAAAAAAAATCATGCAGGTGAAACCTGAAGTAATAGCAGGTCCAGTCACCATGCAAATGCAATGCAATGCAATGTCTGACAGCAGTGCGGGACCTGTTCCCATGGGACTCTTACAAGAAATTCCTTAAAGATGTTAAAGATAGCTCTCCTGAAGTCCATGGTCACAATCTTACTTACTGCCCTGTGTCCTCTTCATCCATTCCTGAACTCATGTGCAAGGTCTCAAGACTCAAATACAAGGCAATTAAATATTAATTAAACCTCTCTCTTCCAAGTACATTACAAGTTACAATGGCTGCAGTATGGTTGAGAGGAAGCTAGTAAAGGAGTACTCTGTGAGACTCAGGACTACATACAAATCCAAAGTCTGTATTAGGTGTATAATAAGTAATTAAAAGAAGCAACAAAATGCAAATCTTGAGAAAGAGTACGCCCAACTTCTGGAAAAAAAATTGAAAATCATATTTTACATTTACTGGACTTATCCAAGGGAGCTGTGGTAATTTGAATAAAAGGAGATCCAACTTATTTCCTAAAAGCACTAAAAGAAGTCCATCAAATTCCCAAAGATACCAAGCTCTCTTGGCAGTAAAAAGAAGAGCCTTGTACAGATAAATTATCAGTTAATGAAAAGTTAAAAAAAAAAGCCAAACAAACTTTCAGTGGGTTTCTGTAGATCTGTACAGGGACAGCCTACATCCAGCATTTTTATAAACATTTGGAAAAGGGCAGAGAGCCATGACAAAATATGCTGACAAAAGCAGGGTAGTAAAAACATGCCAACAGTCCATAACACAGCATAACAGATAAAATTAAAATATTGATAAAACCCCCAAAATTATTTTCATGGAGGAAAAGAATACAAGCCTAACTGTACATACAGGCATGATAGGGGAAAATCCTAACATTGAAATAGGTACTAGTCCTCAAGAAAATGTCTTGTTTAGTTCTGATTTAAGAAAACATTGGTTCAATGCTCAATCAAGAAGCAAGGGTAATGTTATGAAAGGATTATTATATTATTATTATTATTATTATTAATAATAATAGTAGTAGTAGTAGTATATATTTTGAAAGGAATGTGGCAGAAAGCAGAGAATCATATTGACTGCTGAACAAACCTTTAGTTACCCATACAAGGAATGGGACAGTAAATTTGGAAGACATGTAAGACACTACAGAAGAGAGAAGATGAGATATGATAGCAGTCTATCGAATCAGGTCTTGTGAGGCATTCATTGAAAGATGTGAGAAGAGTTACCTTGTTAATAGATAGAAAATATCATATGAAATAAGCAGGCACCAGGCTAAAAGGATGCAGACACTAAGCGGAACTATTTCACTTCATATAAGAACTGTGCAACTTTGGCATAGATGCTTATGTGTGATGCTTTATACAGATTCTAAAACCATTTAGACAAAGAATCAAAAAAACAACTAAGATTTACTCGCACAAGGATACCACTTCTGAATTGCAATGACCAAAACAAAAATAATCTATCAGGGCACTATATCCTTGTAAGCCTCTGCTGATCATATACTCTTCCCTATGCAACTACTGTTAGCCATTCTCAGAACTCGGGTCTAAATGAACTTCAGTAAAGTTTCTCTTGGCATTTCATAACAGAATAAATGACATTTTCATTTAAAAATATATATGCAGGGTTTTTTTGGGTTTATGTCAAATAAATTTTGCATATTAGTATTGAACTTACCCCACTGTAAATTAGCCTGTATGTAAACTCCCTTCACATGACTTATAAAGAAAATGGCAAAAGAATTTGAGGCATGATTATGTTTTAAGCAAATACCAACATTAAATTATTTGTATGTTACCATGAACATACTATCTTAATAGTTCAGAAAATGCTACATGAATATTTATTTATATGGCTTATAAATTACTACAAACTGTATTGAACAAAAAACTTCCATTGATCATAATAATATTTCAATGCACCACAAAATTGAAGTAAATAACTCTAAGTTTTACCTTTATCTGGGTCCAACTGTTCCTGGGACAGAATACCACACAATACTGGGTTCTTCCACACTCCCTTCTCCTGTGTAAGTGTTGTTAAAATGTGCAGTTCCTGGCTGCCATTTTCCATCAAGTTTTTATGAGCCACCTGAAAAATATATTTTACAAAACAAGGTATTGTTTAAAAAAGACATAATGTGTCTTTCATACCCTTTTTACCTTATGTTATCACATTAACACCTTACCAGATAGAGAGTTAAATGTGTAACAAAATAATCTTAACATTCAGCCTATACAGGTTTTACTTCTGCCTCTGTTGCCTGAGATATAAGCTGAGAAACCAAAACAACTGAGTGCTTCAAACTCACCTTGAGATTTATTAACAGGGCTACTTCTGAAATTTCTGAAACTAAATTGTGAAATAGGCCTCTCTTTTAAAAATGGATGAGCAATTTCTCTAGTCCACATACTGTTCTGGTACCAGGTGCCTAAACTTTATCTTCTCAAACTCTTCAGCAGCTCAATTTCTATGTACTGGAGACAGTGAAAAAATATTTTTATAATGTCAAAAGATTTTAGCTGTTAAGATCTCACTGCATAGTTCTATGCAAATATGATTAAACAGGCTGGGGTCTTAAAATCAATTAAAAATATCTTCCATGGCACTTATATACTAGAATAAATTCTGTGAGCAGATGTACACTTGGAAGCAAAACAAATACCTGCAAAAATTTGTGGCTTAAGTAGCAACACACAACTTACACTGGTCCTTTAAAAAAAAAAAAACAGCCAAGAAATGGCTCATTTTTCTTTTACTTTTCCACCTGCTCTCAAGGCTGTGGAACTTCTCAGCATCAAACACATCTCTTCAGAATTGATTTATATAAGGCAATTGCTAGTCAAAATTCACTCTAAAATAATCAGCCTTTCATCTTCCTATGTTATTTAGGCTCAGAATCCTCAGGTAACTGTAGCTGTCTTTCCATTATTATTCTTTTCTCCCCCCTCTCCTTTCTTTTTTTAAAAAACTGGATGCTGGACCTCCCACTATGTATTTCTGATAAATACTGAGAAGCAGACCTTGTTCCAACACCCTTCTTTAATGCAGTGCTCAAACCTTAACCAGTCAGTGTCTTGTGAGAGATTTAAAACCCTTCAGTATTAACTGAAGTACATAAATTTCAAACGTACAACAGTATAAAGAATTACTTATATGATAATATTTCATTTCTAAGAGTGTTTACAGTCAACTATATTTTAAAACACAAATTTTATTTCAATAATCTGTAGCTATTTTTTCTCTCCACAGCTGCTGCATGCAGACAGATGATATTACCTTCAGCAATTACTGCAGAGTATGCAGGATTTCCAGCTGAAGGCCTTGCTCCTTACAGACAGGCTACATACTTAATATCCCCTATGATTTCCAAACCACTCTGAAAAGCTATTCAGTCTTTATTTTATGAACTAAACTCACCTGTACAAAAGCCTGAAATTCTTCCCATTTATTTTCAGGTAAGTCCAGAGGCAGACACAGTAGAAGTTCAATACAGCTTCTGGAAGTCAAAAAGGAATATTATTTGAGGAAATTTTTGACGCTGAAATTGTATAATCAACAATTCTTTATTCTAATATCAAAACAGTTGTTTGAAACACCAGCCACAAAACAGTTTGTTTCCTTGAACACAGAAAGAATAAGAGGCCATGAACACTCTTGCAGAAACTGTAAAAGCAAGCTCTCTAAAAGACACTATAAAAAAAAAAATCATCAAATCCAACTCTGTAAAAGCCTGTGCAAATTGATGCCCTTTCAGATTCTATGCAGATCAATAATAACAAAGTGTTTTAAGCCAGGAATGTTGGCTTGTCCTAGGTCAGGAATCCTTGCCTTAATTCAAGCAACCAGATATTCTCCCTTACATACAGCATGAGGAAGGTAGGTGCTCATAACTGGATTGGGAAAACATTTAGGCAATGAAAAGTTAATTCCATACAGACTGGTTTCAGTAACCAAAACACCATACTCACAGTGCTAAACGTTCAAGCACAAAGGCAACGTTTTCACACTCAGAGGTAAGGTAAGGTCGTGCTTTAACATAACTTCGGATAGCCACCGTGTACACCTCCAACAGAGGCAGAGGATCTTCTGATGTCTTCCACTTTTCTGCATATTCCAACAAAGTCTATTTAGGAAAAGGAAAAAAACAATCCAAAAATCAGGAACAAATGTAAGTTTAAAATTTCAAATTTCTCACTAGTAGATCTCCTTAATATGAATTACATATTCTCAAAGCATGCTTTTTTTTTCCTTAAAATTTACTGTTTCATTAACAACTGACACTTAAGACCCCACACACAATCATTCTCTGATCATATAAAAACGTTATGACTGACACTTTCTCCCTGTGGTAACATCATATGATTCATTTTACATTCCTATTTTCCAAATAGAGAAGCCTGAAGAGCATATCATAGTTAAGGGACTGAAAACTAATTTTTAGACATTCATCTCTACAGTTCAGCTTCTAAAGCAAGTAAACTTGAAAGTTTTAAGTCTTTATTTTAATCTTCTACTTCCAGGAACAGTTTTGTTTTTCCCCTGCCTTGCCACCTTGAAGATACAGGTATCTTCAGGCCATTGCTTTTTACAGGCTCTGAAATTAGTATGTTCTAGGCATTTTAAAGATACCATTTGTGCATCAAAAACTCATTAGTAAAAAAATTGTTTTCCTACTTGCCCCATGAATACCTACAAATCGTGATTTCAAACTAAAACTCATGCAAGTGATGAAATAAACATCAGCAACCAAAGTGCAGAAGACTTCTATTCATTTCAGTCAATGCCAGGGGACTCAGACACACATTTAGGCAAAGTCATCATCCCAACCACATCCCCCATGGATCTTTGCTATCAGGCCTAGGGTAACTTGATGGATTGCAAACTAATCCCTACACCATGGCAGGTTGCATGGAATCTGTCATATTACAATGACCAATTTTGCTGTTTGCTTCTTGAGAGGCAAGTGCAGAAAGTTGAGAGTAAGAGAGAGCAGTTTTGGCTGTCTGACGCCCTGCCAAAAGCAGGGCCATTATGATATATGGTTTGGAGGAATATGTTGATGGAGCTGCGTGTATCCTGAAGAACAGAGACTCTACAGCCTTTTTGGGCAACCTTTTTCTGAAAGTTTAGAATTCCATTTATTAGGATTTTTCTCCACCAGTACCTAGAGAAGCAGTCCCACGGGTTCTCAACAGAGGGATTAATCCCCCTCAAACTGGTGCTAGCACATCTGAGAGTGTAGCAAGTGCTCAGCCAGGGCACACTGGAGCTGCTCAGAACAGCTCTGCTGCCCCAGAGCTGGTCCCAAGCCTCTACTGGTGCATGGGGCTACACTCCCTCCCACCCCCCAGCTTTGCGCTCACCTCGGCCAAACTATGTGTCAGTGCATACCCCCGGATGCTGAGCTCCCTCCCAACAGCCTCTCGGATCTCTCTCTTACCTTGCTTGCTCCCACCAAATCACTATCATCCACAAAAGTGCTGAAGATATGCTCTATCCCTTCATTCAGTTACTAATAAAGAAGTTAAGAGACTATTTGCTCCAGTACTCAGCTTTGAGAGGAAGCCACAAGCAGCTGGCTGCCATCTGGACTTGGTACTACTAAGTGTTTGGGACCCACACTTCAGGCAGTGGACTATTTAATAGATTTGTTTAGAAGAATACTATGGGAGATGAAATACTAGGACCTGTTGATGTCTGGCAGAAAAACATCTGCCATTATCCCCTTGTCTGCACAGAAGGAAATCAGGTTTGTCAGTGTGAAAGCATGTTACAGAGCTCATTGTGTCAAGGACATTTAGCAGAAGTCACAGTTCTCTTTTTTTTTTTTTTTTAAGGTCAGCTGTAATTAAACTGATTTTGACAACATTGTTTCAATTCTGACAAGGTTTGTTCTGGTAAGGAAAATCAGAGCCCTCTGAGCAACAAAGCTCTTCTGCTACAGAGTTTCCCACACATCTAAATAAGAAACAGAATAAAGTGGTTCTCAACTCATTTAACAATTAAATGTTGAAAATTTGTTTAATTTCTAACATATTAGTACAACTATCTAAAAGAACTTGCTATATTTGGGATACAATGCAACTCAAATGATAAAACAGAACTTGGTGCAAATTCATGCATCAGAAAGTAAGAAAACCAATGTTAACTATTTGAAAAATGAAAGCCATCATATTAAAAAAACAAGACAAAACAAAACTAGATTTATTCTTGTCTTCAAATCTAGTTTAGCAAAAAGCTAAGCTTAAGTTAAATTCAGCATTATCTGTCTGTACTGCCTTAGTCAGTGGTAATATTAAGAACATACTTTAAATTCTTATATTTTAATATCCAAATAAATCCTCTCAATAAAAAATGTCAACTATATTGAACTGAATCAGAAATCTGTTTCATATGGTCATTTGCAATTACAATACCATCACCACATTATATATCATTCACCCAAAACAAAAACCCAAAAATATCTCATTCAAGGACATAAAAGGTAAGAAATATGCAAGCTTTGGCAAAGCGCTGCATTAAAGGTTTGGTTTTAAAGGTGATCTTCCGTAAATCAACACGTAAAGAAGTTACATACTCTATCTCTCTCCTGCAGCAGAAAATGCTTCTGAGCATCGAGTGCTTCCTACTGGAACCCTTAACCTAACTGGAATATTGTCTGTTTTACTGTAACACTCAATTTGATGCTCTCCTAAGAACAGCAAAAAAGCACCACAGATCACAGCAGAGAAAAGATGGAAGAGCAAAACAGAGACGAAGCATGTAAGAAAAAGCAGAGGAGGACTAGATAAACAAGCTAACAATATTAGCAAACAGTAGTTCAGTACCATTTGGCAATTTTGCTCAATGCACTAGAATAATCAGATCACAACAAAGCAGTTGCCTTCAAAGAATCTTGAAAGAAACTCCAGCAAAAAGTCTCCCTTTGTCTTAATACTCTCATAAGCAGAAGTATACTGTGATTTCCATTACTGACTTGTCATATGCGACATGTTTAAGGATGCTAGTGGCAAAACAGCAAAGTTGAACAAAAAACAGCCCAGGAAAGTATACTTTATATTCTTCAGGTTTTGGGTCTTGGGGCAATGTTTTGGACAGAAAAGGCAATAACTTCTGCCCCTTGTCTAGCTGACCAAAGTAGTCACATTAAAAGAGTGAATAGCATAAGCTTCAGTTTACATGAAAGCCAGAGACCTGTAAAAGTAACCCTCTCTCCTCAAACTGATGTTGTTTCTTGTTAAGAATTCACTAGAGCAATCAATACTGCACCTTTCACGGTATAGTACTTGCAGAAAATTTAAAATAGAAAGCACAGACATATAAAATCCTTTTTCCTTTTGGAGTAAACTTTTTCTTCTTTTAAGTGCTTTGGAATGACTTGCATTTTTGTACTGGAGAAAACACCACACAAGTGCTTTTTGTTGAAAGAGTATTACAGCTTAACCGATTTCACACTTGCTTAAAAGATAATTCTCCCTGTAAAGAGAAAATGTGAAAACAAGTTGCTGGTGAGACTGAATAAAAGAGGGACAAACATGCTCATCTGAAATTCAGCACAGCTTACTGTTCATATTGATTCACAGATATGCTGGGAAAATTCTTTGCATTAGTTTGGAATGCTACTTAGCTCAGACAATTAGCTTTGTAATTGGCGACAAATAGTTAAAACTAACACTGTCACAGAATTACTTCCCTTTCTGATTAATTTGAAAAAACATGCTTCTCTTTTTAGACTAAATATATATTTAAAAAACCCCAAACCAAACCACAACAATAACTAACCTCCCAAGTGGTAGCTAACATATAATACCAAGGCAGTAACACCTACTTTTACTCATCCCCTCTTCAAAAGATCACAGCAAACAGCAAGATTAATGTAAGCTTTGGTAAATTAAGGATATTTCCAACTTTGCTACCAAGCCAAGAAACATATCCTGGAAGTGTCTCAAAGTGTTGAGGACAAGAAGAAAGGGTAAGAAAAAAGAAGGAGGCAGGAAAATATAACTAAACGATTGGTTGTCTAAGAAGTGTGACTGAAGAGTATCAAGAATATTCTCACCTGCCATTGCAAATATGAGAACCTAAGGAAAAAACCGTCAGGCTCAGTAGAGAGACCCTGATTAATAACATGGCAAGTGACCACTGAGACCTGTAGCAACAAGATCAGGAGATCTCAAGTTTCATGGTCAGTGGTCAGCACACTAAAGAACCACCAGCCAGGCAGTATCACCATCCAATCTGCACATGGGGGGATACCAAAGACTGCTGACCCATTATGACACAACCAAGCAGAAATTCTCCCAGACAAACAGGAACTTTGCAGAAATACCATGCAGTCATTAATACCAGAAAATTGGATGAGAGAAGAATTATAAAAGCACTGGCAGAAACTATGATAGACCAATGAAGACCACCTCAATCTGCATTCAGATTATTGAGAACAAACTGAAGCAAATAAAATCTCATTTTTAAGATCTGAAGCTCATCAGCAGTTAGTCAAAATAGACATAATCAACAGATTGGCAAATTCTCAGAATACACCATCTAACAAAAAGTATTCAGACTGTTGGTGACCTGTTACTACCATCTTTTTAAAGTGACAAACACAATGTAAAAAGGAAGAAATTTGCACTATAACACAGTGGCACTAATTTCAGCATTAAACAGTGCTATTTTTATCTCATATATATAGACCAGCCACTTCCAAGCCATTATGTGAACTATATTAAGCATTTACACCCACCACACCCTTCAAAAATATTCGTTAGTATGACAGATCTCCTTGTCTGAATGTCTCTAGACTATACAGCACTGCCATTATACAAAGAAAATCAAATTCATTCTGCTTTGCTTAATGAATCAGTTTTGTGCTCTGCTTACAACCAGAAGAAGAAAGAATTTTACCCCCAGCCCTGGGCCTCATTAAGTTATTTATCTCCCTAGTCAGGACATGCTTGTTAATCAAGCCAAGTACTGTATTCTGAGCACAGCAGCAAAAGTTTTGCTCCTCTTTGAGACTGAAACAGGCATTTTATTTTAGCAGCAGCTTACACAGCCAAGAATCCTCTAAAAGTGGAATAATCTTGACCTGTACAATAAAAATATGTACTATACCTGTGATTTAAACTGCAAAAAAATATACAACCACAGGTAAGGTTCAGACCTTACTTTTCAATCTTTATCAGAACCCTTACAAGACTGTTGCTGTAGCAACCCACCCACCAGAGAATGATCTACTGAACAATCTTCTTTGCTAAAACTAGCCCTACAACACCAAAGCAGTGGTAAAATACATTTCACATTAAAAGGCAGCATTATTAACTGTTAACAGGAGTTACACGTGTATGGTCCACACCTACATGTTTCTTCAGCTCTGAAGAACAGGTTCTTACCTTGAACACACCTGAATAAGGGTAAGTTTACTTAAATTTATGTAAGGAGATGCCTGGGACTGTCATTTTCATTCCCTGCTACACCCAAAGGACAAAGAGGCTGGGAAAGTGACAGACAGTGGTCACACAGGTAAGCTGCACCTCTCAAACAACTGCAGTAAGTAGCAAAGCCTTTATTTCAGTGACTTTCTTCAAGCACATCCACACAGGAGGAAATCCAAACGAAATGACACAACTGTATTATGTGGAGATGAATCTTAGGGAGCTGCACACAAAGAGTGGCTGAAGGAACTATCTCCATGAAATAAACTCCACAGTGGCAGAGGCAGCAAAGCAATGACAGAGCTCCAAGCACACAGGCAGGTGCAGGAGCTCCAGCACCTCTCAGCGAGATCACTCTGCCTCTTGCTGTTCACATGGAGCACTCCCACAGAGGCAGGGCTCCCCTTGACACAACCACACCTCTCACTCCGCCAGTACCTGCCAACAACCACCTGATACAAAAGAGCAGCTGCCTTCAGAGGAACCACCAATGGCCTGATTCAAGAAAACACATCAAGCTTTATTCAAAGCTGGTGAGGAATAGCTTCTGCTATCATGAACAGAAATTTTGAAGGAAAGTGAGGGTTCCAGTCAAGAAAGGGTAACTGAAGAAAAGCAGTAAAGCAAGCCTCCCATATAAACCATGCACATGATTTAAGAATATTTTTCTTGGCCTAAGAATCTCCCCTGTGAAGGTGACAGGTATGTTCTAATAACCAGTCACAGCTTGTGTCACTAGATGACGGATCATGAGGAAATGAAAATGAATTGGAGATCCTGAGTTTGGTATCACCATACAGAGGAAGATGCAGAGAGATGCTGTACACTGTAATGAGCCAGATAACATAACCACTTGAGTCAAATCAAGTTCCACTAACTGCTCTGGACTGGTTTACAATTTGATGCTTAGTTTTAAACGGACTGAAAGGAAGAAGACATACAGCATAGTTTGATCCAGAGTAAGCGTCCCTGAGGACTTTATCTTGGGATCAGTGCTTTTCAGTATCTTCATCCATGACCCAGACACTGAGATCAAGAGTACCCTCAGCAAGTTTGCAGATGGTACAAAGTTGAATGGTGTAGCTGACACAAGAGAAGAAAGGGATTCTACCCAGAGTGACTTGGATAAGCTTGTGAACTGTGTCTACAAGAACATCATGAAGTTCAACAAGTCCAAGTACAAGGTGCTGCCCATGGGTCAGGGTAACCCCACATGTGAGTATAAACTGGGAGAACTCATTGAGATCAGCCCTGAGGAAAAGGACTTGCTTGTTCTCATGGATAAAAAGCTTAACATAAGCCAACAAGGTGTGCTCACAGCCCAGAGAGCCAACTGCATCCTGGGCTGCACCATAAAAGGAGTGGCCAGCTGGTCAAGGGAGGGGATTCTCCCTCTCTACTCTGTCCTTGTGAGACCCAGCCTGGAGTGCTGCACCTGCGGTCCTCAGCACAAAGACAGACATGGACCTGGCTGAGCAGGTCTAGAGGAGACCACATAGATGATCAGAGGAATGGAGCAGCACTCCTATGAATAAAGGCTGGGAGCTGAGGTTGATCAGCGTACAGAAGAAAAGACTTTGGAGAGACCTCACTGTGGCCTTTCAGCATTTAAGTGGGCTCATAAAAAGGAGGGGGCAAGAAATTTTGTATGGGCAGATAGCAAAAGGACAAGAGAAACGCTTTTAACTGAAAGCAGGTGAGTTTAGATTAGGTGTTAGAAAGAAATTCTTTACTCAGAAGGTGGTGAAGTCTCATCCCAGGCACTGCTCAAGGTCAGGCTGGACGGGTCCTGCGCAACCTGATCTAGTGAATGGCATCCCTGCCCATGGCCTGGAACTAGATGATCTCTAAGGTCCCTTCCAACCCAAACCATTCTATGATTCAATGAGCTTTGTACAATCAGGTTCTTCAGGTGGTCATGAACATGACCTTCACTTAGAAGTGATTTTGATCTCCCAGACCCTGACTTATGGTGAGACAATACATGAAAATGATTTCTGCTATCTTATTCCACCCTACAAGATTATAATCTAGAGAAATTAAAAAGCAGGGGAAGAGATATAACGATGATTTCTTTCAGTATATGAACATCTGAAGTTTGTCTGTTTAAGCCTTCAAGTTTACTAGGCTACTAAGGAAAGATCTCACACAATTATTCTGGCCAAAGGTAGTTCAAAAACATCAAGTGCCAAAATCTTTAGTTTTCCTTTCAAAAAGTACATGAAAGTACATGTTTCTTGTCAAAATCATATGTCGTTTTTCAGATACTCTGAAAAAGCAAACAGTTCCGTTAATTTAGTTTGTAACAACAGAGATACACACATCACAATGAATTAAGTCAATGGTCAGCTCACAACCTGAAAGACAAGGACTTAGGTTTTTTTAAGGAATAAATCAGCTTACCATGGCAATACTATTATCTGACAATAAGACACGGGGAGTGAGATATGATTTAAATGGATGTTCTTTGTGAACAGTTGTCTTCTACATTAGATCGTGTTAGAAAATCAGATCTAGTGCCAGACATTGCCTGTTAAATACATATAACAAAAGGGAAAGGAACTATTTTATAGTACCATATACTGTTTCTACCACATACGTACGGTTCAAGTAGAACTCATCATCTAGAAGATGTTTTCTTTTTCCACGCAAACTGAGAAAAACAAGGCTGTATTTATTTCCCTCAGGTCATGAAATATATTGCCTGTGGTCAGCTAAGAACAGCACAAAAAGATAATGGCAATTCTAATATTGACCTGTAAAAGTTCCACACTACTGTCTACTTGCAATTATTTAAACTCTTGCTTCCTCAAATTTCCTGTGTAGTACTACAGATGAGCATGAACAACCTTTCAAATATAGACAGTTGTGTTTTAAGAATGTAATGCACAGTAATAGTCTCACTCCTGCTTGTCAATGTGCAAGTTACTAAAACATGCAACAATGAGCCATGAGAAGCTGGCAAAGCAAGACACTGGAGCAGTAAGGGTATGAAAATACTGACTGAAATTCTTCCTATGCTGACTGCTGCTGAATGTGAAGAACACTGACAGTGCAGCCATGCCGACCTGTGAAGCAAACAGAACAGATGATGCCTCCTGGTTTTGTATTACCGGCACAATCCTCTCTTTGTATTACAAAACAAAGTGTGGCCCTGAAGGTAAGCTATAAGACTCTTACCATTTAAACCTGAACTGAAATTAAAATGGAAATGTACCCCAATATTCTGTACCCTATGCAATTACTTGTTCCTGAACTGCCGTCTTTCTGCTTTTGACACTTATAAAGTAATTTTACTGAAGCTTAGAAAAGTGAGATTTACTACATCTCTAGCAAAAAATGTTTTCCCCTTCATGATTCTGCACTTCATTTTTGTTGCCTTTTGCACTGATCTCCACACCTTGAAGATAATCACTAAATGAAGACATGGATTTGGAAGTCTGACTAGTAGAGGCCCAGAAAATTTCTCTCTGCTGTATTTTTTCTCCAACAAAGAAGCTGTCTACTATTCAATTACCAGAATAACCCAATTAGTAAGATTAAAAACACCCCCAAACCCCCCCAAATCCTAACTCCAAGGGTCTATAATCTTAGGTTGCAGTTTTGGAACTTATCTGCTTCTCTCTGAAAAAGTATTTCCCATGCATGTTCTTCACATTGTTGACCTTTCAGGTATGGTAGTAACGAGCAACAAGTAACCGCTTACATTTAACTGTTACTCAAAAGAAAACAGAACCAGATTTGAAACTGCTGGTTGAACTTTCCTTTCCCAGGGAAGTTAGGAGCACCATGAAATATTCAATAAAGTTCTCGCAGTATCCATGGTTCCCCAAGGACTGTTCATCAGTGCTGCAATGTGCATGCAGACACAACTCTGCTCGAACTTGAGAATCTCCACCAGTCACATCTTGCCAGCAGATAAGCTCACTGACAACTGACAACAACAGGAAACACTGAGCAATCTCAGATGTGCAGCGCTCCATCGCAGAAGCATGCAAGGCAACTGTGCACAAGCACAGCTCCCAGATGGTGTCACATTAAGGGTGTGCACACATCCTGATACTAGGGTAACCAAGTATTTTGAGATCTACAATTTGTGCAGCTAAACCAGCAGATACAGAAACTTCTAAAAATATTTCATAAATATATAGGTTTATGCAGTTGCTTTCAGATATCCAAGATGAAGACATTTCTTTTAAAAAATGAATATACTGGTGCTTTTTAAACCAATAAATTCACAACCGAAATACCTACCTTAAATATAGATGAACAAAAAGTTGTTTTTTTTTTTTAATCTGTGAATTATATTCTAACTGCAAGGTAAACATAAAGCTGTTATAAATAAATTTATTGTACATGCATAAATTCTTCAGACCAAGAACAGAAGACTACAGTGAGAAATAAAGCACCTTTAAAAAAGGAGTAAAAAAAATGCTGAATGGCCACTAAAACACTGCTTTGGGGAATACAAACAACAGAATTAAATGCTCTCCAGTCTTTTTAGGATAGCCAGGAAAAAAATTCTCAAATTGCATGCAGAGGTGACAAGCCCTTGAATGGCAACAGATCATGGAGAAAGTGCTAGAAATTGCAAGACAGCTTAGTCCCTGACAAAGGCCCTGAATCCTAAGTCATGAAACACAAGGAACATGCTGACTTGATGCGGATTCTTGATCAAGCCACTAGGTTTAGTCATGATGTTGATGCTATCTTCTGACTTTACAATGGCAGAATAAAAAGTTTTGGTTTGTTTGGGTTGTTTTCTGGGAAACAAACCTATTACACTGAATCTTGGGCTGAGACTAAACATTCATCTCATTCAAGACAAGTTCATTTTTGAAAGCCGTATTTTTCAGAGCAAAACTGTGAGCCTGATGCATAATCTCACTGACTACTACAACCATTAAAGAACTGAGCACATGATGAAGACAGCATTGTTCAAATTCCTGGAAAGCTGATAATAGTCTGCTTTTAAGATCAATTTATGATAGTTTACAAACTATGCCAGGCTGCTGGCCTTGAGTCTTTTGTGCAATTCCAGCCCTGTGCAAGTATCATTACCGAATCACATGAAGTCACAGAACCAAACTGGTAAAATAGAAATGAACATGTAAGTGAACAGATCTCCCCTTCCATGTAGAGCATCAGTCTTGGCTTGCAATAGTAAAATCATCCCCACCCCAAGAATTCAGTGTCAAATAACTCAATTAGAAGATGACTAGGATGATAGCAGGCATGACCAATGAGCACAACACCATGCACTGGGCAATCGTCCTCACAGCTTCTAAAAAAGAATTGCTTCAAGAAGCATTTCCAGACCATCAGAACTTAAGAGAACACAGCAACATTGCCTGTGCTGCCTCTCTCCTGTAAGGAAAATGAACGACTGGTTCAGAATAGCTTCATAACGTGTTCTTTTTAACAAAGTATTTGAGACACTAAAAATAAATTAGAAATCCAAATTTAGACATATCTGGAGTCAAGAAAATTTCCTACCAATACATTAGTACCAGATGAAGTTACATCCTAAAGGGACACACACAAAAAAAATCTTTACAATGTTACACTACAATTGTTCTCAGCCTTGATGATCTAAAGCTTCTAGACATGAAAACTATCTTTTACTTTTGTGATTTCTCTTTGCCTTTCTCTCCTCCTTGTTGTTCAGTGTTTTACCAGAAGATGGAGAACAAGCCCTTCACCACATAAAATGCCAACTGCTGCAACTTTTTTTTTTTTAACTGTGAGGTTAAGGTTCCCCTGAAAGGTCCCCACTTTATTTGAGGAAAGTGGAGGCAGCTAAGGAATCACTGGGATGCAATCAGCATTTACATTCACTTTGTACAAGGACAAACTACCCAACTAAGATGTCAAATGAACAAAGCATTCAAGCAAAAACTTGAACAGTTCTTCAACTAGTTCTGCATGTTAAAAAAGCCCCTTACTTCTATGTCTAATTTAAACCAAGTCTACCTCAGGCTGCCCATGAGATTTTACCATTAGGCATTAGAAATACAATAACAGATGATTTTTAAAGCATTTAAGAGTAAACTAAACGGTTACATAGTACAAACCCCATCTCTTGCCCATATAAAAAAGCACAGGGGAAAATGAGGGAAGAAAAAAGTATGAGTACCTATTGCTTTTGCTGTGGTATGACAACCCTCTGATCAAGACATTCTCCACATCACCATGATCATAATCAATCTTTATTTTCCTTTCACCTCTGTGTCCAACAGAAAAGCTCAAACATAAATGACTTGTTTCTATTTTGTTTTTCAGTTGGGATACTGTACAGGCTATTTTACAGATTTGTAGGTTAGAACAAAACTTACATAGAAAAACACATATTTTAAACCGGTCCACAAGCATCAGACAGAAGAGCACCCATCTAAAATACTACTATCACAGATTTGCCATAATAAAATCAACAAAATCACTTTTTATTTATTTAGAACTGTACACAGAGAGGTCATTTTACATCAAAACAACACAGCACTGTACTTCTAAATAATTTCCAAAGCAGTTCAATGATACAAATTAAAACTGGCACTACTTAACTGATTCAGTATTTGTTTACCCGGGCTTAGCACTGTTACCTTGATTTTGTAGCTACACAACTGCTGCAAGAATATTAGCTCTTATGTGTTATAATACAAAACAATCCAGAATCAAACAGCAAAACTCCAGTAGGTACACAGTATCAGACTGCATATACAAAACTATGGGTGACATAAGCTAATGCAATTGTATTTTCTACAGGACAAGTACTATTTAAATTATGGTACTGATCAAAGAACATCATTCTCAATTTGTACTCAATTTTCATTTCTAAAGCCAATCAAGATTTTAAGTTGTTGATATGCTATTTTTACTTGAATGTGTCTTCTGAATTGTTTCACAATAAAGTTGTTAAGCAAAGTATAGCTCTAGAAAGCCAAGACTCCTTTGGCTGACAAATCGGATGATGACGCTTTAATTCTAATGGAGATATTGAGTTGTGCCCAGAAGAGAGGACTGAAGCCAGACTCTTAATTCCATCACTTACTGCAAGATTGTATTTAAGCAATTGTTTTCACTCTCAATTTCTGCAGGCATGGTGCAGAGCTATCCAATTTTTTTCCCATTACAACTCCTCTCCTCCACTGACAGGCTGCAGTTCCAATCTTTGCTGGTTTTTTCCTTTCCCTTCAAACAGAAAACTCCAGCTGCTCTCACACTTTGCAAGCCTATCCTAACATCACTGGCTTCCCTACCCAGCAGCTGAAAGCGAGGGAAAGTCATGTCAAGATTAGCAAGCACTGAATCAGCGAGTCAACACTCATTCAGAGATGAATTTCAAAACCAGAATCTGAGTTTGCCAATTAGGTTCTGGTCCACAAAAAGCTCACAATGACTATATCATTCCAGTGCAATGCACAAGGAGTAGATAATAGAGCAGAAAGGAGGGTTCTGAGAACCCAAGTCTCCAGTGAACCCATCACAAGTGGTTGTATTTCAGACTAGCATTCAGCTGGTTCCATTAACTGGATACTCGTTAGCAGCTGAAGTAGACTGTCTGCAACTGCTTCGGGAGCACAGCTTCTGGTTTAGTTTCATCCAAAAGACATTACAATTTCCACACTACAAAGCTGTTCCACAATGTAGAAAGAAGTGTGCTAACAGGGATAGAAAGAAGTGTGCTAACAGGGATGATCAGATCACTTTCAAAGCAAGCCCTGTGTCTGATCCAGAGTATTAACATATAGGAACTCACTCTTTTGGTTCACACTTCGAAAACTGTTCTTTCTTTAGTAGATGAATTGAGAGAGATGGTTGAGAGAATTTCAGAACACTAAAAGCAAGTTTTGTTAGACTGTATGAGCAGCTATGTTTTCATACTCTTGTCTGTATAACAGTGTTTCTCCTTCCACAAGCAAAAAAATAGTCCACCCAAGTTCTGCTCACCCATGTATTTGAAGTACCATCTACAAGGTAGCACTGGTTTTTATTACTGGTACTTTCAGAACCCAGATACACAGGTATGCACTCTGTGATATAGATACCCATCACTTATTAAGAACTGATTTTTTTGGTGTTATCTAACCAAAGAAAACACGAGCTCAAATACCTTCAAGTACTAGTTTCCTGAACAGTTTTAAAGGTAATCTGTAAAAGTGTTGCAAAACTCTATCCATTTACAAGCCTTTTTTTAATAAACATTCTCCCCCCATCATCCTCTTAATTTTTTTTATTCTCAGATTGATCAAGTAAATCTAAAATCTTGCCTATCAAACCAGAATACAGAGAAATAACTGATCTATAACTGAACTTTTTTTTGTGGTGAAACTGGAAAAATTAACTGGAAAAATTAATACACATCTAGGTTTTATGTTCAAGCTCCATCAGAAAAGGAAAAGGAGCTTCACAGAAACAGCAAAAAATCAAGACATGCAGTAACTCATTCCTCTGTTCATACTTAAGAAAAGCTATCCTCCCTGGAGACTTTTTAGAGACAACAGTTAAGTTCAGAATACAAAGAGAGAAAGGGTTAATTGTTAAAGAACTGATACTACTTGCTGACTAATTTTGATTTGTTAGAAAGAATTAGAATATTTTTGAAATCCAGTGAACGTAACCAACTACCCTGCAATGAATGATTCATTTTCTCAGTCTGTTCAACCACTACACATTCATACATATATTCAGTAGCTTGTAACATAACTACATATTATATTGTTTATCATTCCACAAAATTAGAAAATAAGAAAGTTGAACAAACATAGAAAGTTAGTAAGAATTAACATTAGCTGCTTTTTAACTCTTGCCTAAAGAGATTCGCCTCAAATAACCACTTTTACTTAGGTCACTTCTGTGGATTTTTTTAAAAATAAAACTCACTGCAGCTCTAGTTACCATTAATATGCAATTACTAAACAGATTTCAATGACTCTGAAAATGCAAGAGTGCACTGAGTATTTGAACTCCCCTCTGCTCTCCCTACACATATTTACACCACCTAAGGTGTAAATGACCTTGATGACTTCTTACAACTCCTTGATAGTAACTCTCAGGGTTGTACATCTCTAACTGAGTTAACACAGATTGTGGGAAGAATCCATGTCATAATCTTAAGGGTAAGTTTCTTTATCAATTTCTTGAGGATTTTTTAAAACTATTGTTATAATTCAATTTTCAGGAACTTTAGCACCCCAACTCTTAGGCACACAAACATAAAAAGTTACCCATGCCTCTAATCCAGCTATTTATACATCACTAGGCAGATAATGTAACAACAACAACAACAAAAATCTCAGGTTTGTTCTCTAATGCATATAGCTGAGTATAGGGGAAGTACCCACTACCCTCAATTTACAGATACAAAACCAAGAGAGATAACTATGCTGTTGGAAAATATATTTATATTTTTAAGGCAAAGTCTATGTTGGAGGAGGGTTTGAAAAAAAAGCACCTCAGCAACTAGAGAAGCAGAAATAGAAGAACAGTTTGTGGGGCTCTACTACAACTCTCATAAGTAATTATGTCATATACCATCCATCACCCAGAAAGTTAAAAAAAAAAACCAAAACACAGGAAAGGGAGACAACTGAAAGTTAATTACTAAACACAGAACCTTTTCTTAATTGACAGAGAGATATTTCTCTCCCCAAATATAAGTTAAAAGGCACAAGCAATTTGCATGTTTTTCATCTGGGCATGCTGAACACATAGTGAAGGTGCTCAGCTTGCTAATTATTAAACTGAAAGAGGCAAAAGCAAAATTACCTTGGTGCTATTTGTCCTATTATTTTTTAGGCACTATTTTGCTTAGAATTCAAACCCCAGCTAGTTTTAGAAAAAGACCTAGAAGAAAAACCTAGAAAATTAATGGAGAGCCTCTGGTTACATCCATAAACTATTTTAGAACAAGTAAGTTATTTAAAACACCAGTAAATAATTTCATTAAGCCTCATGCTTTGTCACACACAGTAACAGAAATTACCATTCTTTAGGCTTGCCTTTAATCTTTAAACATTTTGCATTTAACAGGCTCTTTCTAGTCATTGGTATCAAATTTCTCTCTTGCATCCTAATATAAGTGAACTTGCTATAGTTCAAGGCTATATTTCTTTCTAGTCAGATATTCAATCATGTCTCAATTCAATGTTGTCATCCCAACACTCATATTTTAGTCTGTTTACTTAAAAAGAGCATTCAGCAGTTGGCTATTAAACAAGCATTTCATGAATGTGGCGGGATGTTCATTACAGTAAACTTTCATCCACTGCCAGGAAATCTAATTTACCTATTCTTTCAATTATCAGACTGGCATATGGGCAGATTAAAAATAGGAAGACAGCCAGAAATAACTGCGTCTAATCTGGAAATATGTACATTTCCTGCAACATAGGTGACTTAAACTTGCTCTCTCATAAGTGAAATGAGACATTACGATACTTCTATAGTTCAACTACGTTACATTTTTGCATTAGCCATCTTTATCAACTTCTCCCACTGCTACTTCAAACCCTTTTAATTCTGATGATAACTTAAGTGATAATCTTCATCCTCAGTAGAAAGATTACTCAATTTTCATTTTAGACCTGTCTACTCAGCACAGTCAAATTGGCAGCCCAAAGGATGCCTTCCATCTGATTGACATTTCCAGCGAAAGAACAAGGCAACATGTCTCACACTGTGTCTAATAACCACCCGTGTCCTTTTACCAGTGTCAAAGTACTATCACGATGTCCACATGTGGGAAAGGAGAGGAGCCAAGGCCATACTTTCTCCTGAATATGTTGGCAAACCTGAGCAGAACTCTTGAGTTCCTGCTCTCACACTGACATGACGACCAATTCTGGCTAGGTATCCAAAAGCAGGGTTCAGTCACTGCACAAGTTTCACCAAAAACATTATGTAAGCTCCCAGTCTGTAGAATGGGGATTATGAAGTTTTATCATCTTAACTATTACAGATTCATAAACAAAAGCTATTTTTTATCCCTGCAATTCTCTTCATAAGACCAACCCTCCAACGAATTAAAAAAAGAAGTTCAGATTGTGTCTTTTGTGATTCTAAACATTTACTCTCTACTCATACCTATCCTTGTGTTCCCTGTGTCACAAACCAGTATATCATCACAGGCTTCTGAAACAAGCACTCTATGACAGGACCAGCACTGGTGGACAGGGGCAGAGCAACCTGGACTTCAGGAGTGTTTGATGCTCTGCTGCACTGACATGCTTGTTTCCAAACGGGAGAGGCATGGACTGGATGGATGGACCACACTGTGGACAAAAAACTAGCTGGATGGCCACATGCAAAGAGTTGTGGTCAAAGGCTCATTGTCCACACGGAGACCAGTGGTGCCCCTCAGGGGTCAGTACTGGGGCTGATTCAACACCTTTGCTGGTGACAGGGAGAGTGGGACCAAGCGCTCCCTCAGCACATTTGCTGATGACACCAAGCTGTGTGGTGAATTCAACATGCTGGAGGGAAGGAATGCCACCCAGAGGGACCCTGGAAGGATGGAGGTGAGGGCTGTGCAAACCTCATGGAGCTCAAAGAGGTGCTGTTGTTGCAAGGTTCTACAGCTGGGTCAGGGCAATCCCAGACACACCAACAGGCTGGGCAGAGAAGTCACTGGGAGCAGCCCTGCAGAGAAAGACTTGGGTGTGATGGTTGAAGAAAGACAGCATGAGCCAGCAGGGTGAGCTCACAGCCCAGAAAGCCAGATGGAATCCTGAGCTGCATCAAAAGGAGCATGGCCAGCAGGCCAAAGGAGGCGACTGCTCCCCTTTATTCTGGTCTTGTGGGACCCCATCTACAGTACTGCATCCAATTCTGGGCTCCCAACATAAGGAGGACATGGAATTGTTAGAGCAATTGTTAAGAGTTCAGGGCCAGGAAGCTGACAAGAGGACTGGAGCACCTTCCCTATGAACACAGGCTGAGAAAGTTGGGGCCATTCAGTCTGGAGAAGAGAAGGTTGTGTGGAAACCTCATAGCAGCCTTTCAGTATCTGAAAGGGCCTACAGGGAATCTAGAGAGACTCATGATCAGGAACTGTAGTGATAGCACAAGAAGTAATGGGTACACAGTGAAATCAGAAATGTTTAGGTTAAATATTAGGAAGAAATTCTTTACTGTGAGGGTAATGAAACACTGGAACAGGCTGCCCAGGAAGGCTGTAGATGCCACAAACCTGGCACTGTTCAAAGCCAGGCTGAATAAGGCCTTGGGCAACCTGTTCTAGTAGGAGGTGTCCCTGCCCATGGCAAGGGGGGGTTAGAACTAGATGATCTTAAAGTTTCATTCCAACCCCTTAACATTCTATGAATCACAAGACTGAGGAACTCCTTATTCATGATTTAATGCCCAATCACTGAATGTACTTTACCAATTCACAGAAACAATTATTTGGTCTGTTAGATATACAAATATCAAACATGATTTGTCTACTCGACAGAACCCATTCTCTCCATTATTCTGAAAACTGAAGAGGAATCCTTCCAGATTCTGAGGGGTTTTTTTAATATACATGACACTGAGAATGCTACACCAGCACAAATGTAAACTGCTCTATTCATCCAAAAGACAACAGAGAGTTATAAATAAAGACTGGTCTTTCTCCTAAAGAATTTTACTTCAGGGATTTAAGGTTCTCAAAGCAGCAAATGCACCTGTCCAGCAGTTAGGAGAGAACGAACATAAGGAGTGAGTCAGTGTTTGAAGATGGATGGAGCTTTGGTAGTTGTCCGTGTAACACGAGTTCCTATAAGAACAAAGAATTGTATGACTGGTTCAGAATGAGTAACAATCAAGTGAGAGTTCCATTGGTTAGCACAGGATTTTCCTATTTCTCTGATGAATGTTTAGTTTACTTTACCTACATACAGGAAATCATAAAGCTAGAAATATTGTATACCACAAGACTGTACAACAGTTACAGAAGAGAAGATGGAAGAAACATTTGATCAAACTATTTTTACCAAAAACAGGCACACATTTTTCCAAGTTTGGTCCAATTACCCACTGGATCAGGTCTACTTTCAGAGAATAGTTTTATAAAGCTCCACTACCTTTTTGACATTACATATATCTTCTTTCTGAAAGTCTTTGCTCTGCCAAGTATAAGGTGTTATTAGATTAACTCTTCACAAAGGAAAGCAGTGTACTTCATCCTTAGAGATGAAAGACCTGAGAAATAATACCCTGGAGTTGTCTTTAATGCATACTTGGAAGAATAAACATAAAAAAATAATTCATACCTCAAAAAAAAAAGACTTGCATACTTCCTAAAACATGACACACTAAGTTGTTAACCAGTGCAAAAGCACAGACCTAATAAAATGGGAAATGCTATCTCAAAAGACAGTTTCAAGCCATACTGTTTACCTGTCATTTAAACTAAAATTTGCAAATTGTTATACATCATCATTGTAAAGAAGCTGGTGGCCTAAGAACCTCAGGCTAGTTTCCCTCTTGAAAATAAACACACTGTATTATAATTGCACAAGGATATGCATGGAGGCCTTTAAAAAACACCAATTAAAATTTTTTTGACCTCTGAGTATTAACTTTTCACTAGAAGTGTTTCGTAGAGAAATGGTGGTTTGCTGATAGAAAGGGTTTTCTCTGTAACTTCAGTAAAAGCATCAAGTAACTTAACTCTGCAAAATATGTGCATCAGGGTAACTATGACACTAAGCATCTATTTGATGAACTTACATGGAAAGATGAGCTTTTGTCAACACACTGAAGTTTTCATAATTTTTATCCCTCCATCTACATTTTGTCATGTTCTTAACTGCCTTAATTTGTTAGCTTCAGAGAACTATCACTTTTGTCTTGAATATCTGTACTTGGAAGGGGAAATGTTTTAAGTTAAATCATAAGTCTTAGATAGACTGTCACCTTCTTACCAAATTCCTATTAGATTACTACCTTCCCTGCAATTAAGAACTCAAAAAATCCCATATGTTCCAAGGATATAGCAACAAAGCAAAAAGGAAAGAGGGAAATAGGAAAAAATTAACATCAAGAACTGCAAAAACTGTTCTCAAAAGTAAAAAGTAGAAAATAACTAAAAATAGCATTGAAAATATAAGAGCTGCTTCCAACAGAAAGAGAATACGCTACTTTCCATTATCTACATGGGATACAATAAATCACAATAGTCTTAAGCCACAACAAGATATTAAGTTATACTGCAAGGGTGGCCAGAAGAAATTACTGAAGGCAAAGAAAACTAAACTGACATGTATTATGCAGAGAACTTTTTTGAATCTTCTTCAATGGATAGTTTTGAGAACAGATTAAACAAGCATTTGTAGCTATGGCCTATCAATAATCAATGCTGCTTTGGAATCATGGTCTACCCGGCTTATTTCAATACGGGAAAATCTATTAATAAAACCTTACAGTACAGATCTCAACAGTTCTAACAAAGACCAGCTCCAACCTAGTAAGATGCTGGGGCTTGATGCCACTATTGAGGACAAGGATTAGAACATTTATGGTCACTTATCAGATTTACCCTAAACAGCAAGGGTGCTTTTTTCTAAAAATTTATTACGCATATTTTAACTGGATAGGTACACTCACTGTTTTATTTGAAACCAAGACAATTTCCCTAACTCCATGCAGTTTAGCTAAAAAGAAAAAAAATAAAAATCAGGGGGTTTTGCTTCTATCCACCTTCTATCCATCCAAAGAGATAATGTGATTGTTTGACATGTCAGGTCTCACAGTGATGAAGTAGCACAAAAATGCCTGAGGCAGCTGAAAGTCTGCATGATGACACAGTGGTGGCAGGTGTTTCTCTTCATGCACTTGGGAATCTGTGTGATGTACTATATTTTAGCAGATTCCTTGCTATTTCTGGCAGGTGTACATCTCTCCCTGAATACCAGAACATCTGGAGGTCACAGGTATGAAAGTAAAATCAAAAGTATTGGAAGTTATAATGGGAATCTTGCACTCATGGTAATGTATTTAGAAAAAAAAAAGGAAGTGTGAGACCAGAAGCAATGTGGAGTGGAAGAGGCAAACGAAAAAAGACAGAAATATTGTAACAGAAACTTTTAAGCGTTACCTCAGTGTAAAAATCCCTCACTGGACTCCACAGAAAACACTTTCTATTCAAAGAAGTGGAAGCTGTGGAATCCATGCATACCCAAAAGAAGAGACACAGACTTGATTAGACAGGGCATAATTGAACTGAAAGCTCAAAAAATATCAACTTACCAACAATTACATCCCATCAGTTTGTGCCTGTATTATGTAAACATCGCTGTTAGCAGTTGAGCTAAACAAAATCTAAGATGGACATCTACCTATCCACTCAGTGAAGAGTTTGCTTAAAGTTGTCTGGAGTAAGAAATCAGGCGTGATATTAACAAAACAGGAAATGTCTTCTTACTTATATTAAAAAGGCACCTGATGTTTTGCTGGTGGTGTTTCTCACCATCAGTGAACACTAATCTTATGGTTACATCACAACTACAGGTGTTCAAGGAAACAGCAAAAAACATCCTTCAAAGGCTGTTGAAGTCTTTAGACACAGAATTACTCCTGGCAAGGGATCATACTCTAACTCCTGCAGGAAAAAATAAAGCAGCCTACTGAAACATTTCCTTGTCATTAGATTGAGACAGACTCTGGGTTTGGATAAATCCAGAACATCTAAGTAAAAGGTTTAAGAAATGCTTTATTTTAAATTTTATGGATAGAACTGAAGATTATTTCTGTCATCTTGGGTCTGAAAAGGAAGTTGAGAATACAGAGATTAAAAGTGAGGAAGACAATGACAGTTGAAAAGGGTGACAGCACCAGAAAGCTGTCAAGTCTGTGAGGGATAAAAACTGAATGCCAATTATAGTAAGATTATTAGGAGAATTTGTAAGAAAAAACATACGCCTAACCTCCAACAGGAACAAATAATTAGCAGAAACCTGTACTATACAGTGATTACAAATATGTAATAATAATAAAAAGGTTTTTATGTACAGATATGCAGGTCTGCTTTTAGGAGGGACATCTTAGATTATATATCCTTGAATACTACCAAGATCTACTCTAGCATGACAGCACACCCAAAAAAATAGGGTAAGACCTTAAGGTCCCAGTACTTCACTAGAACCTCAACACACAGTAAAAATCAGCTTAAAACAGTAGGAACAAACTGTACAGGCAGAGCTGTTAAAAACAATTTTTCTTTATAAGAAGCTTTGGGGCATCTTTTAAAATGGCCCCCACCCCCATTTTCCTATCATCATTACACCTTTTCTGCTACTAGTGTTAAGAATATTCAAGGTTACTACTGGGTAAACTGCCAGCACTAGAAGGATATTAATGCATCTACTAACAGCTAAGCACACTTTTAGCACATTTTAACACATGATCTTTTTTATAATAGGCAGACAAGACAACCAAGAAATGAACCAGAAGTGCACTCAAAGTTATCGAGGAAAGGCCACACAACCATCCAAATTGTATCTTATGCTTTTAATACAGGCCACTTTATGCTCACAACTTGTACATCACTAGAACAAACCAAACTGTTTTACACTTTTGGAGAATTTGTACCACAAAGTACAGCAGGAGAGAAAAAACCCAACCCTTAGAAGTAGATTCAGGAAAGAAATGAAGTGTCAAAATAACAAAGGAGGGAAGACTCAAAACATGTCAAACTACAGAAAAACAGTCAGAAGAGGTAGAAGCACCACAAAGATTTCACAACCACCTGGTGACAACAGAAAATTTGTTACCAGTCTGCAATCTGTTTTTATTTATACAAAATAAAATTTTAAAAAAGGGGCACACCGTGTAGCGACAACTAGAAGCGAACACAGCCCATAGTGAGGAGCTCTGACATACCCACCAGCAGCACATTCACCTAGCTCTCAAGCACAAAAACCTGGACATACATTTTGGTCTTCTCCAACTGAATATAAACAACTGATCACCTTTAAGAGCCAAGTCTGAAAATAATCTAATCAGCCACCACATGGTGACAAGAACAGCAAGCTTCTTCAGATCATTCTGAATTCTTGCAAAATTTACACTTGCAATTTTTAGTCACTACAACTGAAGACACTTGTTTTGTCTGCCACAGTCTGCACTCATATAGTTTGTGAAAACATAACTGTTTGTCAAGGATTTGCTCATTAGTGAATTGCAATGGAAGAGCACAAATCACAATTTAAAAATCATTTTAC
This sequence comes from Geospiza fortis, assembly GCF_000277835.1. Taxonomy (NCBI): domain Eukaryota; kingdom Metazoa; phylum Chordata; class Aves; order Passeriformes; family Thraupidae; genus Geospiza; species Geospiza fortis. The sequence continues at coordinate 5,942,406 of NW_005054328.1, read as the reverse complement.
ATACACCCACATGGATGTGAATTCCACTTGATAACAATGAAAATAATGCTCTCTACTGCAGGCTGACAATGGAGAACAGAACTACAATCACACAGATCTAGTACAGGATTAAGGTCCAGTCTATAACCCCCTTAAAATTTAAGAATAATTGCACCATTTCACAGAGCAATCAGCAGCAACACACAAACATATTTATAGCTAATGAAATGCTGGATATAAAATACATCAAAATAAACTTTATTCTTACAAGAGAACAGGTCTATAACATTTTCTGTCAAGGTACAAGGGTCTTGTTTTTCTGTGTTTTTAATAGTTATTCTACACTGTTGGGTTATAAACAATAAAGTATTTCAAACTGAGGTATTTCAAAACCAGATAAAGGACTTGGCTATACAGCTCCCACTTCATTTAATAAGAACAGAATACTTAAATCCATTATTTGCCTTTGAACCTAAGGATCTTTCCATGCTTTACTGCACATTCTTTAGCTTTCATCAGTTTGACATTAAGCTTATTTCTTGAACGCTGTTACCCACTTCATTAAAAAAAATAAAAGTTAATTTATGGCAACAAGCTAGGTGGTTGCTGGGCTCCAGAGTGACCACCTGGCAAAACAAAACAAGGACACCAGACCTTTCAAGATCTGTGCAGTTATTACATGAGTAGAAACTAAGAAGGAAAAAAAATCATGTGAAATCATACTGAGAGAAATACTAAAATATTTCTTCATTACTGAGCTTCTAGACCCAAGATATAAACAAGCGATATATATTCAATTTATATATATAATAAATAACAACTCTCAGTTTCATATATTTGACCAAATCCTTCTTTCATGCATATATTTTCAAAGACTTGATTCTAGAAAGCATGGCAGATACCTTTAAACTGTTATTTGGATGAGATTTCTGAGATGGCTTTTATATTACATGGTTTTTCTACAACTCGTGTCATGCAGTGCAAGCTAAGTAGCTAAGCCTACTCTCTGAATCACGAATACTATTTTGTGTTAGCCCAAATAAAGGATTAAAACTGCAGAAGAGGCTGGATAAGTATTCTGGCACCACAAGCACAGGTGAACAGATACGCTTGCCTAACAACACTTTTTAATACATTAAGCATCTGTTTAGTCCTCTGTTCAAAATTTGAAAAGCAGGATCTTTCAACACTGAATGGCACGTCTCAACCCTCAGGGTTACACATCAGCCTTCAGCCTGCAAAAACAGATACGGCCGTACTATAAATCTTGGTATGGAAGGAACAGTAACTCATTTCAAAACAGTATGATTTCTATGTCAGTTTCTACACAACTGATTTGCTCAGTGAGACTAGTTTTGAAAAGGTGCATGGCTAAAAAACGTAGTAAACTTGGCCTTTACAACGGACTTTCATAACGGTCATTAAAGTAATGACAAGAATATTCATACTTGTTAAACTTTAAATCAATCAATCAACTCTAGAAGCCACTTGCTAAGAACACATAACCACGATTTCAGTGATAAATCTGCTTAGACATCAGTAATCTACTCTGTACGTGTCAAGGATGGTGTCTTCATTCCCACCTACCCAACACTACTTCAGTTCAATGAACAGCTCATTCACAAGTCGAGCCGGAGCCAGGAAAGGCAGATTTCCACCTCTAAGTGTAAGAAGAAAGTAGACACAAAGATAAAATAGACTAGGAACACACTCATCTGAACCAACATAAACCAATGTTTCTGTGCATCAACATGGACATTCTAACCAGGCACAATATGATACATTTTGACCAGAGGAAAACGAACCTGACATATGAATACGGTATATACAAAATTAAATAAAACTATGCTTAAAATATTTAGTATCAAATCTTCCTGGTTAGTAGGAAGTAGAGTCTAGTTTAATCCAAAAGTGACAGATGCAAAATTAGCATGCTACAATGGCCACCAAGAATCAACTACTTAACAAACTAGATATAAAATCATAAATAAAACACATTTCAAACTAACCATGTGAATTCACTCTTACCCATTCCACCTTTTAGTAATTTGCCTGACCGTCCATGAATGGGTGACAGTAATGCGTAAACAAACACTATCACTTGTGTCAGCCAGACTACTAAACAAAGTAAAGCTACACAAGTAGCGGTTTCTGTGGCCTAAAATATTTGAGAACTCGTTTTATACATTGGGATGCACCTAATGCTGTCCAAGAAAGGATATCTAAGAGAAATCAAGGCCATGTATAGACACATACGTGACTAAAATGGTCTGCTTTTTTAGCAGTCCGTGAAGCTAGTACCACAAAGTTTGTTTAGGAACAAATACTCCGCAGGTTTACCAGCTCAGAAGAAACACCTGCAAACAAGCCCTGCCTCAGGACCAGCCCAAGCTCCGGGAAGCGGGCCTTTTCCCGACGGCTGAATAATTACACACAATGGTGCTTCAAACAGTGCCGGCTCGGGAGCCCTCTCCCGAGGCGGGGTTGCGCTCCCTTGATAGGGCAGGAAAACGGGGAGCAACACCACAGACCTGCCACCACCACCGGCGACTCTGTATAGTCCACCACCACCGTCACCTTCCCAGCATGGCAGAAACTCTATCCCTCCCGTGTACGAGATAGGGAAGGGAGCGGGGGAAGGAAAGGGACATAGAGCAGGAGCCCCGCGCCGAGGGACGCGGGACGGACTCCAGCTCCTGCCCGGCCCCTCGGAGGAGCGCC